>NC_088410.1:43601682-43965849 GCF_034236695.1 Oncorhynchus nerka | reverse complement strand
TATATATATATATATATATATATATATATATATATATATATATATATATATATAAACAGTGCAGACACAGGCAACTAGACATAGACAATAACCCACGAAATACCCTAAGAAGATGACTGCCTAAATATGGTTCCCAATCAGAGACAACGATAAACAGCTGCCTCTAATTGAGAACCAATCTTGGCAACCATAGACATACATAAACACCTAGATGGTAAACAACCCCATAAACCTACAAAACCCCTAGACAGTACAAAAACACATACATCACCCATGTCACACCCTGACCTAACCAAAATATATAAAGAAAACAAAGAATACTCAGGTCAGAGCGTGACACTGACTGACATCTGGAATCTATTTATTTTGGATTTCGGGCCCGGTGAATTTCCCAACCACCCATCGCTTTGATAGCCAACTCAGCCTGCACTCTTTTAAAAGTTTTACCATCGGATTGGCCCCAACCATCAGTCTGTAAATCTCTGCTCTCTCTTTGCTTTTAATCTGTGGCTATATTTTTGTTGTGTTAGTTGTGTTCTAGCTAGTCTCTGGTAGTTGGGCCCTAGCTTTCCGACCATAACCGTGGTGGTTGGTTAGGCTGGCTAGGCTAATAGCTAGTTGGCTAAATAGCTAGGGTTAGCTGGCTGGCTAGCTTGCTGGTTAAGATAACTGCATATACAGTAGCTAACATTTTTTGATAAGTGGTTAGATGACGTTATGTATTTCCAAAACGTTGGTTTACTTTAATGTAGCTGTAAGCTAGGTGTTGATCGCAACTGGCTGAATCATTCAGTGCTAACGTAATGCTAGCGGGCTAGTAGTGCTAACGTTAGCAGCCTAATTGGCTAGCAACCTTGTAAGTTGATTTGTAACAATAAATTCATAAAGTATTTGCTTGTAAGTTGGCTGAAAATGTAATTGAAACCAGTAGTCATGAGTGCAAACGATTTGGTTAAATTTGAACTTATACATTTGAAGTTTTACAGTATAGGGAATATCCCATCTTACATCACACCCCAGAAAAACATTTTCCGACATGACTTGGGCATTCTGATCAGGTTTATGTAATAACTCCAAAAATAGAAAAGTGAAGTGTAACTTTGCATTGGGACTTTTTATGTGTATACTAATGCAGCTCAGATAAAGTGGGGTGTTTCACCTGCAGCACTCTTTGATACTGGAAGAGAGTAAAAGGATCCAGACATTTACTGTATTGATACCACGCAAGAGAAATGAGCTAGATAGAATGACAGAACTAATCAAAAGCCAATAGCCAGATAGAAAGCAACACAAGGGAAAGGCTTGTGCAACTGAGAGGTGCAAGATGTCATTTTTGTTTTCATTTTTATAACCTTTATTTTACTAGGCAAGTCAGTTAAGAACAAATTCTTATTTTCAACGACGGCCTAGGAACAGTGGGTTAACTGCCTGTATCAGGGGCAGAAGGACAGATTTGTACCTTGTCAGCTCGGGGATTTGAACTTGCAACCTTTTGGTTACTAGTCCAACGCTCTAACCACTAGGCCAGTACACTATTTTGGGTTGTAAGACACTCTGTTGTGCAATCCTACAGATAACCCGGCAGAATTTGGCAAATTAATTTTCCTTGGGGCAAAGCTAACCATATTCATTTTAAATGCAGCGAAAGAAAGAATCACATTAGTGAATCAGGGTTGATTGAGAATTGTTGAGTGGCACATTTTACACCTATCTTCAGAACGTGGATTGGAAATATGATGAAGTACATGATCGGACAGCCGACCAGGGTATAACACATTATGTCAAATACTCACAAATAATGAGGTGTCCTTTATTAAGCTTGACCAGATGCAGGTTGGACATTTGTGTCTATTCCATTGATTTCACTGTACCGGGCAAGCTAAATCAAGTGAATCTCTCAAGTATTTGAAAGTAGAACTATTTCACGTACGTATTTCACCCAGGTCTGCTGGGCTGGAGTGTCACTGGCCACGGTAGGGTAAATGTGGTTGGGGAGGCTTACTAATTTGACTAGCCACATCCTGAGATTTGCCATGACAGTTCAAGTTTTGCTCTCATATCTCAAGTTTGGATTTGACACTCACTAAACTCTTCATATATGTATGGTATCCACATCAGGACAGAATCACAATTACCGTCCTAATATGAGCACTGTATCGTGGAATCCGTCACCAACAGTACTAACCTGGCCCAGAAGTTCAGGAAGTCCCAGGACTTGTCCAGTGAACACCCCCAGACAGATGAGGATGGAGTTGAATTGGCCAATGGAGCCTCTCATGTGTCTGGGGGATATCTCGCCCAGATACATGGGCAGGGCGCTGAGAGCAATACCTGGAAACACAAGCCAACAAGTACAACATCGATGGATATTATGTTCAATATGGACTGCATAGGATTTACTCTTTAAAAGTGATCAATTGCTGTGGGTTGAAAACCTCCCGTGTAAACACGCCTGAATAGTACAAATACAAAACTGCCCTAGTCATTTAGCCATGCTGTATATTCAAAACCTCCTTCACATGAATTTCAATCGAATCGCAAAGTAAAAATTATTTGAAATCAAGTGTAAATCAAATATTATGTGTGGTTTCACAATGTCCATGAGAGGAATACAGTGTTTTAATAAAATATGTTGTGTTACAGCCTGAATTCAAACTGAATTGTTTTAAATAATAACATATTGAAAATGAAATACAGAAATATCTCATACTTATGAATACTTACGTTAATTATATATTTCTGTATTTCAATTTCAATACATTTGCAAAAATGTCTAAAAACATGTTTTCACTTTGTCAATATAGGGTAATGTGTGTAAATGGATGAGAACACACCCTAATGAAACAATTGTATTGGGCTATTGGCACTGATGTAATCACTCAGCTTGTTCTATATACTTACTGTAATTGTGTAATAGTCTGTCGTTGGTGAGTCATCTAAGAGTCTTGAGAATCTCCTGGTTGAGACTATTTTTAGATAGTTGGGGGATAATGGTCAGATTTCTCCAGCCTAGCAGAAAGAGCACTCACCAGAGTCCACCCCCATGACGAAACGACCGATGATGAGCATCTCGAAAGATCGAGCCTTCTCCCCCAGGGCTAACAAAAGAGCAGCTATCACTGCAAAGCCGTTATTCAAGAGCAAGGTGCCCTTCCTAAACATAGAGAGAGACAGAGGGGGAAAGATCGAGAACAGGAAGAAGGGAGGAGTTCAGAATAGCCACAGGTAGAATTTTCTACAGAGCACTTTTGCAATATTGAAACAGTATTTCTTATGATAGAGGATAAAAGGACTGGGTGAACTAATGAATAAATCTTCTTTCCATAAGTCAATTAGTGAGACAGCCTGTACACTTCAAACCTTACAGCTCACTGAGCTTGATGTCCTTGGACATTGATTGAAAACTGCTTAGAAACTAATCCAGATTGTAGCTTTAATGAATTGACTCCTTTATCATATTTAGGCATGTAACTTGGGGGGTGCGCAAGTTGAGTCCACAAGCTGACAATGTAAAAATCTGTCGTTCTGCCCTTGAGCAAGGCAGTTAACCCCCTGCTCCTGGGCACTGTGGATGTCGATTATGGCAGCCCCCTGCACCTCTGATTCAGAGGGCTTGGGATAAATGTGGAAGACTCATTTCAGTTGAATACTGAGATTCAGTTGGACAACTGACTAGGTATCCCCCTTTCCCTTATATTCACCAGCGCTCCAATGTACACTGAGTATACCAAACATCCCCCCCCTTTTGCCCTCAGAACAGACTCAATTCGTCAGGGCACGGACTCTACGAGATGTCAAAAGTGTTCCAAAGGGATGCTGGCCCATGTTGACTCCAACGCTTCCCATTGTTTTTTCAAGATGGCTGGATGTCCTTTGGGTGGTGGACCATTCTTGAAACAAACGGGAAACCCAGCAGTGTTGCAGTTCATGACACACTCAAACCGGTGCGCCTGGCACCTACTACCATACCCCGTTCAAAGGCACTTAAAACGTCTTAGGGCTGCAATCCCGTTAACGGGATTGATATGACAACAGCCAGTGAAAGTGCAGAGCGCCAAATTCAAACAGAAATCTCATAATTAAAATTCCTCAAACATACATGTATCTTATACCATTTTAAAGGTAATATTGTTGTTAATACCACCAAAGTGTCAGATTTCAAATAGGCTTTACAGTGAAAGCACCACAAACGATTATGTTAGGTCACCGCCAAGTCACAGAAAAATTCTGTCATTTTTCCAGCCAAAGAGAGGAGTCACAAAAAGCACAAATAGAGCTAAAAGTAATCACTAACCTTTGATGATCTTCATCAGATGACACTCATAGGACTTCATGTTACACAATACAGATATGTTTTGTTCGATAAAGTGCATATTTATATCAAAAAATCTCAGTATACATTGGCGCGTTATGTTCACTAGTTCCAAAAACATCCGGTGATATTGCAGAGAGCCACATCATTTAACAGAAATATTCATTATAAATGTCTATGAAAATACAATTGTTAGACATGGAAATATAGATACACTTCTCCTTAATGCAACCGCTGTGTCAGATTTCAAAAAAGCTTTACGGAAAAAGCAAACCATGCAATAATCGGAGTACAGCTATCAGACAACAAAGCAGCCAAAAAGATATCCGTCATATTGGGTAGTCAACATTAGTCACAAATAGCATTATAAATATTCACTTACCTTTGATGATCTTCATCAGAATGCACTCCCAGGAATCCCAGTTCCACATTAAATGTTTGATTTAGTTTGATCATTTCCATCATTTATGTCCAACGAGCTACTTTTGTTAGCACTTTTGGTAAACAAATCCAAAGTCATGAAGAGCATTCCCTAGTTGCAGACTAAAATGTCAAAAAGTTCTGTTACTGTCCGTAGAATCATGTCAAACGATGTATGGAACCAATCTTTAGGATGTTTTCAACATAAAACTTAAACATAAAAATATTCCAACCGGAGAATTCCTATGTCTGTAGAAAAACAATGGAACGAGAGCTAACTCTCTCGTGACCGCGCCTCAGAGCCTGTGGCAATCTGCCAGACACCTGGCTCAAACAGCCCTTATGAGCCCCCACTTCACAGTAGAATCCTCAAACAAGTTTCCAAAGACGGTTGACATCTAGTGGAAGCCTTAGGAAGTGCAACATAACCAATATCCCACTGTGTATTCAATAGGGGCTGGGTTGAAAATCAACCAACCTCAGATTTCCCACTTCCTGTTTGGATTTCTTCTGAGGTTTAAGCCTGCCATGTGAGTTCTGTTATACTCACAGACATCATTCAAACAGTTTCAGAAACTTCAGAGTGTTTTCTATCCAATAGTGCAACATAACCAATATCCCACTGTGTATTCAATAGGGGCTGGGTTGAAAATCAACCAACCTCAGATTTCCCACTTCCTGTTTGGATTTCTTCTGAGGTTTAAGCCTGCCATGTGAGTTCTGTTATACTCACAGACATCATTCAAACAGTTTCAGAAACTTCAGAGTGTTTTCTATCCAATAGTGCAACATAACCAATATACTGTGTATTCAATAGGGGCTGGGTTGAAAATCAACCAACCTCAGATTTCCCACTTCCTGTTTGGATTTCTTCTGAGGTTTAAGCCTGCCATGTGAGTTCTGTTATACTCACAGACATCATTCAAACAGTTTCAGAAACACTCTGAAGTTTCTGAAACTGTTTGAATGATGTCTGTGAGTATAACAGAACTCACATGGCAGGCTTAAACCTCAGAAGAAATCCAAACAGGAAGTGGGAAATCTGAGGTTGGTTGATTTTCAACCCAGCCCCTATTGAATACACAGTGGGATATTGGTTATGTTGCACTTCCTAAGGCTTCCACTAGATGTCAACCGTCTTTGGAAACTTGTTTGAGGATTCTACTGTGAAGTGGGGGCTCATAAGGGCTGTTTGAGCCAGGTGTCTGGCAGATTGCCACAGGCTCTGAGGCGCGGTCACGAGAGAGTTAGCTCTCGTTCCATTGTTTTTCTACAGACATAGGAATTCTCCGGTTGGAATATTTTTATGTTTAAGTTTTATGTTGAAAACATCCTAAATACTACTAATAATATGCATATATTAGCAACTGGGAATGAGGAGCAGGCCGTTTACTCTGGGCACCTTTCATCCAAGCTACTCAATACTGCCCCTGCAGCCATAAGAAGTTAAATATTTTGTCTTGCCCATTCACTCTCTGAATGGCACACACACACACACACACACACACACACACACACACACACACACACACACACAATTAATATCTCAATTTTATCAATGCTTAAAAATCCTTTTTTAACCTGTCTCCTCCCCATCTACACTGATTGAAGTGAATTTAACAAGTGACATCAATAACGGATTATAGCTTTCACCTGGATTCACCTGGTCAGTTTATCATGGAAAGAGCAGGTGTTCTTAATGTTTTATTTTCTCAGTGTAATAATGTTTTGAAAGTTTAAAACAAGTAAAAGTGTATGAACATATTATAAATGTACTCCTATGTTGTTGTGTAACTAGTGAACTATTGGTGATGAAGTAATATTGTGTATAAATAGTTTTATACAGACTGATGCAATGCAAGGTTGGCAATTTTAGCAAGGCTAACGTTAGCTAGCTAGCACCAAAGCTAGCACAGTATCTGGATCTGCAGTTTCAAATGAGCAGCACTCAGATAGTCAGTGTTCACCCTAGTGAAGAAGTAGCTAGTGCCCTTAATGGAGGTGCCAACACCAAAGAGAAGAAAAGTGCATGATGATATTTTTAGTGGGAGTGCAGAGAACTGTAAGTAAATTAATGAAGGGCTACATAGCTAGCTAGCTACCTACACTTTTAAAATCCTAATAGACTGGTGCTATGTAGTAAGCTAGCTACAGTAGCTATACATACAGTGCCTTCAGAAAGTATTCACACACCTTGACCTTTTCAAATGCTGTTGTGTTACAAAGTAGGATTAAAATTGATTTTATTGTCCTTTTTTGTCAACACAAAATACTCTGTCAATGTGCCAGAAAAACATTTGCAAAAGATATATGAAAAATATAAGAACAAATATATTTTGATTAGATAAGTATTTAACCCCCTCAGTCAATACATGTTACAATCATCTTTGGCAGTGATTACATCTGTGCGTCTCTATGGGTAAGTCTCTAAGAGCTTCCCACACCTGGATTGTGCAACATTGGCCCATTATTCTTTTCAAAACTCTTCAAGCTCTGTCAAATTGTTTGTCGATCATCGCTAGACAATCATTTTAAAGTCTTGACCAAAACATTTTAAGTAGACTTTAATAAAAACTGTAACTCGGCAACATAGGAACATTTACTGACTTCTTGGTAAGCAACTCCAGTGTGGCTCAGTTGTTAGAACATGGTGCTTGCAATGTCAGGGTTGTGGGTTTGATTCACTGCAGTACTTAATGCAGCTGGTGGCCACACCAGATACTGACTGTTACTTTTGATTTTGACCCCCCCTTTGTTCAAGGACACATTATTCCATTTCTGTTAGTCACATGTCTGTGGAACTTGTTCAGTTTAGGTCTCAGTTGTTGAATCTTGCTATATTCATACAAATATTTACACATGTTAAGTTTGCTGAATATAAACACAGTTGACAGTGAGAGGATGTTTCTTTTTTTGCTGAGTTTAGTATATGTACACTACTTTTCTTTTACACCACAGTTAACTGCAAATACAACACTATAATACAGTATACTACAGTACATACTACAGTATTCACTGTAGTGTTTTTGTAGACATTAGTCAGCAAAAAACACTACAGTGAATACTACAGTATGTTTTAAAGTGGGACACTGAACAGACTGGGTGTATATCTACAATAGAGTCAGAAATTAGTGCAACTGCCCATGTTTTTACTCAACTGCTCACTCAGTTCTAGTGCACATGCAGCACAAATTCTAAGAGGACTGCCAGAAGAAGTTTGTGGCTAATTCACAGATATTGAAGCTCTGGTCAGGTTGCTCCTTATCATACCTGTCCTCTGAAGCAGAAAGGAGCTTTAGTGCCCTCAGGAGGTTAAAGATGTGGCTGCACAAAACAATGACAAAGCAGATTAAACCATGTTGCTGCCTATCTGATATTATCCACCAGGAAAAGCTGGATACTATAGGTAGGAAAACAATATGCAATAACTTTTTGCTGGCAGTGACAAGTGTAAGCAGGTACACTATATATACACAAAGGTAGGTGGACACCCCTTCAAATTAGCAGATTTGGCTATTTAAGCCACAACCCTTGCTCTGGAGCAGTGAGTGATGAATCACGCTTCACCATCTGGCAGTCCGACAGACAAATCTGGCTTTGGCGGAGGCAGGAGAACGCTTTCTGCCCGAATGCATAGTGACAACTGTACATTTTGGTGGAGAAGGACTGCGAGCCAGGCTTAATCGCCCAAAATCAGTGCCCGACCTCACTAATGCTCTTGTGGCTGAATGGAAGCAAGTCTCATCAGCAATGTTCCAACGTCCAATGGAAAGCCTGCACAGAAGAGTGGAGGCTGTTATAGCAGCAAAGGGGGAACCAACTCCATATTAATGCCCATGATTTTGAAATGATATGTTTGATGAGCAGGTGTCCAAATACTTTTGGTCATATAGTGTATGTATACATATATTTTTTATTTAAATAGGCAAGTCAGTTAAGAACAAATTCTAATTCACAATGTCGGCCTAGGAAAAGTGGGTTAACTGCCTTGTTCAGGGACAGAAGAACAGATTTTTACCTTGTCAGCTCGGGGATTTGATTTCGCAACCTTTCGGTTATTGGCCCAACGCTCTAACCACTAGGCTACTTACAATACTAGTCAAAAGCTTGGACACATCTACTCATTCCAGGTTTTTTCTTTAGTTCTACTATTTTATGCATTTTAGAATAATAGTGAAGACTTCAATACTATGACATTTATTTAACTAGGCAAGTCAGTTAACTTCTTGGTGACAGGGGGCAGAATTTTCACGTCCGGATGAAATGCATGCCCAAATTCAACTTTCTGCTACATTCTAGTGTCTAGTTTTAGAAAGAGATGCCTCACAAGTCCTCAACTGGCCACTTCATTAAATAATACCCGCAAAACACCAGTTTCAACGTCAACAGTGAAGAGGCGACTCTGGGATGCTGGCCTTCTAGGCAGAGTTGCAAAGAAAAAGTCATATCTCAGACTGGCTAATACAAATAATTAAGATTAAGATGGGCAAAAAGATCACAGACACTGGACAGAGCAACTCTGCCTAGAAGGCCAGAATCCCGGAGTCGCCTCTTCACTGTTAAAGTTGAGACTGGTGTTTTACTATTTAATTAAGCTGCCAGTTGAGGATTTGTGAGGCATCTGTTTCTCAAACTAGACACTCTAGTGTCCTTGTCCTCTTGCTCAACTGTGCACTGGGGCATCCCACTCCTCGTTCTATTCTGGTTAGATCCAGTTTGCGCTGTTCTGTGAAGGGACTAATACACAGCGTTGTACGAGATCTTCAGTTTCTAGGCAATTTTTTGCATGGAATAGCCTTCATTTCCTCAGAAAAAAGAATAGACTGACGAGTTTCAGAAGAAAGTTATTTGTTTCTGGCCATTTTGAGCCTGTAATCGAACCCACAAATGCTGACTAGTCTAAAGAAGGACAGTTTTATTGCTTCTTCAATCAGCACAACAGTTTTCAGATGTGCTAACATAATTACAAAATGGTTTTCTAATGCTCAATTAGCCTTTTAAAATTATAAACTTGGAATAGCTAACAGGAGTGACGGTTGCTGATAATGGGCCTCTGTGCGCCTATGTAGATATTCCATTTTTAAAAATGTAAAACATTCAACAGTTTCCAGCTACAATAGTCATTTACAACATTAACAATGGCTACACTGTATTTCTGATAAATTTGATGTCATTTTAAAGGACAACATGTTTTGCTTTTCTTTCAAAAACATGGACATTTCCAAGTGACCACAAACGTTTGAACGGTCTCATCTGGATAGGTTCCAAATCTCAACCTTTCTTTCTCAACACACACACACAGAAAGAAAGGTTGAGATTGGGAACCTATCCAGATGAGACCGTTCAAACGTTTGGGGTCACTTAGAAATGTCCATGTCCACACACACACACACACACACACACACACACACACACACACACACACACACACACACACACACACACACACAGAGAGAAAATACAAAATAAATATACATCTCTTCATGACTACGGTCACGACTTGTATTACAGAAAAGGATTTTCCACAAGTCTCTCATCCACCCTTTGGTACGAGGCATGCTAAATCTCATCTGGATAGGTTCCCAATCTCAACCTTTCTTTCTTTTGCTCTCAAAAGGATGTAATTGCAGTTGGACATTCTCAAAAAGGTGTAATCCCACGGTTTTAATGCATTCAATTCAACATCTATGAACCTCAAGTCAAGGGCAGTTAAGTAAATGGACTCTTTGGAATGAGGTAAAAGAGGGTAGCAAGGGCATTGACACTGCAGTCCAGGCACTGACTAAATGACACTGAGCACAACAATCCCCAACCTTGCGAACTCATCATACTTTCACCGAAATTAGATCTCGAGGAGTGGAATTGGTCCAGGCCTCAGAGAAAGAAAATTACTTTTCAGCCCAAAAAGCATTATGTTGCAATCTGCCCTTGAGTAAGAGCTTGTGTAGATTCATCTGCATTTTGCTTAATAGAAGAACAAAAAATCCTAGTATAGTATGTTTGGGTTAATTGAAAGGATTTTTAGAGGGTAGATGATACCCTACTTATTTTCTAACTTCAACTCATATCTTACTGGTATACTCCTGCAGCCATCCTAGCTTCGCTGCATGTGTGTAGCAAGCACTTCAGCAACCACGCATATGAACGAGATATGTGATCTGAAACGATGGGGACAGACAACCGAAAGATACAGCTGTTGCTACTGTATTTCCATGGACTGGAACTGGCGCAGTGCCACACAATACAAAGACATATTTGAGAAGAGAAAGCGACAAAGCAAGCGTGCAGAGGTAGATAGCCTGATTCTTGACGTTCAAGGTGTTCTTATTGTGTTATTACCATTGCACCATATAATGTAGACATATAGGCCTAGGAGCTCTACAGGTTAGCATATGTGCTCCATGTATTTATGACAGTTAAGAGACAATAGACATTGAGTCAATTTACATTGCAGAATATTATCCCCAAAACGTGATAAATAAACAAACATACTGTAGGCTAAATAGTGTTATGGGCTAATGTGAAAACATAAACCCACTAATGGGTTTGTTGCAAAAGTAAACTAACTGCTCCTCATCATCATTACGTTCCTCTATTTCTGTAAGAATTGTAGTCACACATTCAAATTCTCTGCAGCAAATCAAATCAAATCAAATTTTATTTGTCACATACACATGGTTAGCAGATGTTAATGCGAGTGTAGCGAAATGCTTGTGCTTCTAGTTCCGACAATGCAGTGATAACCAACAAGTAATCTAACTAACAATTCCAAAACTACTGTCTTGTACACAGTGTAAGGGGATAAGGAATATGTACATAAGGATATATGAATGAGTGATGGTACAGAGCAGCATACAGTAGATGGTATCGAGTACAGTATATACATATGAGATGAGTATGTAGACAAAGTAAACAAAGTGGCATAGTTAAAGTGGCTAGTGACATAAGAATTGCAGTCGATGATCTAGAGTACAGTATATACATATGCATATGAGATGAATAATGTAGGGTAAGTAACATTATATAAGGTAGCATTGTTTAAAGTGGCTAGTGATATATTTACATTATTATTATTATTAAAGTGGCTGGAGTTGGGTCAGTGTCAATGACAGTGTGTTGGCAGCAGCCACTCAATGTTAGTGGTGGCTGTTTAACAGTCTGATGGCCTTGAGATAGAAGCTGTTTTTCAGTCTCTCGGTCCCAGCTTTGATGCACCTGTACTGACCTCGCCTTCTGGATGATAGCGGGGTGAACAGGCAGTGGTTCGGGTGGTTGATGTCCTTGATGATCTTTATGGCCTTCCTGTAACATCGGGTGGTGTAGGTGTCCTGGAGGGCAGGTAGTTTGCCCCGGTGATGCGTTGTGCAGACCTCACTACCCTCTGGAGAGCCTTACGGTTGAGGGCGGAGCAGTTGCCGTACCAGGCGGTGATACAGCCCGCCAGGATGCTCTCGATTGTGCATCTGTAGAAGTTTGTGAGTGCTTTTGGTGACAAGCCGAATTTCTTCAGCCTCCTGAGGTTGAAGAGGCGCTGCTGCGCCTTCTTCACGACGCTGTCAGTGTGAGTGGACCAATTCAGTTTGTCTGTGATGTGTATGCCGAGGAACTTAAAACTTGCTACCCTCTCCACTACTGATCCATCGATGTGGATAGGGGGGTGTTCCCTCTGCTGTTTCCTGAAGTCCACAATCATCTCCTTAGTTTTGTTGACGTTGAGTGTGAGGTTATTTTCCTGACACCACACTCCGAGGGCCCTCACCTCCTCCCTGTAGGCCGTCTCGTCGTTGTTGGTAATCAAGCCTACCACTGCCTAGCACAAACGTTCCCCAATCGCGGAATAAGAACGCAATTGCCACAACTGCACCACCAGTCTGTGTTGATCCAGGGGTGGGCTTGGGCTGTGGTCTAGCTACTGCTGCGGCTACTGGTGGCTAGAGGGCAGCGGCCATCTGAAGGTCAATTTGCCTCAATTCTTTGTCCAAATACTCAGGCTTAAATAAATATGGTTCGACAACTCCATCGGCGCCCCCTCCGGTAGATATTTTTCATCCCTCGCGATTATTTAATTGTCAGACATATTAGCAGGTTCTTGTTTACTTTGTATAATTATTATGTAATGCTGTCTTCACTTCTCCGCCCCAAAAAAATGCATCTGTGAATAAGGGCATAACTTGCAGTTTTGAAGTAGCAGGGATTCCCTGAGAGTGCACATGCGCAGTTGTTACCCATCTCCGCTGCTGTGGCAGTTGGCTACATAAAATAATGATAAAATAATCAAATGTTCCCACATTTCCTGATTCAAAACTGATTGAACTTGACAGAAATAGCTCATTCGGCCATACGCTTCAATAAAACACAATTATCCACACATCAGAGATTTCTAAATCATGAATTCACTGGCAACAAAGCAGAGAGGCCTGCATCCAGCAACGTCACGAGTCACATTACCCATTTTTGCAGCTGTTTCAGTACCGCACATCAGGGAGAGAGAGCGCAAACTCCACTAAACTAGTTTCAATGTATGGAATCACTTGGGGGTTTCTGAATTTTGGGTAAACTTATTTAATATAGATTGTGCACCGGTTGTTTTTAACAAAGAGACACACCCCTGCCCTTGGGTCTACGAGACGCTGCCATTCTGTCATTCCGATGCACAGGAAAAGAACGCTCAATTTATATTTCACCATGTCCTTATTCAGCCAAGACTCTGTGAAGCATTGTATATTACAGTTCTTCAGGTGCCATGGGTAGGATAGGCTCGAATGGAGCTAATCTAGTTTGTTCTCCAGTGATTCCACAACTGAAGAGAGGGTAGAGGCGGTTTATTCACTGGTTGCCATAGTTTCATCAAGGTGTCCCCCACGTCGGCCTCTATAGCACCGTCTTTTCCTCTTCCGAGTGTCGGGGCTTGGGGCCTGTTCCCGGGTGAGCAGTATGTCCTGCATGACCGAGTCATTGAAGTAGAATTCTTCATCCAAATCGAGGTAGGTGATCGCTGTTTTGATGTCCAGAAGCTCTTTTCGTTCAAAGGAAACGATGGTGGAAACATTATGTAAAAAACTATACAAATTGGTCAGGAGCCCATAAAACCGCCGCTTTACATGCCAGAAAACCAGTATACAACCAGAAAATAACGTAAAATGCCATGTGCCAAATTTTGCCACGCTGTCGTTTTACATTGGTCGTCACACTTCATTTCCTCGTTTACAATTCCATCTTCAAGCAACCATTTTGTATTCCTGATCATATATTATGTCGCTGTCTCATTCATCGACTAATTTTAGGCCATGCAGAAAGTAGTCAAGTCAGGTTGTATTAGTCATATGATAAATGAATGTATTTATGAATCTCATCCTAAGGCTATTAAGGATGATGTATGGTAAGGTTAAGACTATTGCTTACATCATAAACAGTCACATCTTTTACGTTCATCCCCTAATGGTCTCTAAGTAATATTTCAGTGATGAGTGAGAGGTATAAAGAAGCCACAAAGGGACTATTATC
Organism: Oncorhynchus nerka; assembly: GCF_034236695.1. Lineage (NCBI taxonomy): Eukaryota > Metazoa > Chordata > Actinopteri > Salmoniformes > Salmonidae > Oncorhynchus > Oncorhynchus nerka. The sequence goes on along the minus strand of NC_088410.1, from coordinate 43,951,613 downwards.
TACAGCTTCTATTACCACATGCAGTAGTCTTAACCGTAGTCTTAACCTTAATCACTTGGGCCACAAATCAGGGAGGGCAAAAATTTAACGATATCTTGCCGCTATCAATGCGCCTCTAGAGTCTATGTTATCACTTTCCACCAATGTCAAGAGCTGCAACAGGGGGCATCAAACTCTCAGAATCATTATTGGCCGCAGTGTATTGCTAAGCAGCTGCATTGCTACAATGGGAGTGAGCCGCATGGACCGAGTTAATAAAGTTCAGTGAAAACTTGTCTGTGAACAAGAAGGGTTGAAACCTTTAGTATGCTATGTAGGTGCATTATGTCATTTGGAGTAGGCTATAGGTAATTGACTGACGCAAATACCGTTTCTGTTAATGACTTGGACTGGAGCACAGAAATAAATAGGCTACAGGTCATTCAAATTCAGAAACCCTAATTCACGCTGCTAAAATTAAGCAATTCTGGAATGTTTCACAGATTGAGGATGAAAAAAATGAGAAATCAGATTATACGTCTCCACCCACAGTTTCTATGTCATAAAAAAAATTCTGTGACCAATTCCCGACCCAGGGTATTGAATATCAACAATGAATATCTCGATAAATCCCCACAATTATTTTTGATACATGTAAGCACTAAACAGTACTTGAATACAGTTGAATAATTACTGCTTAATAATTACAAGGAGTTTCAAGTGCTGGAGCTGAAAGGTGGGTCACACATTTGCCCCTGCGTCATGTACTATTTGTGTCTGCAGGCCTTTAAGTCATGTTTAGCCTCACACCCACCAGTATCTCCGATGAGAAGAGAGAGGGAATGGGGAACTGAGGCATGAAGCTGTACTCAGTTAATGGAGGCTTCATGTTAAATTTACTTTGCACATTTCTCTCCCCGGAGGAGGGAATATGGACTCCAATTGTGTTTATTTTTATGCGGCTTCTCAAGGGCTGAAATCAACATTTAATTCCTTTGATATGTTTCAAAATCTGATTACTATATAGTGACCATAAAGCACTGATTTGGGACACTCATTGGGAAATTACACCAACTGAAAGATCCCTGGTGACATCAAAGGACAGAAATGTCTATTGGAATCCGTTTGGCTGGCAAGTATCCTTGTGAGAGATGTAGAGGTGCCTGGAGTGGATTTAGTGGTGTCTGGCTCCATGGGGGGCCTGTGGAGCATCCATTAGAGGGAATCACCCATGCACAGGCCTGCTGGAATCCTTAGGCTGTCAGCACTCAGCTCTTCCTGCCATGTTCCATCTACCGTGACGTCTGTCTGTCTGTCTACATGCGTCCTGACCACTAAAGGTTCGCTCACTGAAATGCTAAGAGAGAAAAACGACAGGGAGGGAAGAAAACTGAAGAACAGATGGGGGAAGGGTTTATCTAGGTGGCCGCTTTCAAAAGTTGACGAGGAGAAGGAGATGGGGGAAGGGTTTATCTAGGTGGCCGCTTTCAAAAGTTGACGAGGAGAAGGAGATGGGGGAAGATTCCCAAAGGAGAGGTGGACGGTTTGAACATATATGCCAACTCCTCTCCTCGCTTCAATTGCCAATAGTGTGGTGAGTGTTGTCGCACCAAAAAATAAGATAAAGATAATAGATAAAGCTATGTTCAGGCCTTTTACTCACACTGGGAAACTCTAATAGACATTCAGAAGTTCACTTGTCAATATTCCGTCATATACTCCCCCCTCAAAGATCCTTCATCAGACAATGCCAGAAGCACTTATCATCAAAAATGGACCTAATTCACTGCAAGCCTCTGCGCTACCTTACCAGCGCAATGGTTCTGTCACGACTTCCGCCGAAGTTGGTCCCTCTCCTTGTTCGGGGGTCGACGTCACCGGCTTTCTAGTCACCACCGATCCATGTTTCATTTTCGTTTTGTTTTGTCTTCATTATACACACCTGGTTTCCGTTCCATAATCAATGTTCCTTATTTAACCCTCTGGCTTCCCTTTCTATTTTGTGAGTGATAGTCATTGTCATGTGGGTTCGTTCTTTGTGCTCTAGATATTTTGTATTTTTCCTTGTTGGAATATTGCTTACATTTGGAGTAAATTCAGATTATTACTCATACCTGTGTCCTGCGCCTGACTCCGCTTATCCATTTACCTAATCGCTGACAGGTTCATCTTCTTAACAAAGGAGCCGTGCAGGGAAATATGTATGCTTAAATGTTCATTTATATGTATGCATTGATATCTATGTCAGCAAACCTCTTCTTTTAATGCTTATCATAGGTGTTCCAACTTACCTTCCAATGAGTTTCGTGAGCAACGTGACACAGAGCGCTCCAAGTAGGCCACCTATGGCAAATATGGAGACTGTGATGGACCATAGCATGGTGACCATGTCTGCTCCTATGGGTTCTCCGTAGCGCTCCATCCATGTCTGGTTGTAAAATGTCTTTATATACTGTATAGAGAGGAAGAGGAAGGAAGTCAGCATCTCAGCAAAAAATATGTTTCCCATTATTCACACAAGGTAAATTATTATTTATTTTCCATCCGATTTCAAGGTAATGTTTACGTAACCTTTAAAAGTCCATGCTGTTGTTAGTTTTTACTCTGTTTATTTAGAACCTAACGGACAACTAGGAAAAGCTCAAACCAAGTTTATTCACCCAACAGGTCAGACAGCTGAAAAGACAGACATGTTCCCACCAGCACAAGTATTTACACCCCACTTTAGGCGGAGTCTCCTCCTTTTCTCTAAACATTACATCTTTGTTGCGAGGTAGGAAGTTAAGTGATGTGTGTAATAACTGTTCCTTCTCCCTTCATGTGACCTGACCGGACCTCGGCTCTCATTCCTCACTTGTCATGTGTGGTCTCTCTCCGGCACACCTGTCACCATCGTTAAACGCATTATGACACTCACCTGGACGCCATCAACTCCTTGATTAACTGCCCTAGATATGTCACTCCCTTTGGTTCCTTCCCCAGACATCATTGTTTCTGTTTCATGCCTGTGCGTTGTTCATGTTTCTTGTTTAGTATTATGTTTAGTTTCTTGATTAAGTAACTTCTTCGGGGTAGTGGGCAGTATTCGTAAGTTTGGATGAATGAGGTTCCCAAAGTAAACTGCCTTTTACTCAGGCCCAGAAGCTAGGATATGCATATAATTGGTAGTATTGGATAGAAAACACTCTAAAGTTTCTAAAACTGTTAAAATAATGTCTGTGAGTATAACAGAACTGATATGGTAAGCGAAAACCCGAGGATTTTTTGAGCTCACCACTGATTATAATTGCTCTCTATGGAAATATAAAAGGAATACCTTCCAGATTGCAGTTCCTAGGGCTTCCACCAGATGTCAAGTCTTTAGAAAGAGTTTCAGGCTTGTTTTTTGACAAATGAGCTAGAATGTGTCGTTTTTGTAAGTGGCTCCCATTTTGGCTGTAGTGTTTTCACGCGCTTGGATGAGAGTGCGCACTTCGTTATTTATCTCCGGTAATGAATATACTATTTTCCGTCTTAAATGTTATCATTTATTTACATATTAGGGTACCTGAGGATTGATTAGAAATGTTGTTTGACTTGTTTGGACGAGGTTTATTGGTAAATTACGGGATTCATTTGTATGCATTTTGAACGAGGGAAACCGGTGGATTACTGAGTCAAGCGCACCTAATAAACTTACTTTTTGGGATATAAAGTAGGACTTTATCGAAAAAGGACCATTTGTTATGTAGCTGGAACCCTTGTGATTGCAACCAGATGAAGATCTTCAAAGGTAAGTGATTTATTTTATCGCTATTTCTGACTTTCGTGACGCCTCTGCTTGGTTGGAAAAGGTATGTAATGCTTTTGTGCGCGGGGCGCTGTCCTCAGATAATTGCATGGTGTGCTTTCGCCGTAAAGCCTTTTTGAAATCTGACAAAGCGGCTGGATTAACAAGAAGTTAAGCTTTTAAATTATGTATGACACTTGTATTTTCATTCATGTTTAATATTACGATTTTTTTTTTTTCGCGCTCTGCAATTTCACCGGATGTTGGCCAGGTGGGACTGTGGCGTCCCACCTACCCCAAAGAGGACAACTCACTCCCTGAGCTTGCTTCCCGAATCTCAGCACACTCATCACAGAATGATGCCTCCCCAAAGGGAAGCATCAGGGAGTTTTTTGTTCTGGAGGTGATGTCGGGTCTGGGTGTCAGAACCGGAGCTACCTGGGAGGCCTCAGCCGTCTTATCGGATTCCCAAGCCTTGGTGGGTTCGACGGGTTCCCCTGCCTCGACGGGCTCCCAGGTCTCAGCCGGCTCATCAGGCTCTCACGCTCCAGCTGGAGCGACAGGTTCCCGGTGCCTTAGCAGAGGTGATCGGTCCGCTCCTGATCCCCGGGATCGTCATCTTGGTCGGGGTCCTGCGGCTGGAGCAGCGCGTCGGGGAAGGGGTACTGTCACGTGTACTCCCTCTCCGGCCTCTAGGTCACCAGGCTGCTCGTTATGGCGCACACCTGTCACCATCGTTACGTGCATTATGACACCTGGACTCCAGCACCACCTTGATTACCTGCCCTATATATGTCACTCCCTTTGGTTCCTTCCCCAGGCGTCATTGTTTCTGTTTCATGTCTGTGCGTTGTTCGTGTTCCTTGTTTTGTATTATGTTTCGTTTATTTATTTAATCACTCACTCCCTGAACTTGCTTCCCGATTCTCAGCGCACTCGTTACATCAACAATCCACAGCTATCCACCCGTATCAGTGACCGCAACCATGTGATTGCCTTATTCCCTCACTTAGTAACTCTCGAAAGCCCATGGCTTGTATCCACCCTTAATTGACTCCACCATATACATTCCTCCTACATATAACCATTAACTTCTGGTGTAGCAAGTATTTCAAATATCAACCCAATGCTGTAAATTTAGAAAAATGTGAACGACACGACACCTAGACAGCAATTATGTGTGAATTCACATATTTGTGTACACTCACCCAATTTAGACTTAAAATTCAAAAAAGCACTTGCACATTTGAGTTCTCTCATTTCAGGTGCTTTGAGAATAACGCTATAACTTCAAAAAAGAGAAACCCAGTTGTATCACGTGATTAAAGCTTACGTGTCGGCCACCGTCAGAGCAATTTACACTTGAAATGTGACCAAACCTATTCACCTCTCCTGTCTGTCAGGCATTTCACTATTTTCAAAGCTAAACTCCAAGTCTCCAGTATCTCTCTGGCTCTCTCTCACTCTTTCTTATCCTACAACCTTCCATCCCAAAAGGAAGACTTCCTTGACCATTGAACAAGATGACCAGCTTGGCTTCTGGAGGCCTGCAGGTTCATCGTCAGTGGATCCTAACTTCAAACTCTCACACACAGTCCACACCTGAAGGGAACATGAAAGGGAAACGCATGGACAGCTGGTTTATGGGGAAGTCTAACCAACCCAAGTGATTTCTATTGACTGTGTGTGTGTGTGTGTGTGTGTGTGTGTGTGTACTATAATTAGCTTAACTATATTCACTGATTTGTGAGCATATAAAAAATGTATGTTAAGAATGTGCTAGAGGGACACAGACGGCTAACTGGATTTAGATACAGGGTAGGAAACGAAGACTGCATGTGTCTGGGGACTATAAGACTGCTCAGGATCCAATTAGCCAACTAAATTGTGATGCAGAAGAACAAATGCCATAGCAGTCATTTTGAGCTCAGACTGAAATAATGAACTAATTAATATATATTTTTAATATTGATGTAGCAAATGTATCACTTGTACAGTTCTTTATTAAAATGTAGTTGTTACATTTGACTGTGTAAACCCTAGCAGTACTACTTATTTCTATGAGAGTGAGGGAGATATATAGCATTTAGCAAAAAAAACATGATTATTTGTCTCTCTGAAACGAAACCATCAAGTGATAGATTTTAAACAAATACATTGTCTGTCATTAAACAACCCCATGCCATGATTAGATAGTGAATAAACACACCAATCTCATTTCTTTCAAAAATAAAAGCTAATTTACCAACATTACTGAAAATGGATATATAGCGTTTTGGAATGAAACTCTTCACATAAACATCGTGTTTATGTTGACTGATCAAAGGGGAGTCATTCTTGTTTACGACATTCTTGGATGAGAGAAGGCATTTAACAAAGCCACAGAATAACGCTGCCTGAAAAGCATTGAAGGGGAAAATTAAGTCAGAAATTTCAAATTGAAATCAGAAACTTCAGAAGCCTTTCACATTTTCACATGTGAGTTCCAAATATCTCTAACGGGCGCCCCAGCGTGATGTCACAATGCACTCACTGTTCCAAAATGTGATTATTACGCAACAGGACAGTTTACATGTGCAAATATCTATAGGCTGTTTCAACTTGTCAATTTCAAATTATTTTCTAACAAGTAGAATTTTCTAAGTGTTTAAATTGAGGTGTGTTCTGCCTCCTCATTAATTCACATTCAGCTTTGCAGACAACTTATGTTTTTGAGGCTTTACTGAGCCAGACAAACTTCTCTCTTCGAGGAGAGCCCACCGCACTTCACTCATGTTTGCCAAATCAATATGCATATATTTGTGCAGTCTTGCAAGAATTGAAAATGTTCTTGCTGGTGCTCGCTTTGCCTTCCTTGTTATTTTTCTTACAAATAATAACTTTGGACATGTCAGCTTTCCTATCAAAGTAAGTTCCTTATTTTCTGTATACTGTGTTGCCTTTACTACTGTAGGCACATACAGTATGCATGTATGTATGTACAGTTGAAGTCGAAAGTCTACATACACCTGAGCCAAATACATTTAAGTTCTGCCCACAAAGTTTCTATAGGATTGAGGTCAGAGCTTTGTGATGGCCACTCCAATACCTTAACTTTGTTGTCCTTAAAATAGATGGCATCATGAGGAAAAATTATGTGGATATAATTGAAGCAACGTCTCAACACATCAGTCAGGAAGTTAAAGCTTGATCGCGAACAGGTCTTCCAAATGGACAATGACTTCCAAAGTTGTGGCAAAATGCCTTATAAGTACAACAAAGTCAAGGTATTGGAGTGGCCATCACTAAGCCCTGACCTCAATCCCATAGAAAATTTGTGGGCAGAACTGAAAAAGTGTGCGCGAGCAAGGAGGCCTACAAACTTGACTCAGTTACACCAGCTCTGTCAGGAGGAATGAGCTAAAATTCACCCAAATTATTGTGGGAAGCTTGTGGAAGGCTACCCGAAACATTTGACCCAAGTTAAACAGTTTAAAGGCAATGCTACCACATAATAATTGAGTGTATGTAAACGTCTGACCCACTGGGAATGTGAAGAAAGAAATAAAAGCTGAAATAAATCACTCTATTATTCTGACATTTCACATTCTTAAAATAAAGTGATGATCCTAACTGACCTAAGACAGGGATGTTTTACTAGGATTAAATATCAGGAATTGTGAAAAACTGAGTTTAAATGCATTTGGCTAAGGTGTATGTAAACTTCTGACTTCAACTGTAGTATGCATGATTGTAGAAACTGTTGCTCCATAAGCCTCGCCTTTTTTGGTGTATTTTACTTGTAATATCTAGGTAGGTCATTTACAACAAAATACTTATCAATCATGATCTGTCTCTAAGACACAGGTTGTTATGGAATTGATATCCTCTGGAAAAATATTGACTACTGCAGAGGACGTCCCCCTCATTCTAAAACAAATCAAGTTACCTGTGGGACACGGAAAAACAAACACAAAGCCAGCACTGTGTGAACAATGACAAACAAACCAAACAACAAAAGCTGTGTTTTCTGTCTCAAAAGGGATGATGGCTCTCTTCTTCTTGAGTCATGAACAATTTCAAGGGCTATACACATTTCACACTTGTTCTCATCAAAGTGGAGAATTAGAGGCCCAGAAAAACTCTGGGCCTGTGCCAGTACAATACACCAGTAAATCAACACTATTTTTCTGCCAGTTGGTATAGCTCCCTTGTGATGTCTTGCTTATGTGCCAAATAGAAACATTAGGAAATCCTAAGGCTAGCAGACAGAAATTCTCTAAGACTGAAATACCATTCACCTACAGTACCTAAAAAGAAAAGGTGAAAAAGACTGCAACAACATATGTTTTTTTCTAATGCATAGGTTAATATAATTAAGAGCTGGTGCATTTGGACCTCAATCGGTCTTTGCCAAAGCTTTTTCCACTCACCTCCCTCTGCTAGATTCTAGTCTCTGACTGAAAATCTCACTTCTGGAATTTGTGGTCAAATATATCAGAACAATTTCTCAAAACCCCAAAACAGCTCCAGACAGAGAGGGAGATTATTTTCTGAACTTTCCATCTATAATTTAGATTTAATTAGGAGAAAGTCAAGATACTTGGAAGAAACTTTTCAGAGGAGAATTTGTGGTCATCGGGTACATTTAATAGCCCACATGACAGGACATTACGTACAACATTAGAGTGCAACACAGGAGGTTGGTGGTACCTTAATTGGGGAGAACAGGCTCGTGGTAATGACTGGAGTGGAATCATTGGAATGGTATCAAAAACATCAAACACATGGTTTCCGGGTGTGTGAAGCCATTCCATTTGCACAGTTCCTAATTGGGGAGAACAGGCCATTATTATGATGGTTTCCGGGTGTGTGAAGCCATTCCATTTGCACAGTTCCGGCCATTATTATGAGCCGCTCACCCATCAGCAACCTCCTGTGAAAGTGCATTCATTAAAGCATTCATGAAAGGGGACGAAAGGAGCTCAGAAGGGTTGGTGGTGCCTAATTGGACAGGGTGAACAAAGTGGCAACCCTCCTCTGCTGTCCCTGTACACTCTTAGGGTTTTCACATGTAGTCCTCTTAAAATATATATATACACACACTGCTCAAAAAAATAAAGGGAACACTTAAACACAATGTAACTCCAAGTCACTTCTGTGAAATCAAACTGTCCACTTAGGAAGCAACACTGATTGACAATAAATTTCACATGCTGTTGTGCAAATGGAATAGACAAAAGGTGGAAATTATAGGCAATTAGCAAGACACCCCCAATAAAGGAGTGGTTCTGCAGGTGGTGACCACAGACCACTTCTCAGTTCCTATGCTTCCTGGCTGATGTTTTGGTCACTTTTGAATGCTGGCGGTGCTTTCACTCTAGTGGTAGCATGAGACGGAGTCTACAACCCACACAAGTGGCTCAGGTAGTGCAGCTCATCCAGGATGACACATCAATGCAAGCTGTGGCAAGAAGGTTTGCTGTGTCTGTCAGCGTAGTGTTCAGAGCATGGAGGCGCTACCAGGAGACAGGCCAGTACATCAGGAGACGTGGAGGAGGCCGTAGGAGGGCAACAACCCAACAGCAGGACCGCTCCCTCCGCCTTTGTGCAAGGAGGAGCAGGAGGAGCACTGCCAGAGCCCTGCAAAGGTGGGGGTTGTGCTTACAGCCCAACACCGTGCAGGATGTTTGGCATTTGCCAGAGAACACCAAGATTGGCAAATTCGCCACTGGCGCCCTGAGCTCTTCACAGATGAAAGCAGGTTCACACTGAGCACATGTGACAGACGTGACAGAGTCTGGAGGCGCCGTGGAGAACGTTCTGCTGCCTGCAACATCCTCCAGCATGACCGGTTTGGCGGTGGGTCAGTCATGGTGTGGGATGGCATTTCTTTGGGGGGCCGCACAGCCCTCCATGTGCTCGCCAGAGGTAGCCTGACTGCCATTAGGTACCGAGATGAAATCATCAGACCCTTTGTGAGACCATATGCTGGTGCGGTTGGCCCTGGGTTCCTCCTAATGCAACACAATGCTAGACCTCATGTGGCTGGAGTGTGTCAGCAGTTCCTGCAAGAGGAAGGCATTGATGCTATGGACTGGCCCGCCCACATCTGGGACATCATGTCTCGCTCCATCCACCAACGCCACGTTGCACTACAGACTGTCCAGGATTTGGCAGGAGCATGCCCAGGCGTTGTAGGGAGGTCATACAGGCACGTGGAGGCTACACACACTACTGAGCCTCATTTTGACTTGTTTTAAGGACATTACATCAAAGTTGGATCCGCCTGTAGTGTGGTTTTCCACTTTAATTTTGAGTGTGACTCCAAATCCAGACCTCCATGGGTTGATAAATTCCATTGATAATTTATGTGTGATTTTGTTAAGTATTTAATAAGAATATTTCATTCATTCAGATCTAGGATGTGTTATTTTAGTGTTCCCTTTATTATTTTGAGCTGTGTATATGTACACATACATACAGTTGAAGTCGAAAGTTTACATACACATTAGCCAAGTATATTTAAACTACATTTTTTCACAATTCCTGACATTTAATCCTGGTAAAAAAATTCCCTGTCTTAGGTCAGTTAGGAGCACTACTTTATTTTGAGAATGTGAAATGTCAGAATAATAGTAGAGAGAATGATTTATTTCAGCTTTTATTTCTTTCATCACATTCCCAGTGGGTCAGAAGTTTACATACACTCAATTAGTATTGGATAGCATTGCCTTTAAATTGTATAACTTGGGTCAAACGTTTCGGGTAGCCTTCCACAAGCTTCCCACAGTAAGTTGGGTGAATTTTGGCCCATTCCTCCTGACAGAGTCGGTGTAACTAAGTCAGGTTTTAGGGCCTCCTTGCAAGCACATGCTTTTTCAGTTCTGCCCACAAATTTTCTGTAGGATTAAGGTCAGGGCTTTGTGATGGCCACTCCAATACCTTGACTTTGTTGTCCTTAAGCCATTTTGCCATAACTTTGGAAGTATGCTTGGGGTCATTGTCCATTTGGAAGACCCATTTGCGACCAAGCTTTAACTTCCTGACTGATGTCTTGAGATGTTGCTTCAATATATCCACATAATTTTGCTTGCTCATGATGCCATCTATTTTGTGAAGTATACCAGTCCCTCTTGCAGCAAAGCACCCCCACAACATGATATTGCCACCCCCGTGCTTCACGGTTGGGATGGTGTTCTTTGGCTTGCAAGCCTCCCCCTTTTTCCTCTAAACATAACAATGGTCATTATGGCCAAACAGTTCTATTTTTGTTTCATCAGACCAGAGGAAATTTCTCAAAAAGGTATGATCTTTGTCCCCATGTGCAGTTGCAAACCATAGTTTTGTTTGGGAGCAGTGGCTTCTTCCTTACTGAGCGGCCTTTCAAGTTATGTTGATATAGGACTCGTTTTACTGTGGATATAGATACTTTGGATATAGATACTTTTGTACCCATTTTGGTACCCATTTTGATTTGTACTTTCGCACCAAAGTACATTCACCTCTAGGAGACAGAACACGTCTCCTTCCTGCATGGTCCCATGGTGTTTATACTTGTGCAGTATAAGATGATTTGTACAGATGAACGTGATACCGTCAGGCGTTTGGATATTGCTCCCAAGGATGAACCAGACTTGTGGAGGTCTACAATTTTTCTTTGAGGTCTTGACTGATTTCTTTTGATTTTCCCATGATGTCAAGCAAAGGGGCACTGAGTTTGAAGGTCGGCCTTGAAATGTATCCACAGGTACACCTCCAATTGACTCAAATTATGCCAAATAGCCTATCAGAAGCTTCTAAAGCCATGACATCATTTTCTGGAATTTCCAAGCTGTTTAAAGGCACAGTCAACTTAGTGTATGTAAACGTATGACCCACTGGAATTGTGATACAGTGAATTATAAGTGAAATAATCTGTCTGTAAACAATTGTTGGAAAAATTACTTGTGTCATGCACAAAGTAGATGTCCTAACCGACTTGCCAAAACTATAGTTTGTTAATAAGACATTTGTGGAGTGGTTGAAAAACAAGTTTTAATGACTCCAACCTAAGTGTATGTAAACGTCCTCTTTAAAGTGATCTCTGGAGTAAAAAAAAAAAAAAAGCAAAATAACTCAGCTCTCTTTGTATTCCAACCTGGTCTCAGAGCATGTCGTATTATTCTGTACGTAAATCCTTTTAGTATGATATATAACATTTCGTATGGTAAGGTATGTATTAATTTGTGGATGTCCATAATCCATTTTATATGATATGTTGGGAATTACAGTTCGTTTTATATGTTACGAATTTTCTAAATGTACAAAGTTGCAAATTTGCTAAAGGTATAATATGTTACGACTTCCAGCTAGGTGACTTTGTGGCTAACATTAGTTAGGTTAGGGGTTAGGGTTAAAGGGTTAGGGTTAGCTAAAATGGTTAGGGTTAGCTAAAAGGGGTAGGGTTAGAGGAAGGGTTAACTTACATGCTAAGTAGTTGCAAAGTAGCAAAAAGTTGTTGAACAGTTGCTAATTTGCTAAAATTCTAAAGTTGTCCTTGAGATTTGAACTTATGTAACCAGCGAACTTTGGGTTGCAAGACGATCGCGTTATACGCTCCTAAGTGGCGCAGCGGTCTAATGCACTTCATCTCAGTGCAAGAGGTGTCACTGCAGTGGTTTGAATCCAGGCTGAATCACATCTGGCCGTGATTGGGAGTCCCATAGGGCGGTGCACAATTGGCCCAGCGTAGTCCAGGTTTGGCACGGGTATGCCGTCATTGTAAATAATAATTTTTTCTTAACTGACTTGCCTAGTTAAATAAAAGGTTAAATAAATATGCCTACCCGACCAACCACCCTACTTGAATTTTCGCCTTAAACCTCTTAAACATAAAGTCCCCATATTTTGGGACCCTATTTGATTTGTTAAAATTCAATTCAGTCTGGTATGAGAACGGTAGCCCTTATCTGCAAAAGCAAGGTGTCTGCAGAAAGCTGTGTATCTTGGCAATTGATCAGTGCCTTCAAATCTTTGGTATGACTTACTATCATATATGGCCATACAAATTTATAAGGGAAGGTCGAGCCGATGACCTCATTTCAAGATGGCTGCTACCTACAGTCCGGTTAGTGTAGTGAAACAAACTAAATAAACACGTAATACGTTGATAGACACCGAACCCCAGGACTCCATGTTGATACACACCGAAAACCGGGACTTCACAGATCATGAGGATATCTTATTTGTCTGCATGTGACCTACCGTTATTGATCACCAGCCCCGACCGAGAGTCAGGATGTTTATTTTACACAACGTTTTCACCAAATATCTTACAAGGTAAGCTTCGATTTCGTCAATGTTATCTGGTGATGTGTGACTTAATGGCAACATGTCCACCGAGTGACTATATCTATGCGTATCAAAAATATGATCTTGCCTGCTTACGCACTGTACTTATCCATATCCTCTGTATGTCCCCCAACACCACCGCAATGTTTGCAAGAGGTTGTTTTTGTCAAAATAAATTACAGTGAACAATAACCTTTAGGCACACCCAGTGTGAAAAAAATAGTGAAATTACCACATTCGGACACGTTGGGGAGGTTGAAAGCACACTCGAACGTACCCTGGATACCCCATAACACCACCACAATGTTTGAGTGAGGTTGATATAGTTGAAAGTGTGTTTTTATACTGAACAAATAGCATTTATGGATTGCAAATATGTAATACCACTGGAATTTTCACATTTACAGACATACGCCACTTTGGAGAGGTTTAGGGAAACTTGGACATTTCCCGTGACCACATCTGACACAAAATCTACATTTGCCATTACATTTAAGAGGTTTTAAGTAACCATCTGTCTTATGTAACCATACCACACGTAACATATCATACTAATTTGAGTGTCCCGGATTTAAGTTTACTATGTTACGTCTAGTGTATTAGACCAGTCCACGTATTCACTGACCTTGCCTTTGAATTATGACTTTTTTCCTGACTTTTGCCAGTTCACTTCGAATACACATTGCTATGTCGAGAAAGGAACCAAGATATTTGTACCAAAATTCACTCAATGAACACTGTATATCTCCTTACATTTTGGAAGATAATAGATTCCATTGATTTAAAATACATAATAATTATAATCAGAAGAGACTATTAGCATGTAAATATTATTGGTAACAGAATAAATAGCAGAAGAACACCGTCTGAAGTCAGTACAGCCGATCTGCCAACTTCTGTCTGTAATGTCCGAACCGTTTGGGCCACACACTAATATGACCCTCTGTGCAAAGGTGCGATTCTCATGGACATGTACATATTAGTATTTTTGCTCTAGGACGCCCACACGCCTTACAAGAATCGTCTGAAGGTCCCCCAGTACCAGTTGGAAAAAATGAATTGAACTACTGTATATACAGTATGGAGACTGTTTAATGCCAAAAATATGGGGTTAAATACATGTCGGAAAAATAAACTTGTGTTTTCTGATCTCTCAGATATAGGAGACCCTTGATATTTTTTTTGACTGTTATTCAATGCGGGGGGGGGGGGGGGTTCCATCAAAACATTTTTTCAAATTTATTTTGGGATACTTTAAAAAAAATCTAAATCATTTAGCTAAATGGTCCTTGGTATGACCTTAAAACAATTCCATATACTGTAACTTATTAGAACCCCCACCCAACCCCTGGCATAGACAGGGCTTAGACTCTGATGGGTTAAGTAGCCCATCATATGAATGTGGGTACAAAGCTGGATACCGGTAAACCTATGGCATATGGGTTAATTAGCCGGGTAGGTAGGATCAGATGATAAGATGATGTCCTTACCATTTTTTGTGAGTAAAGAAACAAAAATTGTGTGTGTGTGTGTGTTTGGAGGGTTGTGGCAGACCCAATAAACAAAACAAAAACGATGATAATTACTGAGCTTTGTCCATTTACTTTTGTCGAGCATGGATGGACAATCTAATCTGGGCCTTGTTTCAATGCTGCGATGGAACTTCAGCATTACTATGAGTGTACAAGATACTTCGTTATTTACGAGCCAATTTTTTAAATAGTGTTTCCCAAACAAGCACAGAGTGAACCTGTAAGTGCCACAGCTAAAAGCATCGTTGGTTTGGTTTTTCACATGATTCCGTTGGGGAAGCTGTCCAGCTCACTAGTGCTGAAATCGTTGGGAGAGCTGTCCAGCTCACTAGTGCTGAAATCGTTGGGAGAGCTGTCCAGCTCACTTGCGCTGAAATCGATGCAGCTTGCATCATATGAAAACACAACTAATAGCCCACATGAAACGTAGGATAGACCTATACATTTCACAGAATTGTTTTTATGAATTCAAATAAATAACACCATAATCTACATTTTCGTCATGTAATGTTCAATGATTTCAAGATTTGAACCTAGGGCGTCTTCTTGCCTCCACAGTGTTTTTAGCACACTGCACTTCAATAGATCTGTCGTCTCCGATAGTTTCCTTTTATACAGTAACTAACCCTCTACATCACACATTTTGGTTTTTAAGTATCTCCTCTCGTGGGAGTCTGTATTTTTTAAGAATAGCCCCATCATTGTGAGTCAGCAATGAGCTCAGTTTGGTGCGAATATGCGCATTATATACACCAACCGACTGCGCGGATGGATAATTTGAAATACACAGTATTCGGAAAGTATTCCGACCCCTTGACTTTTTCCACATTTTGTTACGTTACAGCCTTATTCACAAATGTATTAAATCGTTTTTTTCCCTGATCAATCTACACATAACACCCCATAATGACAAAGCAAAAACAGGTTTTTAAAATTTGTGTGCCTAAATTTTTTACATTTTGACTATTTTTGTTCTTTGGATTATATACGAGGATTCAGCACCCGATCTAAGTTTATATAAAGTGGAGTCAAGCACGTTGTTTATCTTTTCATGAAATATTACATTATATAGATCCTATAAATTACCCAAATTAAACATGTATCATCGTATGATCATGCCCATTCACACAAAACACATAAATTGTTTTAGAATTATATCTTCTGAGGTAAGGCAGAAAAGAAGCCTAACAACGCACTTTGGCTGCTCTACGAGTGGTCTGGATCACTTATAGATGAGCATAAGTTTTTAAGAGCCACTTTACTAACGAAGTCTCTGAGAAACACATTGGTTACGAAAGATACACTGTACATCATAATATGGTTCTAACGATGCTCCTAACGCTACGAAGGCTCTGGGAAACGAGGCTCTGGTCCATTTCCCAAATGATGGGAGTCCCATAGGATCGCAGTTTAGAATATGAACCTTTTACAACTGTATCTAAAGTAACCCGTTAAAAGTTGAGCCATTAAAGTACAGCTGGTCTATTAGACGTCATGTTTTTTTTTTTTTTGAAGAGTGATAACAAGGTGTCACACAAGGGAAAATCAATGTTAGGTGACGCCAATAGCTACAAGAGTATGTCCAAGGTGACACAATAAATCGACTCACCAGTGCAGGAGCGTTGACGACAGACAGGTTGTAGCCATAGAGATAAGATGACCCAAGGGCACCAAAGAACGCTGCATTCACCAGACAGGCAGTGATGCGCTGTGGCTAAAAAAAACACATACCACATTAAAGCCATTTCAGAGGTCATGTCATTGTACAGTTGCATTTCATATACAATCCAATCAAGGTCAGAGTGAGACCCAGGCAAATTCTTACAAGGACAATCCATTGATGTATCTGGGCCTCCCCGTATGTCCTAGAGAGAGAATGTTACTGCTTCAAAAACAACCATCAGGTCAATTCAATGCCAACATGTGCAATGTGACAAGGGTTAAGGCATGTTGAGTAGACAGATCAGCTGTATGTGTATGAGAATAAAATATTGCAATATTGTAGTACTGTGACAGGATACAGTGTACCCCCCCATAGGGATTATTAAACCTTTCAGCTTTTACAAACATATCCAGTTATAGCTAAATATAGCACAGTTAGCCTAAAGCTCTTCATTATATTGTTATCTCAATTTAATCAGTGGATCATTAGGCTACATCACAACCTTTTGGCTTCTTAATCATTCTGGGTAACCCACTCCTTACAGCCATATTGGGGGTGGCAGGTAGCCTAGTGGTTAGAGTGTTAGGCCAGTAACTGAAAGGTTGCTGGATCAAATCCCCGAGCTGACAAGGTAAAAATCTGTTCTTCTGAACAAGGCAGTTAACCCACTATTCCCTGGTAGGGATAATAACATAATTATAATAATTTGTTCTTAACTAACATGCCTAGTTAAATAAAAAAAGAATGTTTGAAATCCCTATAGAGATTAAACAACTGCAAACTAATCCTAACAGTGGATGAGTCACTCTTTTGATTATTGCACAGGTACAATAGATTTGTGGTTATATATTTATCTTCGAATAATACAAATGAAAAGGTTCCTCACAGTCATCCGATCAGCAAGTGAAACCCCAGAGAAATGTTTGCAGCAAATCAAATCGTTGCTCCTCTGTTTTTGACTGAACTCAAATGAAATTCCTACACCTTAATCTCCAAGAACAATACTCATCTACTGTATGAGCAGAAATATGTCTGCATCTCATGAGGATGAACGGATTTAGATCCGAGGTTAAAATGCATTGTATCATTCACCAAGGCAACCAGTCTCTACTGTGGATGACTCAATAAGACCAAGGCACAGTGTAGTACAAAGAGCCATTGTGAGGAAGGAGGAGAGTGGTAACAAGTGCACTTGGGCTAATATTTCAATTGGATCTGACAGAGAATATCTAGATGTGTATGGAATTCAATTACATTCCAATATGAGGTTCAGAATCTGTTAATGTTTTTCTCATTACAGTTAACTAATTTATTGTCAAAATGTTGCTTGTGGTTGCAATATAATTAAGCAACGAGTAATTGCTTCACTGCAACATGGGAATAGATGTTTCTAAGGTGACTGTTGCATCAAAAAAGAAACCCTGCTTGCTGAGGGGGGAGAAGTTTAAATACGTTCATTACTGCACACTTAGCCAATTACATTCTCCATTGACTATGAGTTACATTTTGAAATTAAGACACAATTTGCAGCACTTCAAATTGTGTGGTTGCCCATCATTACAGAGCATTATTGACACTGTTATTTAATTCATTTGAACCTAGTATTATATTACGATTATAACATGATCTTGATTTTTTTTTTCACTGTAAAGGCAGTTGTAGGACCTACGCATTGGAGGAAACGATTGACATCCCGGTAATTAGTACAATAATAACCTGCGATAAAGAGGCGGGACATGTATAATTGAAGCATATGTCAAAGGTTTTATTCTGTGTTATAGCTAGTAGATAAGAATGACACCAACACAGCTGTCTGGGTGGAGCTGAGTAATGTTAGCTAGCTACAGTATATTATTTTCTGTCTGCACGTAGCTATTGAAAAGGAAAACAACATCCTTCAGTTCGATGTATCAACTGCATCCATGACTGTTGGATAAAGCAATAACCCTCAGTGCATGACCAGTGAAACCATACTGAATACTCGTTCTACAAAAGGAAAAAAAAACAGAATACCGGTAGCTAAAGGGCTAGGTAGCTAAGCTGCATTGCTAGCAAATTGCTAAAAACAACACAGAGAGCTAACGCTAGCTAGCTAGCTATAGCAGCTCGTGCTCAAGATTACAGGGGACATTCTATTAAGCTTGTGTACAAAATAACATTCAAAAAACAGAATTCCAAACATAAATAAAGTTGACGATATTGTATCTATATTTAGTGGAAATAGAGTGATATTTACAAAATGTTATCACAGAATAAACAGCAGATAAAGAAATATGCCTACCTTTCTCCAGCATGTGCTGAAGGAAAGAGGTTCAAGGTGGGAAATGGATCAAGCCATTCTACTGTTTTTGAACGATAATTTGTCTTATACCAGCTCTGCTAAATTCAGCTGACAGATAAATATTTGCATGGATAATAGACCAACATAGTCACGGTAAAATAACATGGCAATACCAAATATACCGAAACAAAATAACACCTAAAGTGACCTAACTGACCAGTCCACTAATCACCAGCTAAATCAAATGAGGTGTCAAAGGGAAGGCATACCTCTGGTGTGATTTTGTAGACTGCAGGGGACCACTAGGGAAGGGTGGAGGGGGTGTTTGTTATAATTCAAAATGACCCCCAAAACTAAAATGAACAAAATGGAATAGCTTTTCAGTGACCAGTCTGAAATGCTGTAAATTTGAAAAAATAATATAACGACCCTGGGTTTATAAGCGCGGAAATCCCTTCGAGCATGCTATTGCGGCTGTTTTAAATGGCACATTGAACATGTATTTATTTCACAGTGGGTTACAGAAAAAGAGTCCATTGTGTAAATTACCATAAAAGACAGTGGTGTTGTATTAGTCTGACACAGCGTTACACTCATTAATTACTAAAGTGTTGGACAAATAAAAAGTCACTTAAAGAAGTGTAGAGAAAACCTTAGTTCACAAAGCAAAAGTTGCAAGCATTCTGAAGAAGGCCAGAATGGGTGAAACTTCAATGATATGCATTCTTTTTTAATGGGATTGAGTATCAGACAAGAAAATAGACATATGTTAAAATGTAAATAAACAAATTGTTACCAGGTGATTAATCTCTATTAACCCAGAAGTTACATTTTTTGTAATTTGGTCATGTGTCATGTGTGATTAACTTGCCCATGGAAGACTATCACGTGATAAATCTTTATCCTCCGATATTCTATTAATTATTAGAGTATATTAACTTTATTTCCACTGAATGGTGCTGCATTGACAATCACAACTGTCAAAGATGACACTCACAATTGGCAAAGATGCAGCATGGCGCGGACTCATGCTAAGTGCTTGAAATGCTCTAAGGCCTCTAAGAAACATGATTCCTCTGGTGGAATCAGCACTTCCAAATCAAATACAATTATATTTGCCACATGCGCCGAATACAACAGGTGTAGACTTTACCGTGAAATACTTACTTAAAAGGCCTTTCCCAACAATAACAAGGCTATATACAGTGGCTTGCGAAAGTATTCACCCCCCTTGGAATTTTTCCTATTTTGTTGCCTTACAACCTGGAATTAAAATTGATTTTCGGGGGTTTTGTATCATTTGATTTACACAACATGCCTACCCCCCCCAAATTCAATACTTTGTAGAGCTACATTTTGCAGCAATTACAGTTGCAAGTCTCTTGGGATATGTCTCTATAAGCTTGACACATCTAGCCACTGGTATTTTTTCCCACTCTTCAAGGTAAAACTGCTCCAGCTCCTTCAAGTTGGATAGGTTCCACTGGTGTACAGCAATGTTTAAGTCATACCACATATTCTCAATTGGATTGAGGTCTGGTCTGGGCTTTGACTAAACCATTCCAAGACATTTAGATGTTTCCCCTTAAACCACTCGAGTGTTTCTTTATCAATATGCTTAGGGTCATTGTCCTGCTGGAAGGTGAACCTCCATCCCAGCCTCAAATCTCTGAAAGACTGAAACAGGCTTCCCTCAATAATTTCCCTGTATTTAGCTACATGTATTTAGCGTTTTCCTTGATGGCCAAAAAGCTCAATTTTAGTCTCATCTAACCAGAGTACCTTATTCCATTTGTTTGGGGAGTCTCCAAAATTCCTTTTCCTTCCTATTTCTTTATTTAATAACTTATTCGGGACCGATGTCCCTTCCACTGGATGGTTGAGCTAATGTAGGCTAATGTGATTAGCATGAGGTTGTAAGTAACAAGAGTATTTCCCAGGACATCTGATATTGGCAGAAAGCTTAAATTCTTGTTAATCTAACTGCACTGTCCAATTTTCAGTAGCTATTACAGTGAAAGAATACCATGCTATTGTTTAAGGAGAGGGCACTATTTTGAACATGAAAAGTTATTAATAAACAAATTAGGCACATTTAGGTAGCCTTGATACAAAATATTGAACAGATGGCTTTTTTTCTGGCCACTCTCCCGTAAAGCCCAGCTCTGGGGAGTGTATGGCTAAAAGTGGTCCTATGGACAGATACTCCAATCTCCGCTGTGGGGCTTTGTAGCTCCTTCAGGGTTATATTTGGTCTCTTTGTTGCCTCCCTGATTAATGCCCTCCTTGCCTGGTCCGTGAGTTTTGGTGGGCGGCCCTCTCTTGGCAGGTTTGTTGTGGTGCCATATTCTTTCCATTTTTTAATAATGGATTTAATAGTGCTCCATGGGATGTTCAAAGTTCCGGATATTTTTTTTATAACCCAACCCTGATCTGTACTTCTCCACAACTTTGTCCCTGACCTGTTTGGAGAGCTCCTTGGTCTTCATGGTGCCACTTGCTTGGTGGTGCCGCTTGCTTGGTGGTGCCGCTTGCTTGGTGTCGCCGCTTGCTTGGTGGTGCCCCTTGGTTGGTGGTGCCGCTTGCTTGGTGGTGTCGCTTGCTTGGTGTCGCCGCTTGCTTGGTGGTGCTTGCTTGCTTGGTGGTGCCCCTTGCTTAGTGGTGTTGCAGACTCTGGGGTCTTACAGAACAGGTGTATATATACTGAGATCATGTGACAGATCATGTGACACTTAGATTGCACACAGGTGGACTTTATTTAACTAATTATGTGACTTCTGAAGGTAGATTTTATTTAGGGGCTTCATAGCGAAGGGGGTGAATACATAAGCACGCACCACTTTTCCGTTTTTTTAAAATAAATAGAAGAAAAAAATTACTTCACCAATTTGGACTATTTTGTGTCTGTCCATTACATGGAATTCAAATAAAAATCAATTCAATTACAGGTTGTAATGCACCTACTTTTGCAAGGCACTGTACATGGAGCACAGGTACCGAGTCAATGTAAAGGGGCACGAGGTAATTTAGGTATTTGAGGTAATATCCCTTCATAAAGTAGTCACACCCCTTAACATTTTCCACATTTTGATGTACTACAGTCTGATTTTAAAATGGATTAAATTTAGATTTTTTGGGTCACTGGCCTACACAAAATAACAGTAACTCATAACGTCAAAATGGAATTCTGTTTTTTGTACGAATGAAAAGCTGAAATGTCTTGAGTCAATAAGTATTCAACCCCTTTCTTATGGCAAACCTAAATACATTCAGGAGTAAAAATGTACTTAAATGAAATAATAAGTTGCATGGACTCGCTCTGTGTGCAATAATAGGGAATATCCCTTTGAGCATGGTGAAGTTATTAATTACAATTCGGATGGTGTATCAATATGCCCAGTCACTAAAAAGATACAGGTGTCCTTCCTATCTCAGTTGCCAGAGAGGAAGGAAACTGCTCAGGGATTTCACCATGAGGCCAATTGGGACTTTAAAACAGTTTAATGGCTGTGATAAGAGAAAACTGAGGATGAATTACTCCAGAATACTAACCTAATTGAGTGAGTGAAAGGAAGGAAGCCTGTACAGAATAAAAATATTACAAAACACGCATCCTGTTTGCAACAAGGCACTAAAAAAATATGGCAAAACAATTAACTTTTTGTCCTGAATACAAAGTGTTGTATTGGATTTGCCCCAAACATATTACTAAGTACCACTCTCCATATTGTCAAGCATAGTGGTGGCTGAATCATGTTATAGGTATGCTTGTAATATGCAAGGACTGGGGAGTTTTTCAGGATAGAAAATAAATGTAATGAAGTTAAGCACAGGCAAAATCCTAGAGGAAAACCTGGTTCAGTCTGCTTTCCATCAGACACTGGGAAATTAATTCACCTTTCAGCAGGACAATAACCTAAAACACAAGGCCAAATCTACACTGGAGTTACTTACCATGAAGACAGTGAATGTTTCTGAGTGGGCGAGTTACAATTTGGACTTAAATCTACTTGAAAAACTAAGGCAAGACCAAAAGATGGTTGTCTAACAATGATCAACAACCAATTTGACAGAGCTTGAATAATTTTGAGAAAAATGTTGCGAAATTCACGTGTTGAAAGCTCTTACAGACATACCAGAAAGACTCGCAGCTGTAATCGCTGCTAAAGGTGCTTCTAAAAAGTATTGACTCAGGGGTGTTAATACTTATGTAAATTAGATATTTATGTATTTAATTTTCAATGCATTTGCTAACATTTCTAAATACCTGTTTTGACTTTGTCATTATGGGCTATTGTGTGTAGATGGATGAGAAAAACAATTGATTTAATCCATTTTGAATTCAGGCTGTAACAACAAAATATAAATACAAAATATGTAAATATGTAAATACTTTCTGAAGACACTGTAGGTAAGGGTATAAATGACTAGGCAATCGTATATGTGTGTTGTAGTGTCAGTGTAGTATGTGTGAGTGTGTGGGTACAGTCCAGTGAGTGTGCATAGAGCACGTTGTACATTGAGGAATATCTGTCTGGGTCCATCCAGGTCACACATGGTAATATAGCTTCTTAGAACAGGTGGTTATATAACCAGCTATTAGAAACACTCTGAACTGTGTATAACCACATCCAATATCTGATTAGCCCATGTAAGTGGGTCATGGTGGAGGAGAATCAGAATGAACCTTGTATTCCAAAGTGTACTGTAACGTGACATAGGTAATTGAGATTACGTGTAAACATACAGTGCCTTCAGAAAGTAGTCACACCCCTTGACTTTTTCCACATTTTGTTGTGTTACAGAATGAATTTAAAATTGATTATGTTTAGATTTGTCGTCACACACTATAAATACCCCATAATGTCAAAGTGGAATTCTGTTTTTTGACAATTTGAAAAATTGTAGAAATGATAGAAAATGAAAAGCTGAAATGTCTTGAGTCAATACGTATTCAACCCCTTTGTTATTGCAAACCTAAAAAGTCACATAATCAGTTGCATGGGCTCACTTGTTGTGCAATAATAGTGTTTAACATGTTTTTTAATGACTACCTCATCTCTATACCCCACACATAAAAATTCAGGCTGTAACCAAACAAAATGTGGAAAAAGTCAAGGGGTGTTAAGAATTTCTGAAGACACTGTACAACCATGACCCACATTGGTGTGAGGAAAACCCATAACCTCACACATGAATGATTGAAAAACAATGATTGCACCACATGGTCGCTTATCACCATTTTACGAAGATACAGTATGACTCCTTTGAAAAGATCCAGAAATGACCAACTAACCTTTTCTGTTGGCTTCTTGTGGTCTGGTTCAGTACTTTCGATGTTGTTCGGTTCAGGATCCTCGGTTTGCTCTCGCATTTCCATGTTTTACTTCTATTACACTGAAATGACACTGAAGTCAAATGTGGCATTATTCATACTGTTCAAAGGAGCAAACCAGTGTGGTAAGGGAAGTGATTTTAGGGAAGTAGCTTGTAACTCAGTCTGTGATGAGGAAAACTATTGTGCTGACATTAAATTAATTAAACATCAGCTTCTACGACCCTAAACACACCAACTCTGTATAAAATGCAGATCATGATTTAGATAAGTGCAAGAAGTTTCTATTTGATCAAACCAGGAAGTTTCCAGGGGAAGATAAAACACTTTTCTTGATCTGTGAGCATGTACAATTGAGTCAATTTCCTTCAAAAAGAAAATGGATAGTATGTGGAACAGGAACAAAAAGAAACCCAACTGGATACTAGCTCAGGCATAATTGCTCACAGCATGGGCAGGAGAAAGAATATTGTGCTTCCCTTAGCCTGGAAATGTCAAGAAGCCATTTTTGATAACTCTTTCCCTGTGAGATCCGGGGCCTTCTGTTTTTTTTTCGTGCTAGGTCTAAATCAGTCCCTGGTTAGAGGGTAACAATGGAAAAAAGCAATGGAACTGGCTTCGAGGTCCAGAGATGAGTTTGAGTGACCTAGACTGTATAACACGGTTCTAAAAATAACCAACTGAACCACACAATCCTTGGTTACTCTGTGGTTGACAAGTTATGGATGACGAAAGAGCGGTAAAGTCAGTCTGCCATCTGGTGGTTGACAGTATATTGCACTTCTCATAGTTCCTTTATGACTTTTTCCACATTTTGTTACATTACAGCCTTTATTCTAAAATTGATTAAATAAAAACAATTATTCAATAATCTATACACAATACCCCATAATGACGAAGCAAAAACAGGTTTAGACATTTTTGCTCATTTATTTAAAAAAAATCCAAAACAGAAATACCTTATTTACATAAGTATTCAGACCCTTCGCTATGAGACTCGAAATTGAGCTCAGGTGCATCCTGTTTCAATTGATCATCCTTGAGATGTTTTTACAACTTGATTGGAGTACACATGTGGTAAATTAAAATGATTGGACATGATTTGAAAAGGCACATACCTGTCTATATAAGGTCCCACAGTTGACAGTGCATGTCATAGGGAAAACCAAGCCATGAGGTCAAAGGAATTGTCTGTATCGAGGCACAGATCTGGGGAAGGGTACCAAAACATTTCTGCAGCATTGAAGGTCCCCAAGAAGACGGTGGCCTTCATCATTCTTAAATGGAAGAAGTTTGGAACTGTCATGCCTACTCCCGCTCCGGCGCTCGACGTTACCGGTCTACTAACCATCGGCCCTGGCAATCATCATTAGGCACACCTGCTTCCTGACTCCCAGCATATACATTACAGAATACTGCCTATTCAAAACACATAGCAGAGAAGTGCCAGTTCCATCAGGCCAATGTCTTCTTGGGATACCGAATCAGCCAGCAGGGAGTGGTTATGGATGAGAGGAAGGATCGAGGCAGTCAGATCATGGCCAGTCCCAACCATCATAAAGGGACATCAACGGTTTTTGGGGTTCTACCGCCGCTTCATTTAAAAACTTCAGCTCCATCTCCTCACCTCTCTCCTCAAGGGTGGCCCCCGTAAGTTGGTAGGAGTCCTGCAGCCGATGAGGCCTTCCGTCTACTGAGTGAGTGTTTCACCTCTGCCCGTTGCTCAAACCCAGATCCTACGCTGCCCTTTGTGTTGGAAGTGGATGCTTCAGAAGTAGACATGGGGGCTGTCCTGTCACCACACCAAGGTACCCCACAAAAATTGTATCCATGTGCATACTACTCTAAAAAAAAATGTCTCCTGCAGAGAGAAACTATGACATAGGCTACTGGGAGCTCCTGGCGATGAAGTTGGCACTAGAGGAGTGAAGACACTGGTTGGAGGGCACCAAGGACCCATTTCTCATCCTCACCAACCATCGGAACCTGGAGTACATACGGACAGCGAGGCGGCTGAACCCACGCCAAGCAAGATGGGGTGGCATGGTAGCCGAGTGTTGGACTAGTAACTGGAAGGTTGCAAGTTCAAACCCCCGAGCTGACAAGGTACAAATCTGTCGTTCTGTCCCTGAACAGGCAGTTAACCCACTGTTCCTAGGCCGTCATTGAAAATAAGAATTTGTTCTTAACTGACTTGCCTAGTTAAATAAAGGTAAAAAAAAATATATACATTTTTTTTTAAAAGATGGGTCCTTTTCTTCACTAGATTCAACTTCATCCTGTCATACCGCCCAGGTTCGAAGATCATCAAAGCCGATACCATGTCCCATCTCCACGATACGGAAGAGGTTTCTGTCCTGAGTGCGCACATCATTCTGCCCTCCCAAAGTGTTGCCCCCATGCTCTGGGACGTAGATGTGGAGATCCACCAGGCTCTGGAGAGGGAACCCATGCCTGCTACCTGCCCTCCGGAGTGCACCTACGTTCCCACGGAGGTAAGGGATCGGCTGTTGACCTGGGCGCATGCATCCCTTGCCGCTGGACACCCAGGTATCACCCGCACCATTCAATCCATCTCTGCTAAGTACTGGTGGCCCACCTTGGTGAAGGACGTCGCACGCTACGTCTACTCCTACTCCGTATACTCCTACTCAAACCAAATCTCCCAGCACGCTTCAGCAGGGAAACTCTTCCCCTTCTCATGCCTCAGTAGCCTTGGTTCTATCTGTCCATAGATTTTGTTACTAATCTTCCACATCTGATGGATTCATCACTGTCATGGTTGTTGTGGACAAATTCTCAAAATCCTGCTGTTTTATCCCTCTCTCTGGTCTCCCTACCGTTCTCCAGGTTGCTGAGGCACTGTTTCAGCAGGTCTTCCAGCACTATGGCCTTCCCAATTACATCGTCTCCGAGCGTGGCCCCCAATTCTCATCACGGGAATGGTGAGAAGCTGGGGTCCATGGCCAGACTCACATCCGGGTACTGGACTCAGTCCAACGGGCAGGTGGAGAGGACCAACCAGGAGCTTGGGAGGTTCCTTAGGAGTCACTGTCAGGACCGGCAGGGGGAGTGGACTCATGAGTTGTGCTGCAATTTTACTGGGGATAGCTTTATTTGTGACCTATGTACAAATTAGAATCGTGCAATAGCAGAGCATAAGAGAGAATTTTACACTGAATTAATTTGTTAAGTTAGTTATTAAATGTTCAATTCCAGTGTTATTAGTTATATTCCATTCAAATATTATATTCCAATGATTTTTGTATTTTTATTAATTAAAAACAACTATTGAAAACCTTTTACTCCTTTGTCTTTCTAAAGACTGCTGTGATTTAAAATGGTGCAATATTCAAATCATATTTCGTGCAATTGTACATAATGGATTGTATGAAAAAGGAACAACGCAAATGTATGTGCAGACTTTACATCAAATCTCCTCAGTGGCGGTTCTGGCTTGTATGGCTCCCTGGGCGAACACCCCAACATTCAAACATTTGGAACAACACAAATAAATAATCATAACATTTAAAACTATATATAAATACAAATATATACAAATAAAACTCATAAATATCAAAAATTAGTAACAATGACAAATAGAAACAAATTGTAATATATAAATACAAATAAAATGAGAATCAAATGAGAATTGCACAAATCCTATATTTTATTTATTTAATCTTTATCTAACTAGGCAAGTCAGTTAAGAACAAATTCTTATTTACAATGACGGCCTACCGGGGAACAGTCTGCCTTGTTCATGGGCAGAACGACAGATTTTTACCTTGTCAGGCCGGGGATTCAATCCAGCAACCTTTCGGTTATTGTCCCAACGCTCTAACCGCTAGGCTACCTTAAGTCACTTGGCTCTGTCATAACCTCACATGGTCTCTCCTATCATTGCTATGCAGACGACACACAATTAATCTTCTCCTTTCCCCCTTCTGATGACCAGGTGGCGAATCGCATCTCTGCATGTCTGGCAGACATATCAGTGTGGATGACGGATCACCACCTCAAGCTGAACCTCGGCAAGACGGAGCTGCTCTTTCAGGAATACCTAGGATAGGATAAAGTAATCCTTCTCACCCCCCCCCCCCTTAAAAGATTTAGATGCATTATTGTAAAGTGGCTGTTCCACTGGATGTCTTAAGGTGAACGCACCAATTTGTAAGTCGCTCTGGATAAGAGCGTCTGCTAAATGACTTAAATGTAAATGTTAAATGTACCTGCCGCCTCAACACACACACACACAAATACACAAATAGAATAACACGATTAAGAAGATAACCTGATTTTTACATTATTGCACTTCAAATAAGAAACACACAAACTAAATTGCATTACTAATTGCATTAGTACTGTACAAAGTTAGAGGTGCGCTATTTGATAGATTCCCCGCTCCCTCTACCTCGGGCTTCCAGCGGGGAGACCTGAGGTCAACCTACCCAATCCGCTCCCCATCTCGTACTTCTGAGTGGGAGACCTTCCCAGGCAGTAGCCTGCCTAGCTCACAAACTAGAATCAGGGCGCCCACTCCGACAAGGTTAATTGACCCACAGTCCCACACGGTGACATGATATCATTGACATGACGTGCAAATACGCGATAGAAAACCAATCGCGCAAATGTCAGAACAGAATAAAACAGGCTTGGAACCTCTTACCACGGCAATTTCACTGGTAAACTGATGTGTACACTCACAATGGCTGCCTGGTATTGTGATGCAATAATTTCCATGGTAATGTAGAATGTTTATTCAAATTATGCTAACTGATGTGGCTCATACAGTGTTGCAAATTTAGCGACCTCGTCTCTATATTTAGAAAGTTGTCAGACCCCTCCAGCTACTTTTATTGGTAAAAGAGGCTAGCGACAAATTCAGTTACTTTTCAGGCTGTCTTTGGGAAGGATTTCTATCATTTTGTTAGCATGTAGCGACTATTCAATTCTGCCGCAAAAGAGAGTGTTGTCTGTGCAAAAGAGAAACTATCTGTGCAACATAAGTCACAGCAACGGAATAGAAAGAGCATCTTCATTCAAGTCAATGGTGGCATAATGGGTGGACTGGCAGCCATTTTGAGTGTACCCGTGCCTAGGTAAAAAATATACAGGTTAAGACAAGAGGATTCTAATATCCCATAACTATTTGCAATTCATGTTCCAGCTTTGCTAGTTAGCAGTGACGCTAGTAGTTATCAATGGAGCTTGGTACCATGAATTTGTTTATTTTCAAACACGTCCGCATTAAATGCTTTCCTTGCCTTAACCTTCCTATATTCATCCTAGACCCAAGCAGGAAGTGTACCCTTCAATCTGTGCAGTGATTTGTTAAGTCAAATTTACCGAAAAATATATTGCCATTGCAATACAGCATCATGATAGAACATTCCAAAATACCATGGAAATGATTGCATTACAATACTAGGCAGCCATTGCGAGTGTACCCATGAGTTTACTAATCAAATTTCCAGGGTGAGAGCTTCCAGGCCCTTTTTAGTAATTATATTTCTATGAACGGCGCAGAGGGTGTGTGTGGCAGGAGACGGGACAAAAACGGTACATCGGGACTACAGTTGTGCAAATTGGCAAATTGGTGATGTGACATCCTCACGGCAATGGCAAAACGTCATGTAGCGACTTCTAGGTCAAAAATATACAGGCTAGGAGAAGATGATTCTAATATCCCATAAATACAATTTTAAAAAATGGGACTAGCAATGCGAGCGAAAATGACTGGAAGTGAATGTTAGCGTTACAGAAATTTTGCCATCAAACAATCGTTGTGAATTTCATCTAACTACTCAGCAAACACATAGCATAACTGTTTAACTGTCTTTAAAAAAAAATATATATAATAATAATAATGATCTACAGCCACTTTATTACCTGACCGCTGATCACAATTTCAATGCTAATCCTGATATACACACACTGATAAACTCCCAATTAGTGGCTAATATGTGTACCTTAAAATAAGGTGTTACCAAAAAGCAATTCAGCACAGAGTCTGTACCCCACCAAGCCACAAAATACAACATAAAACAAGAGGATAATTTATAGGCAACCTGTTTTGTTGGTAACCAAGGCACTTTTCCAATATTGCAGAGCTCAAGGCAAGGGGCTTATCCCATTCCTCGATGGTAGCTTGGTGACTCCCTGTTGGAGGTCTGAAAGTTCAGCAGTGGGATAAGAAGCTGGAAATGTAATTTACACCCAGAAAGGCGGGTTAAATGTATGGCCAAGCAGCTCAGGGATTCAATATGACACTTGAAATAACACAACATACTCACAAATCCACAAACAATACCTCTTGTCTAATACAATCCATGGCTTAATTTCGGGTCCCTGGGAAGGTGACCGCCACATGATACTAGCTTAGCCATCCGCTATATCTACATAGATCATTTTGGGATTCTGTCACTGAAACAATAATCATGATCCTGGCGTTTATCTACAGTGATAACTATGTTTCCATACTCAACGTTACAGTTTAGCTTATACAAAATGCTGCCATAGATTTTTTTCAACTAACCTGCTCTTGGCGATACGTTCTTTGTTCTCGATTCGGAGGAAAAGCTTCAATAAATGTCTGTGTCTAGTTGCAGGTGTTTCTACAAACACCAGAGAAAACTCAGAAAGATATTAAATTGGACCTGTTTTGTAACATGACTCACTATGAAACACTGCCAGACAGACGCATACTCCGGTAATAGATAGTGAGAAAGTTGTAAA
This sequence comes from Oncorhynchus nerka, assembly GCF_034236695.1. NCBI lineage: Eukaryota > Metazoa > Chordata > Actinopteri > Salmoniformes > Salmonidae > Oncorhynchus > Oncorhynchus nerka. The sequence goes on along the minus strand of NC_088410.1, from coordinate 43,921,004 downwards.
AATAAAATCGGCACACAAGTCACCAGTGACTTGATAAGGTGATTAGCTAACTTGGCCTGCCTGCTAAATGTGCCTGCTAGCTACTAGCTAGCTTCATTGACGAACACAGAGATGGAACTTATTTTGGGCACGGATAAACAGCGTGTAGCTTGTGCTTTATTTTTGATAGTTTGACAGCTTGCTAATGAAGTTGTAGACATGTTCTCATAAATCAGTCCTGAGCGCAGCAGCAGCTGACTCGATACTGTCTATACTGCACCAAACACCTTATTAATGACAGTTTTCTTAATTTATCTTAGCTTAATTCTGACTATTTTGAGGGAGACATGTTGCTACCGTAACTCAAGAGGGACAAACAACAATAACTGCCAGGGTACAACATAGAAAACATAACACACCCACATCGAATCACACCCCCATGACGCAAATCTCGTTTTTCTTCATGAGCAGTAGAAAAACCCAGACGGAATCGGTGAGTATAGCCCCCCTTTAAACCAAAAGATATTGCTGGTAAATGTTCCTGTTCTCATGTAATATCACACCTAATGTAATATCAAGTGTGAAATACTTTTACTTCATTTAGCCTAGCTCGACCATTGTGTGGGACTATTCAGTTGGTTTGAATGTACCGGGCATGCTAAATCCCACTCATGTCAAGTCCTTGAAAGTGTTTAACAAAGATTATGAATTTGATCAAGGACTGTATAGTACAGAATGTAAACAACCTCTGCTGTAGTCAAATATCATAAAACCAAATGAACACTTGATATTTCTCCTGATAAACTCACTCGCTTTACAGACAAAATATTTCTCAAAAACAACATTATTCAGAGACCAAACAATCTAAACTACATTCATGGAGATAATTAGACCCTCTACTAAACCACTTGTGCCAGTGTTACCAGCCAAAACACAATCAATGCCATGGTCAAAGGTTAACCAATTGGAAATCAAACTAAAAACAAATACTGCCTCTAAAATGCCCATTCAATTTTGAAGGCTGAGATTATTAATGCATTCTCTATATTGACACAGAGAAGGAATGTGACAGGAGGTCACTGACTTAACTTACCCACACAAAGACTATTTCCTTAGCAGCTTACACAGAGGAAGAGGGGAACCGAACACTGACCCTTAAACTATCCTGCTGACAATGAGACAGTACCTGAAAGACATACAGTCTTTTAATACTCCCCCTAACCAATGATTAACAGGCACTGACTGAGGAGATCACTGTAAGCAAACCCACGCATGCAGACAGGCATAGTACGGAAGTTGAAACATTTAAAGTTACAATACATGACACTGACATATGTTTACTGATGGTGCTTTCAAGACAACTCAGAAAGTCGGAACCTCTGAGTTACAATTTGAGTATTGTTTTTGTTGCTTCAAACTTCCTATTGGTTGATTCTGATACTTTCCAAGCGGGAAACTCTGAGCTCATTTTCTACAATGGGTTTCCAAGTTTCGAGCATTAGATTAATAAAACAAATGACCCGGTCTTAAATGCAACCAATGCAACCAATAGCATAGGCCAATGGTGTGGTGTGCAACCAATAGCATAGGCCAAAGTGTGGAGACGGATTGTACAATATGAGGAGGAAATCATAGTCCTTAAACTTAACAATGGCACTGACTCATCCAAACTGTTTTTTTGCGCAATTGTATTTAGAAATATTGTGAAAGGCCTTTTAGCTGCTGTTTGCTGTTCATTGACAGCCACATTGACAGCCACATTGACAGCCACAACTCAACAATCAGCTGTTTGATATTTACCACGGATGCTGCCCAATTGCGGGCTTCGTGAAAGTAGGCCTATGCACTCGTGATGTGATAAAACACAATCCACAACATTAAAAAAAAGCTCTCTGGTGTATTAGTTTCAATTATTTTATTTATTTCTGTACATACAGAAATTATATACATCTATTTAAATGTATCTGCAGCACCTCTAGCACTCCTTCTAAAAGCTATGTTTTCTTCCATGCACTGTGCTCTCCCCAAGGCAAAAATAATCAACACTTCCTAATATGAATGTGGATTGTGGTCAGTAACCCCATACGATGTTATTGTGCAGGTAGCAGTGGGTCCTCATTTAAAATACTGCAGCAAAGCTTGCTGCGGAATGTTATGGCATACTGGAGTGCATACCTTCATAGTATTTTACTTTACATTTACATTTTACATTTAAGTCATTTAGCCGACGCTCTTATCCAGAGCGACTTACAAATTGGTGCATTCACCTTATGACATCCGGTGGAACAGCCACTTTACAATAGTGCATCTAAATCTTTTAAGGGGGGGGGGGGGTGAGAAGGATTACTATATCCTATCCTAGGTATTCCTTAAAGAGGTGGGGTTTCAGGTGTCTCCGGAAGGTGGTGATTGACTCCGCTGTCCTGGCGTCGTGAGGGAGTTTGTTCCACCATTGGGGGGCCAGAGCAGCGAACAGTTTTGACTGGGCTGAGCGGGAACTGTACTTCCTCAGTGGTAGGGAGGCGAGCAGGCCAGAGGTGGATGAACGCAGTGCCCTTGTTTGGGTGTAGGGCCTGATCAGAGCCTGGAGGTACTGAGGTGCCGTTCCCCTCACAGCTCCGTAGGCAAGCACCATGGTCTTGTAGCGGATGCGAGCTTCAACTGGAAGCCAGTGGAGAGAGCGGAGGAGCGGGGTGACGTGAGAGAACTTGGGAAGGTTGAACACCAGACGGGCTGTGGCGTTCTGGATGAGTTGTAGGGGTTTAATGGCACAGGCAGGGAGCCCAGTCAACAGCGAGTTGCAGTAATCCAGACGGGAGATGACAAGTGCCTGGATTAGGACCTGCGCCGCTTCCTGTGTGAGGCAGGGTCGTACTCTGCGGATGTTGTAGAGCATGAACCTACAGGAACGGGCCACCGCCTTGATGTTAGGTGAGAACGACAGGGTGTTGTCCAGGATCACGCCAAGGTTCTTAGCGCTCTGGGAGGAGGACACGATGGAGTTGTCAACCGTGATGGCGAGATCATGGAACGGGCAGTCCTTCCCCGGGAGGAAGAGCAGCTCCGTCTTGCCGAGGTTCAGCTTGAGGTGGTGATCCGTCATCCACACTGATATGTCTGCCAGACATGCAGAGATGCGATTCACCACCTGGTCATCAGAGGGGGGAAAGGAGAAGATTAATTGTGTGTCATCTGCATAGCAATGATAGGAGAGACCATGTGAGGTTATGACAGAGCCAAGTGACTTGGTGTATAGCGAGAATAGGAGAGGGCCTAGAACAGAGCCCTGGGGACACCAGTGGTGAGAGCGCGTGGTGAGGAGACAGATTCTCGCCACGCCACCTGGTAGGAGCGACCTGTCAGGTAGGACGCAATCCAAGCATGGGCCGCGCCGGAGATGCCCAACTCGGAGAGGGTGGAGAGGAGGATCTGATGGTTCACAGTATCGAAGGCAGCCGATAGGTCTAGAAGGATGAGAGCAGAGGAGAGAGAGTTAGCTTTAGCAGTGCGGAGCGCCTCCGTGATACAGAGAAGAGCAGTCTCAGTTGAATGACTAGTCTTGAAACCTGACTGATTTGGATCAAGAAGGTCATTCTGAGAGAGATAGCGGGAGAGCTGGCCAAGGACGGCACGTTCAAGAGTTTTGGAGAGAAAAGAAAGAAGGGATACTGGTCTGTAGTTGTTGACATCGGAGGGATCGAGTGTAGGTTTTTTCAGAAGGGGTGAAACTCTCGCTCTCTTGAAGACGGAAGGGACGTAGCCAGCGGTCAGGGATGAGTTGATGAGCGAGGTGAGGTAAGGGAGAAGGTCACCGGAAATGGTCTGGAGAAGAGAGGAGGGGATAGGGTCAAGCGGGCAGGTTGTTGGGCGGCCGGCCGTCACAAGACGCGAGATTTCATCTGGAGAGAGAGGGGAGAAAGAGGTCAGAGCACAGGGTAGGGCAGTGTGAGCAGAACCAGCGGTGTCGTTTGACTTAGCAAACGAGGATCGGATGTCGTCGACCTTCTTTTTCAAAATGGTTGTGAAGTCATCTGCAGAGAGGGAGGAGGGGGAGGGGGAGGAGGATTCATGAGGGAGGAGAAGGTGGCAAAGAGCTTCCTAGGGTTAGAGGCAGATGCTTGGAATTTAGAGTGGTAGAAAGTGGCTTTAGCAGCAGAGACAGAGGAGGAAAATGTAGAGAGGAGGGAGTGAAAGGATGCCAGGTCCGCAGGGAGGCGAGTTTTCCTCCATTTCCGCTCGGCTGCCCGGGGCCCTGTTCTGTGAGCTCGCAATGAGTCGTCGAGCCACGGAGCGGGAGGGGAGGACCGAGCCGGCCTGGAGGATAGGGGACATAGACAGTCAAAGGATGCAGAAAGGGAGGAGAGGAGGGTTGAGGAGGCAGAATCAGGAGATAGGTTGGAGAAGGTTTGAGCAGAGGGAAGAGATGATAGGATGGAAGAGGAGAGAGTAGCGGGGGAGAGAGAGCGAAGGTTGGGACGGCGCGATACCATCCGAGTAGGGGCAGTGTGGGAAGTGTTGGATGAGAGCGAGAGGGAAAAGGATACAAGGTAGTGGTCGGAGACTTGGGGGAGTTGCAATGAGGTTAGTGGAAGAACAGCATCTAGTAAAGATGAGGTCGAGCGTATTGCCTGCCTTGTGAGTAGAGGGGGAAGGTGAGAGGGTGAGGTCAAAGAGGAGAGGAGTGGAAAGAAGGAGGCAGAGAGGAATGAGTCAAAGGTAGACGTGGGGAGGTTAAAGTCGCCCAGAACTGTGAGAGGTGAGCCGTCCTCAGGAAAGGAGCTTATCAAGGCATCAAGCTCATTGATGAACTTTCCGAGGGAACCTGGAGGGCGATAAATGATAAGGATGTTAAGCTTGAAAGGGCTGGTAACTGTGACACCATGGAATTCAAAGGAGGCGATAGACAGATGGGTAAGGGAGAAAGAGAGAATGACCACTTGGGAGAGATGAGGATCCCGGTGCCACCACCCCGCTGACCAGAAGCTCTCGGGGTGTGCGAGAACACGTGGGCGGACGAAGAGAGAGCAGTAGGAGTAGCAGTGTTATCTGTGGTGATCCATGTTTCCGTCAGTGCCAAGAAGTCGAGGGACTGGAGGGAGGCATAGGCTGAGATGAACTCTGCCTTGTTGGCCGCAGATCGGCAGTTCCAGAGGCTACCGGAGACCTGGAACTCCACGTGGGTCGTGCGCGGTGGGACCACCAGATTAGGGTGGCGCGGCCACGCGGTGTGGAGCGTTTGTATGGTCTGTGCAGAGAGGAGAGAACAGGGATAGACAGACACATAGTTGACAGGCTACAGAAGAGGCTACGCTAATGCAAAGGAGATTGGAATGACAAGTGGACTACACGTCTCGAATGTTCAGAAAGTTAAGCTTACGTAGCAAGAATCTTATTGACTAAAATGATTAAAATGATACAGTACTGCTGAAGTAGGCTAGCTGGCAGTGGCTGCGTTGTTGACTTTGTAGGCTAGCTGGCAGTGGCTGCGTTGTTGACACTACACTAATCAAGTTGTTCCGTTGAGTGTGATAGTTTCTACAGTGCTGCTATTCGGGGGCTAGCTGGCTAGCTAGCAGTGTTGATTACGTTACGTTGCGTTAAAAGAACGACAATAGCTGGCTAGCTAACCTAGAAAATCGCTCTAGACTACACAATTATCTTTGATACAAAGATGGCTATGTAGCTAGCTATGTAGCTAGCTACGATCAGACAAATCAAACCGTTGTACTGTAATGAAATTAAATGAAAATGTGATACTACCTGTGGAGCGAAGCGGAATGCGACCGGGTTGTTGAGTGCGGAAGTTCTATTCCATGCTTTGCGATCAGACTGGAATATGTTCCGCGATTCATCCAATGGCATTGAGGAGCATACTACCTCAGTCACCAGCTTCATCAATTGTTGCCATTAATGCTAGTTCGACCACCAGAGGGCATCTTTGATGGTGTCTTTAAGAAGCTTGTTAGTGACTGCTTACATTGCCAAATAATCCTACAGAGGTCCATGCAGGCCAGACGTTTTGATGGCTATACCCTATCCGAAAGAGCACATTCCAAAGTGTTTAATGAACCTGGTTTTTCCAAACAACACAAAATGTTTTACAGATTGTCTCTTTTTCAAAATATAAGCGTTTTCCAAGAATAACCACTGCTCCATGCCTACTGATGACAATCAGCAAGTACCGATTTGGGGAAAATATCCTTTCTATTGTATTCTGTTATATTCCCTCATATTCATATTGTAAAGGGCTGGGGAAAATAATCATGTGATGTCTGCAGAATGAACAAGTTCCTTTCATTGACATGGCGCAGCCATAGCTTCAGCTACAATAGCACAGATAACTATACTCAGCAAAAAAATGAAACGTCCATTCACTGTCAACTGCGTTTATTTTCAGCAAACTTAACATGTGTAAATATTTGTAAGAACATAACAAGATTCAACAACTGAGACATCAACTGAACAAGTTCCACAGACATGTGACTAACAGAAATTGAGTAATGTGTCCCTGAACAAAGGGGGAGTCCAAATCAAAAGTAACAGTCAGTATCTCGTGTGGCAACCAGCTGCATTAAGTAGTGCGGTGCATCTCCTCCTCATGGACTGCATCAGATTTGCCAGTTCTTGCTGTGAGATGTTACCCCACTCTTCCACCAAGGCACCTGCAAGTTCCCGGACATTTCTGTGGGGAAGGGCCCTAGCCCTCACCTTCCGATCCAGCAGGTCCCAGATGTGCTCAATGGGATTGAGATCCGGGCTCTTCGCTGGCCATGGCAGAACACTGACATTCCTGCCTTGCAGGAAATCACGCACAGAACAAGCAGTATGGCTGGTGGCATTGTCATGCTGGAGGGTCATGTCAGGATGAGCCTGCAGGAAGGGTACCACATGAGGAAGGAAGATGTCTCCCCTACAACGCACAGCATTGAGGTTGCCTGCAATGAGAACAAGCTCAGTCCGATGATGCTGTGACACACCTTCCCAGACCATGACGGACCCTCCACCTCCAAATCGATCCCACTCCAGAGTACAGGCCTCAGTGTTAAGCCCATCACCCCTAGTGAGACAAAACCGCGACTAGTCAGTGAAGAGCACTTTTTTGCCAGTCCTGTCTGGTCCAGCGACGGTGGGACGGTGGGTTTGTACCCAAATAGACGACGTTGTTGCCAGTGATGTCTGGCGAGGACCTGCCTTACAACAGGCCTACAAGCCCTCAGTCGAGCCTCTCTCAGCCTATTGCGGACAGTTTGAGCACTGATGAAGGGATTGCGTGTTCCTGGTGTTACTCAGGCAGTTGTTGTTGCCATCCTGTACCTGTCCCGCAGGTGTGATGTTCGGATGTACCGATCCTGTGCAGGTGTTGTTACACGTGGTCTGCCACTGCGAGGACGATCAACTGTCCATCCTGTCTCCCTGTAGCGCTGTCTTAAGCATCTCACAGTACGGACATTGCAATTTATTGCTCTGGCCACATCTGCAGTCCTAATGCCTCCTTGCAGTATGCCTAAGGCACGTTCACGCAGATGAGCAGGGACCCTGGGTATCTTTATTTTGGTGTTTTTCAGAGTCAGTAGAAAGGCCTCTTTAGTGACCTAAGTTTTCATAACTGTGACCTTAATTGCCTACCGTCTGTAAGCTGTGTCTTAACGATCGTTCCACAGGTGCATGTTCATTAATTGTTTATGGTTAATTGAACAAGCATGGGAAGCAGTGTTTAAACCCTTTAGAATGAAGATCTGTGAAGTTATTTTGATTTTTACAAATGATCTTTGAAAGACAGGGTCCTGAAAAAGGGATGTTTCTTTTTTTGCTGGGTTTACATCTTAAAACATGCTATTCTGTTCTTTTGAAATAAATTGTCTTAGTATCATGTTTGTATGACCTTGCTAAACAAAATATTAATAGATTTCTTTGTGATTGTAAAACGTATTTATTAGACTGGCGGCTATTGGTTGGCTACTCATTGATTCCCCGGCTATTCTACTGTTAATATGCATATGGTGCAGCAGACCTTCATGGCGCTTTGAGGAAGAAATGCTCAGAAAGTTTTGGTTCTTTATAATATTTAATTCAATGTAGGCCTACTGCTACTGTGTAAAATACACACATTTTGGAAAAGTCAGGGACAGGTGGGTTCAAGGTTTTTATTGAAATGTCATGGAGCTGTAGGCCTAAGAGTCCTATTTACTGTAGCTGTTTTAACTTAACTTACTTATTGGCATAAAGGCCTACTTCAATATACAGTATATGTCACTACTTCAGCCGAAGTTGGTCCCTCTCCTTGTTCAGGCAGTGTTCAGCGGTCGACGTCAACGGTTTTCTAGCCGCCACCGATCCACTTTTCATTTTCCATTTGTTTTGTCTTCATTGTACACACCTGGTTTCCATTCCCATAACTATGTTCCTTATTTAACCCTCTGGTTCCCCCCATGGTTTTGTGTGTGTTTGTTTTGTGTTAAGCTGTCACTACACTTTGTGAGCTGGATTGTTTTCCCTGCGTGGAAATGATTTTGTTGAGTAAAGTCCGTTATTACTCATCCTCTGTGTCCTGCGCCAGACTCCATCCCACCTGCTGCACATTGACCCTCGACAGTATATCAATCATTCATTCATTTCTTCATGTCATCACACTACATACAAGTCGTCCATGTCTTTAAATATAGTCAAACATTTTAGTTATAAAATGAAGCAACAAAGGGAGCCTTGAATAATTAAACAATGAATAAACCCGCAACATGTTGGCTAAAGCGATTGAATTCACAAATGCATTTGACTGTTTTTAATATTGGCTGTACTGGAGACATTAAAATGTTTTGTTGTTGTTAGAACAGACTATACGGGATTTATTATCATTTGTTTGTAAATTATGATTGTATTTGTGCTGTTTATATTGTTAGAAATTAAATTGATTAATATTATGGTGTTTCTATTCCAAAAAAACAAAAATGCATTTTACAGTAGCCTATGTAGGCCTCAGTGTTTCTGTTATGGTCACATATGGCACTGTACAACGTGACCGGTCGGGAGTAGGCCTAGGCTACTAAGCGACTGCGAGCGAAGAGCAAAATAATCCCAACATTTCCACAGCCTAATTGTAGGCTAACCAATATCCAAACAGAGATTCAGTGAAAATAAAAATCTGATTGATTTCTCAAGACCAATCCCCATGCTTGACTCAGAGCGGTAGGCTATTGTTTGAAATCCTATTATAACAATTGAATGACTTTGGGTGTGTCAGTAAGCAACCATGTGTTAAATTTCAATTGCATTAGCCTACTTTATTCCAAAATTGCCAGCATTCAGTGATATTTATTCTCATTGTTTCGTTATGGATCCATCCAGATGTGGTGAGAAAACAGTGGATCTGGTGGGCTATGCATAGAGATCGGTGAAGTGACAAGCCTTGCAAACATCCATTAATACATATAAAGTCCCTAAACTCGGCAAGAGTCTATTGTCCTGCTGATAGATCAAGGATGGATGGCTTCTTTTGTATTCCAATTTATTGGAAAGGCTGCTAAACCATTTACTCCTGGCCCACAGCTTTGATGCGTACTTACAGTACAGCGCACTTTCACTCCATTCCCTGCATGACTCTACCAATGCCACCAGATGCTTCTTTCTATAGTTGTGATCTATTCCGTAACATTCCACAAGTAGATGTTCTTTCCACCTACAACACATACTAGTCAAATTCAGTCAGAGACTCAAAAGATTTGTTGACATTGAATTCCCCTCTATACTTGACCTTCTCTTCCCTTTCATCCTGCCTGTATGTTGCAATGGTCATGTATACCCAACAAACATGACCCCATAGGCCCTATGTTGGTATTTAGTGGACAATTTTTGAACGGGCTAGCCCACACCAAGCCCATCTACTTCATAATATAGAGGCAGGGGCTCATTAGAATATTTGGGCAGCCTACATGGGGCCAATGACTTCACCAGCATTGTGAGCATCAAGGCCGGCAAACTACACAGAATTGTTTTAAGAAGGATAATTTTGCTATTTGATTTCAATTTTTTTTTGGTCTTACTGCTATTAGCCCATACAAACACATTGAATAACAGATTCACTACATGGAACAACAGAGAGTCCCCCCAAAATGTCGAAATGAAGTTTGTTATTTAGTGTCTGTCCTATATCTGAGAGATATAAGAAAGATTAGGAAACATTATTAGTATTTAACCCCTTATTAGTCTTTGATCAGTGTCCATAAATACTTCCATTAATTCTTTCAACTGGTACCGGGCCTTCAGAGGAGTCTTGTGAATCCTGTGGGCGTCCTAGAGCAAAACTGACAAGTACTTTGTATGTGAGAGTCTCACCTTTCCACAGAGGGCTCATAATATGGTGTAGCCCAAACTGTTCAGACGCTACGAACAGAAGTTGGCAGATCGGCTGTACCTATTTCAGACGAGTCCCAAGACACTTGCAGGGGCCGTAGAGCAAAATGTAGAACACCATCTGTTCGTGAGCGTCTCATCTTTTCATAGAGGGGTCATAATAGTTCAGACTCTACAGACGATTCTGTGAGAAGACGGATTTTTGGGACATCTCATGGTCTGACAAACACCACTCTACAGTAGCTCTGTCACCTTTCACCGCAGATGTGCAACATAGGCGGATGGCTTGGATTGAGACACCTCCTATGCAAAAACACATATCTCTAGCTTAAACTGACAAATTTGTATGGGGATTTTTGCATGATGCTCATTAGATTTAGGGGGTGCAGACAAGAACCGTAGCAGGTTTTCTGCAGTTCAATACATTTTGCATGGGGCAGAGAGACATTTCTGCAGTTTTGCCACGACTCATGCCATGTTAAGTGAGAGTGACTAAAAAAATCAATGGAGGCCCCCTGGAGGTCAGGACCCATGGACGTCAGGCCCCCTGGGCACGTGTCCTGCATGTCCGGTTGGTACTCTGCCATGATTACTACACTGAACAAAAAATATATATATAAAGTGTTGGTCCCATTTTTCATGAGGTGAAATAAAAGATCCCAGAAATGTTCTATACGCACAAAAAGCTAATTTCTATTAAATCTTGTGCACAAATTTGTTTACATCCCCTGTTGGTGAGCATTTCTCCTTTACTAAGATAATCCACCCACCTGACAGGTGTGGCATATTAAGAAGCTGATTAAACAGCATGATGATTACACAGGTGCACCTTGTGCGGGGGACAGTAAAAGGGCACTTTAAAATGTGCAGTTGTCACACAACACAATGTCACAGATGTCTCAAGCTTTGAAGGAGCGTGCAATTGGCATACTGACTGTAGGTATGTCCACCAGAGCTGTTGCCAGAGAATTTAATGTTCATTTTTCTACCATAAGTTGTTTTCGAGAATTTGGCAGTACATCCAACCGGCCTCACAACTTCCACATCCGGCTTATTCACCTGCGGGATTGTCTGAGACCAGCCACCCGGACAGCTGATGATTAATTGGTTTTGCATAACCGTAGAATTTGTCAGAAACCGTTGCAGGGAAGCTCATCTGTGTGCTCGTCATCCTCAGCAGGGTCTTGATCTGACTGCAGTTCGCCGTCGTAACTGACTTCAGTGGGCAAATGCTTGCCTTTGATGGCCACTGTCCGGCTGGAGAAGTGTGCACTTCACGGAAAAATCCCGGTTTCAACTGTACCATGCAGATGGGAGACAGCGTGTATGGCGTCCTTGGGGCGAGCGGTTTGCTGTTGTCAGCGTTGTGAAGAGACTGCCCCATGGTGGAGGTGGGGTTATGGTATGGGCAGGCATAAGCTACGGACAATGAATACAATTGCATTTTATCAATAGCAATTTTACTGCACAGAGACACCGTGACGAGATCCTGAGGCCCATTGTCGTGCCATTCATCCGCCGCCATCACCTCGTTTCAGCATGATAATGCACGGCCCCATGACGCAAGGATCTGTACACAATTCCTGGAAGCTGAAAATGCCCAGCTCTCCCATGGCCTGCATACTCACCAGACATGTCACTCATAGAGCATTTGAAGGATGCTTTGGATTGACGTGTATTACAGCGTGTTCCAGTTCCCGCCAATATCCAGCAATTTCACACAGCCATTGAAGAGGAGTGGGACAAAATTCCACAGGCCACAGTCAAGAGCCTGATCCTCTATGCGAAGGAAATTTGTGTTGCAAACGGTGGTCACACCAGATACTGACTGGTTTTCTGATCCAAGGTATCTGTGACCAACAGATGCATATCTGTATTCCCAGTCATGTTAAATCCATATATTAGGGCCTAATGAATTCAGGTCAATTGACAAATTTCCTTATATGAACTGTAACTAGTCACCATATCCCCCACGTATCCTGCAAAGGCAGAGGTGTTGCTAACATTTTTGAAAAGCAAATAAAACATATATATTTTTAAATGACTGCATTTTTGTCTTTTGAGCTTCTAGTCATGAAATCTATGCAGTATACTCAATCACTTTTATAGCTACTGTTTACCGGCCCCCTGGGTCCACACACGCACTCTAAAAGGCTTTCGGAGCCATCATTGTCTCGTGGGTTTTATCCAACATGTCTCCGGAACTACCTCATCAAAATCCTGGACTATCGGACCACAATTTTATTACGTTTCCAATCACAACAAATAATCTGCTCAGACCCCAACCAAGGATCATCAAAAGCGGTGCTATAAATTCTCGGACAAGCCAAAGATTCATAGATGCCCTTCCAGACTTCCTCCACCTAACCAAGGACGTCAGAGTACAACAATCGGTTAACCACCTAACTGAGGATCTAAATTTAACCTTGCGTAATACCCTTTAAGTCTTTAACGAAGACTCATCTCTTCAGTAGGTCCTATGGTTAAGTGAGGTCTGGCCCAGGGGTGCAAAGGTGAATTGCAAGGCACCGTAGCGATGAACTGCTCTTGCTGTCTCTGCCTGGCCGACTCCCCTCTCTCCACTGGGATTCTCTGACCTTATTACGGGGGCTGAGTGACTGGCTTACTAGTGCTCTTCCATGCCGTCCCTATGAGGGGTGCGTCACTTGAGTGGGTTGAGTCACAGATGTGATCTTCCTGTCCGGCTTTGTGCCCTCTCGGGCCTGTGCGGTGGAGGAGATCTTCGTGGGCTATACTCAGCCTTGTCTCAGGGTAGTAGGTTGGTGGTCTGTTGATATCCCTATAGTGGTGTGGGGGCTGTGCATTAGCAAAGTGGGTGGTGGGGTTATATCCTGCCTGGTTGGCCCTATCGTCGAACGGGGCCACAGTGTCCCCCGACCCAATGCTGTCTCAGTCTCCAGTATCTATGCTGCTATAGTCTATGTGTCAGGGGGCTAGGTTCAGTATGTTATATCTGGTGTAATTCTCCTGTCTTATTTGGTGTCCTGTGTGAATTTAAGTATGTTCCATCTAATTCTCTGTCTCTCTCCCTCCCGGAGGACCTGAGCCCTAGGATCATGCCTCAGGACTACCTGGTCTGAGGACTCCTGGCTGTCCCCAGTCCACCTGGTCGTGCTGCTGCTCCAGTTTCAACTGTTCTGCTTGCGGCTAGGGAACCCTAACCTGTTCACCGGACGTGCTACCTTGTCCCAGACCTGCTGTTTTGTCTCTCTCTCTCTCTCTACTACACATGTTGTCTCGACCTCCGAATGCTTGGCTATGAAAAGCCTGCTGACATTTACTCCTGAGGTACCGACCTGTTGCACCCTCTACAACCACTGTGATTATTATTTGACCCTGCTGGTCATCTATGAACATTTGGACATCTTGAAGAACAATCTGGCCTTAAATGGTCATGTACTCTTATAATCTCCATCCGGCGCAGCCAGAAGAGGACTGGCCACCCCTCAGAGCCTGGTTCCTCTTTAGGTTTCTTCCTGGGTTCCTGACTTTCTAGGGAGTTTTTCCCAGCCACCGTGCTTCTACATCTGCATTATATGCTGTTTGGAGTTTTAGGCTCAGTTACTGTATAGCACTCGGTGACTTCTGCTGATGTAAAAAGTGCTTTATAAATACATTTGATTGAAAGTTGATCAATTCTCATTCAGGTACAGTACATTTTAACGTCACAGGATATAATGCACAAGGCCATGAAGTTAAGATCCTATTCAAACAGGAATGCATGTTTGGATGCATGTGCTCAGAAAAACAAAGTTAAAGGGTGGCTGAACTTCCTGATTTGGCCTAGTTTTTCAGCTTGGTCATTGAGATTTGCAGTGGCCATAACTGAAGCCAAACAACAGTTGTCTTGGAAGAGGTGGTTTGATGTGTGTGTGTCTTCACACGTGGTAAGTGTTTGTAGATTCACACAGCTACAGTCACTCACTCTTCTAGATGCTCTGATTAGACTTTCAAGTTTTGTGTCTTGAAGTCGACTTGGCTAGCTAGTGCTAGCCAACTTCTTTCACCAATTAGCTTCAGCCAGCTGGTGTGTGACCATGGTAAAATTGGTTTGACATTGGATAGCCTATCTCTGGGGCTAGTTGGGGGCTGTCAATAAATGACACAATGTGAATGGGACAATATTTTCATGTTGCACGTATTTTAGTTGTCTCATTAAATGCTTTCAATATGTGTATATCCATTTGTACAATTTAAAGTTAGTTTGAGGTTTTGTCATTGATTTGGAGCTATTGACATTTTAAAATATTGTCCCATGTACATTGTTTAATTTACTAATGGTCCCTAACTAGCCTGACAGGGAAATCGAATGTCAAACCAAATTGACCATGGCCTTTCCAATCAAATGATCAGGCTGTGCAGCTGTGCTCCGAATTGATGATTACTTGGGTGCTGCCAGCTGTGGGCAGGATTGGAATAAACTTAACCCAATAAAAACTGTTACAGTACCCTTCATTCCCTGACATACCATTTTTTCCACCTATCATCTCACCAATCTCTGTTTTGGGCTGACTTTATGATCAAAATGATCCTATTTACACTTTGTAGTCAATTTTGAGACTAGAATAAAGGTTTCTGACCCATATCGATGTTTTCAAAACAAGAAGTTGGTTTTTAGGGGCAGTTGCTTTTTAACATTGTGAAACGTAAGGAAATCCCTCAACTGCGTAACACATAGTGGGCCTTAACAATCATGAACTGTGAAGTTAACTGTAGCAGTTTATAAACATCATCATCATCTTTAAAAAATAATAATAATAACAATACTTACATAGTGTGTCCCAAACGGTATCGTTTCCAGCAAACCATATTGTTATTATAATAGCAGTTCCTAAACTGCTGATTACATTGATATAGCTACAGATTCAGCGATAAACAAACACAAACATGCTACACACTTCCACTTTTCCCCATCTGAATGCTGCTGAGGAATCTCTCTCAGATAAAAACAAAAACAAATCCATCTTATTTAAATACCAGAATTCCTGGGACCCTGATGGAATTCGTCAGCCCCTGGTATGTGACTCCCACCTCATGACAACAGTAACTCTGAGAAGGACCCAAACTAATCCAATATGTGAATAAAAAAAGACAAAACATTCACACATATCAATGTAGCATCTCGTTAGAACTATTCATTTATGGGTGTTTCCTCTACCGATAGTCTTTAATCTGATCACGAACCAACCGTAGACTTTTGCAGTTGCAAGTCATATTGTTCATGTTTTCAACTGCCGGGAACCAGAACCAATAGTGAATCAGAAAGACATTGCTGTTCAAATTGATGAAGGTGACTGGATCAGCTACTCTGACAGTAAACAAACCACTTTACTACCACATATATATTATTGACATTAATTGCTTTTTGTTTGTGGAAACATTAGTTAATGCACCATCACATTTATGCAATTGTAAGCTCCAAAACAAAACAAAACATACAAATAGAGACAGGATAACTCACCAGTCTGTTAGTGGACTTCCTTGTCTTAAAGAACTCTCACTAAACCCATTAGCATTATCACATGAGGAATGACTGGGTAACTTAATTTTAACATACTGGGGGGAAAAAAACGCCTGAATGGCCTTCCCGAACCACATCACTATCGCATTGAAAAGTGTTTCATATTTGCTATCTTTATTCACCCACTGTAAAAGAAAGCCAAAAGGTATTGTTGAACTGTAGTATGATCAAGGTTGATAGCAGTTTTCAGCAATTGATTTGGCAAGTGAATACAATCAGGTGGCGAAGCGGATCACCACAAAACTGCCTCCGTCACCCTGTGTGGTTTGTTTGAGTTTAACAGTGGGTCTTATGGGCTCTGCAATGCCCTTTTTTGAGGTGTCCCCCTTAATTTCATAACTACAGAGACCGCTGCTATTGGTTGTGTTCCCCTGTTCAGACTTTGCAGACACATGCCAGATCTTGCACCTCCTGGATAGGTATTTTACGTATCAGCTAACCACATCATATGTTTAAGCAATCTGGTGCCCGACGGCACAGTTGAAGATGTGGTACGCAACCGTTGGTTGATGCATGCAATGTCTGAGCATGGGAACACGACCAATGAGTGCAGGTGGTCAGAGTGGTCACCAGGATGTTTGCTGCCGGTTATGCATGTGAAAAACTATTAGGCTGTGCAAGTGGGAACACAAATTTACACATACATGTTATTCAATCATTGCACCCACACTGATCGCACGCCACAGCGAACGTCTGTGTGGCCAGGCACTAAAATAGAACTTGGTTCTATGTGTGACGCTCAACCAGCTGCAAGTCCTGCCTCTCAAATCTCCTCATTGTTTTTTAGGAATATATACCCACTTGGTTGATTGAAAAATAAACTGAAGTCCACACTCCACTTGGTTGTAGTAATGCACCGTAAAGTTGGTTGCCAACCGCCATATAAAGTCCAAAGAAGGAGGAGATACGACGAGAAACTAATTCGGTTTATCGTTTTATCTGTGGATTAATTGTCGGAGTTGAGGACCTTGTGCATTTCAGATAAAATAACAACCCAATGTTTATATCCCAGGACAAATTAGCTAGCAACAGCAAGCTAAATTGCCATAAATGTTTAATGCTTTTTGACCTGTCCCCAAATAAATATAATTGGTTCAGAGTTAGTTTTGATATTTCAACCTGTGTGTCCTGATCGTGTCTGGTTTTGGGGTACAAAATCAACATGCGCACGCTAGCGAGCGGTTTGGTAGGCATGTAAGTTTCGCACTTCCCCATGTGCTACGCATAATTGCATAATTGTGGTGAATTCAAATGACAACAAAACACTACGCTGTGAATGAATACATTTGTTGAATTAAACTATAACGTTATTGTTTTCATGTTAATTCATCAGTAGATTCCCAATGAAAAATTAAAATAAATCATGTGGCATAAAAATGACAAACATCCATATTACATGTAGAAAAAGTAGTTATGATTGGATAAAGACCCATTTATCAAACTACAGTAACCAGCTGATATAATATACCCAAATAAAAAATACTAACATTTGGTTTCTCAAATGACTGCCTCACCTGGTTCATCAACTACTTCTCAGATAGAGTTCAGTGTGTCAAATCAGAGGGCCTGTTGTCTGGACTAAATGTATGCTCTTCAACCAATTGCTTCCCGTACCCACCCGTCCGACTAGCATCACTAGTCTGGACGGTTCTGACTTAGAATATGTGGACAACTCATATCTCACTCACTAACTTTAAGCACCAGCTCACAGATCACTGCACCTGTACACAGCCCATCTGTAAATAGCCCATCCAACTACCTCATCCCCATACTGCTATTTTTATTTATTTTTCCTTTGCACCCCAGTATCTCTACTTGCACATTCATCTTCTGCACATCTATCACTCCAGTGTTTATTTTCTAAATTGTAATTATTTCGCCACTATGGCCTATTTATTGCCTTACCTCCCTTATCTTTTTTTCTACTGTATGTGTTATTCATATATGTGGTTCATGCTCTACAACATCCGCAGAGTACGACCCTGCCTCACACAGGAAGCAGCGCAGGTCCTAATCCAGGCACTTGTCATCTCCCGTCTGGATTACTGCAACTCGCTGTTGGCTGGGCTCCCTGCCTGTGCCATTAAACCCCTACAACTCATCCAGAACGCCGCAGCCCGTCTGGTGTTCAACCTTCCCAAGTTCTCTCACGTCACCCCGCTCCTCCGCTCTCTCCACTGGCTTCCAGTTGAAGCTCGCATCCGCTACAAGACAATGGTGCTTGCCTACGGAGCTGTGAGGGGAACGGCACCTCAGTACCTCCAGGCTCTGATCAGGCCCTACACCCAAACAAGGGTACTGCGTTCATCCACCTCTGGCCTGCTCGCCTCCCTACCACTGAGGAAGTACAGTTCCCGCGCAGCCCAGTCAAAACTGTTCGCTGCTCTGGCCCCCCAATGGTGGAACAAACTCCCTCACGACGCCAGGACAGCGGAGTCAATCACCACCTTCCGGAGACACCTGAAACCCCACCTCTTTCAGGAATACCTAGGATAGGATAAAGTAATCCTTCTCACCCCCCTTAAAAGATTTAGATGCACTATTGTAAAGTGGCTGTTCCACTGGATGTCTTAAGGTGAACGCACCAATTTGTAAGTCGCTCTGGATAAGAGCGTCTGCTAAATGACTTAAATGTAAATGTAAATGTGTTGTTGTTTGTTTGGAGTTTTCCAGTTTTCACAGAAGTGGTTAGATTCTATGGATTCTTCAATTACATTGAGCTGATTTCTGACGTGCTGTTCCGTCTTTTTCTGTAGTGTATTTCTGTATTGTTTTCGTGATTCACCATAGTGAAGGCACAGGCTCAGGTTTTCTGGGCCTCTATGTTTTTGGTTGGATAGGTTTCTCAAATTATTTCTTAGTTTTTAAAAATTCTTCCTCAAACCATTCGTCATTGTTGTTCATTTTCTTAGGTTGTCTGCTTTACATTTTTTAGATTTGATAGGGAACCTGAGAGGTCAAATATACTATATACGTTTTCTACTGCTAAATTTAAGACTTCACTATTACAGTGAAACATTTTGTCCAGAAAATTGTCTAGAAGGGACTGAATTTGTTGTTGCCTAATTGTTTTTTAGTAAATTTCCACACTACTTTCCTTCCATCTATTGCATTTCTTAATAGTATTCCTTTGGCTTTGATGCCTCATGAATGGTATAGCACTGTTCAAGTAGAGTGTGATTTTGCTGTACGCAAATTCACTAGCTCCTCAACGACCGCAACAGCAGCTGGGGAAGCAAACCACTTCGTTGAACAAGGATCCGTGGAAAATCTTTGTGAACGTGTAAACAGACGAGATAACAGCTGAATTAAACTGCTCTGAAGCATTGTTACTTTGTCAACTGAATAACGGAAACAGTCGTCGCTTTTCGCCGGTACCGAGGATAATACAAAACTTCCCAAAGAGGAATTCTTCATTCAGAATGTCGGAGTGAAACAAAGAGGTCTGGGGGCATTCCTGTCAGATAGGGGTTGAACTTCATCCGTGTGGCCTTCTCTGAATGGGAAAGATGGAAAGGGAGTTACAATGGTGGAAAGGACAGCTAGCAGGGGATATCCATCAGTCCCTCCGCATCAAGGAGTTGAAGCTGCCTGTGTATCGGGCCCACTCCCCTCAGATAGGGATGCGTCGGTACTTTGCAGACCTGCTGGCCATACTGTCGAACCGCTACCAGCTGTGTCCTACAGCCAGACACCTGTCTGTCTACCTACTGGACCTGTTCATGGATCACTACGATGTGGCCGTCAAACAGCTCTACATCATCGCTCTGTCCTGCCTGCTCCTCGCCAGTAAGTTTGAGGAGAGGGAGGACCGGGTACCTAAGTTGGAGCAGCTCAACTCCCTGGGCTTCATGTGTTCTCTGAACCTTGTTCTCAACAAGAGAGACCTCATCAAGATGGAGCTGCTGCTGTTGGAGACGTTCAGCTGGAACCTGTGTATGCCCACCCCGGCCCACTTCATAGACTACTACCTCCAGGCCTCGGTGCAGGAGGGAGACCTGTACAACGGCTGGCCTCTCTCCTCCCTCTCCAAGACCAAAACCTTTATGGACAAGTACACACACTACATCCTGGAGGTGTCACTGCAAGACCATGCGTTCCTGAGTTTCCGTCTCAGGTGGCGGCAGCGTGCGTAGCGGTGTCTCGTATCTGTCTCCAGATTTCTCCTAGCTGGACCACGTCTCTACACCTACTGACTGGCTACACCTGGGGCCACCTCACACACTGCATCAAACTCATGCTGCTTGCACATGACCGCAACGTGAAGGAGGCCAACAAACCCAAATCCACCCCTCTGTTGTCTCGATCCGCCTCTCTCCAGTCTCACCCTCCTCTCTCCCACCTCTCACCGGTCCCAGCCATCCAGAGACCAGCTACCTCCTCCTCCACCCCCAGCAGCTCTTCTTCCAGCCCAGCCCAGTGGGCTTCCCACACCTCTCCCCCTCCCTGTCCCAGCTCCACGCGCTAGCCGACTCCCAGGCTTTGGAGCCTGCTGGAGTCAACATGTCCCAGGTCTTCCTCCAGAGCCACAGGATGGGGCTGCTCACCGGGGCCAACACCATGACCTCCACAGCAGGGGCCTTCCCCTCCTATCCTAGCCTGACTTCAGGGCTGCAGCCTGGGGCTCGGGTGGCACCGCTGGCCTTGCAGGGCCCCATCTCCATGCAGGTAGCCTTGGCTGCGGAGCCGAGACACTGCCTCAGCATGGCCTACAGCCGGGGGTACCTGGGGGGCGTGGGCCCCCACCACACCTTCACGGCAGCGGGCTGCTTCGACAGATGACGCCAGGAGACAGAGGAGAGGATGAACAGCAAACCACCCAGAGCCAGGGACAGGGAGCGCTACAATCCTCTCCCATCACTACTTCCTCCTCCTCTCCGGTCCCTGGCAGACCTCCTCACTCTCTCCATCAGCACCCCGCCCCCCTCCTTGGCCGCCCCTTGCCCTGCGGCCCCCACCTTCAGACAGAGACGGAGAGAAAGACTGCTCAAACGCAAGCAAAGGTCGAAGGCTACCGATGACCCCGTGGATGTCATCACACTGACATGACGCCACTGACTGATGTTAAACACGGTGTTCTAATCACGTCACAGGAACGTGAAGCCAAGGCAGAAGCATTAAAACACTGTAGAATGGTCACCGTATGTCCCTGGTTAAAATGCTGTTATCACTGTGAACCAGAGGCTATGCAGCATGATTCCTCCTCAGTGCCTCCTGGGTTTTGACCAGAGTGATTTCTGTCTGTGAATTCAGCTGAAGATGAAGTGCTGCTCGATCTCTCTCTCTCTCTCTCTCTCGCTGTAATCAACTCTACTGAAGACAAGAAATAGGCCAGTAAATTAAAGTTTTGAGCTGCTGAATTGGGAACAGTGGTATGACTTGTTATAAGCAGACATACCAGTGAGTTGAAGATGCTATGTGACATAGGTGAATGGTGAATGCACCAATTTGTAAGTCGCTCTGGATAAGAGCGTCTGCTAAATGACTTAAATGTAAATGTAAAATGTTATTTATTCCATGTGTTGTTGTTTGTGTCGCACTGCTTTGCTTTATCTTGGCCAGGTTGCAGTTGTAAATGAGAACTTGTTCTCAACTAGCCTACCTGGTTAAATAAAGGTGAAATGAATAACATAAATAAAATAAAAATTGACATCATTCCCCCAGGCGCCCTGGAACATATTCCAGTCGACGTGATTAAAACAGCCTTGGAACATGGATTCTTATTGGTCAGGCCAGCGTTGTGCAGACTTGACCACCAGAACTTCCCTTTTAACTACTCTGAAAGAAAGTTCCAAACAATAAGCACTTTCCCTCGTGAGGATCAGACAATCTGGGGCAGAGTGTAAAGGGGTCAAGTGTAAATGCAGTCACACCTTTCTTTTGAGGTAATTATATATTTTATCCATTATCACTGAAAACATTTTTTTTTTGTGTATATACCATATATATATATATATATACACACATATTTATATTCTGAATAAATGACAGATTATTGAAGATGATTACTGTAACTAATGATACACACAAATACACATTTCTAAACCATTTGATGACGTGCTCTGTGTTACCATTCTATGGTCATTTAGCCACCCTTTAAAGTTTCTCAGGATAAGAACACTTCATCCAAGACTAAATGTGTTATGCAGGGCCATCCATTCGTGTTTTAATGTAACAAATAGCGTGTAGATATAGTTAAACATTTGGACAGGGTGATCAATTTGGCTAATATTCTGAATATATTGTTTTTTTATATCTCAGGTTAAGGTTTATATTTTGTTTTGTGCCTAATAATAATGCTACCCCATTAAAAATAACAATGAGAAAAGTATTGAGTTTGTAGCAAATTTCCAAATCAATTGGATAAGATAGCTAGATTGATACTGTAACTAAGGGATACAGTATATATAATAGTTGGAACTGTTGCTCACACACTTGAAGATTGATTGCACTCATTTCACAATATGATTGCAATGGAAGATATTTTCCATCCCATGACTTTGGTCATATTCATGATCATACCTTGATGAACGTTGGAGAGAATATTCCACATACTCACACAATCTCTGTCAAACTGCTACTCTGGTCTTAGCACAGGCATTTGATTTAAGTATTACAATACAACCAATTCTGTTTAAATTATCTTTGTTGATATTCAGAGATTTAAAAAAAAATCCTGACTAAATTGTTAAAGTAGTCTAATTTGACTGTAACCATATAATGTATACTATATCACATTGTTGGTAAGTAAAGTCTGTTATGTTCAATAGAATCCTCCAGAATATGTGGTTTAAAACATCCAGCTTATTTAGTAGTTTTACTGTATTCATGGACTCATTGAATATGACATTAAAAACATATGTTATCTTATACAGTACCAGTTAAACGTTTGGACACACCTACTCATTCAAGGGTTTTTCTTGTATTATTTTATACATTGTAGAATAGTGAAGACATCAACACATATGGAATCATGTAGTAACCAAAAAAAGTGTTAAACAAATATTTTATATGAGATAATTCAAAGTAGCTACCGTTTGCCTTGATGACAGCTTTGCACACGCTTGACATTCTCTCAACCAGCTTCATAAGGTAGTCACCTGGAATGCATTTTAATTAACGTGTGCCTTGTTAAAAGTTAATTTGTGGAATTTCTTTCCTTAATGTGTTTGAGACAATCAGTTGTGTTGTGAAAAGTTAAGGGAAGATATACAGAAGATAGCCCTATTTCTTAAAATGCCAAGTCCATATTATGGCAAGAACAGCTCAAATAAGCAAAGAGAAACAACAGTCCATTACTTTAAGACATGGTCAGTCAATCCGGAACATTTCTAGAACTTTGAACGATTCTTCAAGTGCAGTCGCAAAAACCATCAAGCGCTATGATGAAACTGGCTCTCATGAGGACTGCCACAGGAAAGGAAGACCCAGAGTTACCTCTGCTGCAGAGGATAAGTTCATTAGAGTTGCCAGCCTCAAATAAATTCAAGAGCAGACACATCTCAACATCATCTGTTCAGATGATACTGCGTGAAATCAGCCCTTCATGGTCATATTACTGCAAAGAAACCACTACTAAAGGACACTAAGACGACGACTAGCTTGGGCCGAGAAACAAGCAATGAACATTAGACCGGTGGAAATCTGTCCTTTAGTCAGAGTCCAAATTTGAGAGACTTGTTTCCAACTGCTGCATCTTTGAGAGACGCAGAGTAGGTTAACAGATCTCCGTATGTGTGGTTCCCACCGTGAAGCATACATGAGGTGTGATGGTGCTTTGCTGGTGACACTGTCAGTGATTTATTTAGAATTCAAGACACACTTGACCAGCATGGTTACTACAGCATTCTGCAGTGATACGCCATCCCATCTGGTATTGGCTTAGTGAGACTATCATTTGTTTTTCAATCGGACAATGATCCAACACACCTCCAGGCTGTGTAAGGGCTATTTGACCAAGGAGAGTGATGGAGTGTTGCATCAGATGACCTGGCCTCCACAATCACCTGACCTCAACCCAATTGAGATGGTTTGGGATGAGTTGGACCGCAAAGTGAAGGAAAAGTACCCAACAAGTGCTCAGCATGTGGGAACTCCTTCAAGACTGTTGGAAAAGCCTTCCAGGTGAAGCTGGTTGAGAGAAAGCTTTGCACACTCTTGGCAGTCAAGACAAAAGACGGCTACTTTGAATAATCTAAAATATATTTTGATTTGTTTAACACTTGGTTAGTACGCAACTCCATAGTTTGTCATTGCATAGTTTTGGCTGTCTTCATTATTATTCTACAATGTAGAAAATAGTACAAATAAAAAGCCTTGAATGGTTAGGTGTACAAACATTTTACTGGTACTGTATGTGCCAAATTTGGTGCGTTTATCATTAGGCTTTGCCACCCCACCAGAAGACATATTCAGCACTTAGCTCTGACAAGATCAGCATGGAGGCATCAAGAGAGTAAACAAGTAATGAATGAATGAGCAACAATTTTTTAGCAAGGCATACATACATACATTTACCCTGTGACCCGGGCAACAGGTAGCCTAGTGGTTAAGAGCGTTGGTCCAGTAACCGAAAGGTCACCATTCAAATCCCGAGCCGGCAAGGTGGAGAAATCTGCTGTTCCGCCCTTGAGCAAGGCAGTTAACCCCAAACAACTGCTCCCCAGATGCCGATTAAGGCAGCCCATCGCAACTCTGATTCAGTTAAATGTGAGACACATTTCAGTTGAATGCATTGTTGTGCAGTTCCCAAAAGGTTACATTGATAGGTACATATTTCATTCTTCACACGATTAAAGACAACACAAATCAGATGGGGAGTCAATTGGGTTATAACAGAAAGTTTGTCACTGTAGATCAATGATTCAATTAGTAACAAAAAAATATTTTAATTGCACGATCTAGTGCATAAGCAAAGTCTAAAATATTTATAGTAGAGGTGGCCCCCCCTCCCAAAGAAAACATTAAAAAGGGTCCTGTGCAATTAGAATAATAATTTTTGAATAGTTGCTTTAGGTCTTAAGGAACTACCAGCAAAGTGTGTGAGTTGAAGTCGAACGTCTATCACCTGAGATGTGTTATTCCACTATTCCTGAAAAGTTACACTGACCACTAGAAGAGTTTGATTTTGGAAGTCCTGTAGCCCTACGCACATATATTCTCCAATCATCATAAAGCAAATGTTCAGCTTCGTCGCCCCTTGATTAGCCCAGTAACTGGTACCCATTACCCTCCTGGTAATGAGATGTTAACAAGAACAGTTCGCATTAAGCATGAGTAGCACGAAATGGACAGGAGTTGCTAGAAATGCATAGAAATTTATTTTTGTCATTAATATTATGAATCATATCCACCCTTAGAAAAAAGGTGGAAGCATCCAAAAAATAAAAATAAGTGAGACATGGGAGCATCGTGAGGCAAATCAAACACACGGCAACAGTACAGGAGCTTCTTTGAATACATGATTCATTTCTTTTTTTGTTTAAAGTTCCTATTATTGCTATACCAACCACATTTGTTCCAACTAGAAATGGTGAATTACAAATTATTATTCACATTATTGTGAATAACAAATGATGGAGTCAAAGAAAAATGAGAACTAAAACACCCACCCCCATACAAATGGTAACATAAACTAACAAGCAAGCACAGTCGGAGGGCCATTCATTCTCAACGCCATTCAGGATTGTAACCAAAATATACCTCCATTATTTTCAATAAGGACTTTACTCAATTCATGAATTGAATTTCATTTAATTCCCTGAGTTGAGATGAAATGACCCTCCAACCACAGACAGGCATTTCAGTTTTAACTGAGATAAGGCTGTTGCCTCTGGAATGTTGATCTTAAAATTGGTTCTCTTGATCAGAAAAGCTCAAGAGATCAAGTGCTGCTTATTTGGGTCCTTTCCTTTGTTCGTGGATTAGTGAATCATTTAAAAAGCTTCAAAGACTAAAACAGCGGTGGGACTTTGTTTTAAATATGAGCTTTTCCCTACAATGACACACTGACTATTTCAGGGATTGCTGACAAAGAGACCGCCAATTTAGATACAGAAAGTAAAAGGGAAAGAGCGGTCTACAGTCGTCCCTAATGACCCAGTCTTGTGACGATCAGAATTTAAGAGTCCACTGCTTGACGCTGGCGTCATGGGAGGTGGTCACTAGAGTGTGCTCATCTATCCAGGCCAGGCCACTGACATGGTGCAACCTGTGGGCATCTGGAAAGGGATGGGAGAACAGTCATTTCACAGTGACTGACAACAACAGAAAACATAACGGGGCAAATGACAAGTTATCAAGAGATGTCATAAGACTAACATTTTAGAATTGGGAGTGCATATACAGTCCGTGTTCCTGCTAAAAAGTAGAGTGTTTGGTTGTCCACTGAAAAGTGTGAGCATTTTGAATGTCTTCCTGCAGAAGACAGGAAGGAATAATGCTGACTGCCATCCACTGGTGGGGAATAGAATTCATTTTGGGGACATTTGAGAAATTCTGCAAGATTCATCAGCAATGGTAACAAAAATCGAAGATGCTTTGTCATTTGTCAGAGGCACTGAAAAGTGTATTTTTTTTGCTTTTGTTGTCCAGACAAAAAGCTAAGTACCTGCACAAAAAGGTATATTTAGCTACCTGCTCTAAATGTTTGCTACAGAAAGGAGGAGAGGTGGTGACAGTATCCAGTCAAACCTTCAGTTTCCATAGTGTTGGTTTGAAATATCTGGATACGGTTACACAGGGGCAGCCCAACCGGGGGTTAAATCAATACTCTGCTCACTGAATACTATTTTGGCCCTCACCTGGGATCTTCAGTCTCTTGTCTGCGTCATTCACTGTCCAAACGTAGACCATCATGTCCATCCCACCACTGGCAAAGTGCTCATTGTCGGGAGACCAGGCCAGGGTGACCACTTTTGCATGGTGTCCATAAAAATCATTTTTGACCTGTTCAAGGGGGATAAACAGAAATGGATGCAGAATCCACCATGGAAAATAAAAAGTCTACTCCACACGACTGATTGATATTCATAAACCCAAATGGCATTCGCTGTTCATTGGGCTTTAGGAATATATTTCTTGTAAACACATTTATAAGTCTAGCATTCGGGACAGCGAATACGGAGGAACGTGTTAATGAGGCTTATGAGAAGCTGCGTACCGAGTAATTGTCTGCCACTGTGAAGACTGTGACGACCTTCTTCTCGTCAGTGACAGCCAGGTAGGCGCCATCTTTGGAGTAGGCCATGTCTGTGACTGGCCCCTTGGCCTCCACACTCTTCCCCTCGTCCTTCAGAGTGTTGCCTTGGACAGAATACAAGCGGACCTTTCCATCCTGCCAGGAGGAGAGCGAGGTGGCAATGAGAAATGCCAATGACAAGGGGAGAAATATATAGTAGTTTGATCTGACCCAGAAAGAAATAACTTTAGCGTGCAGTTTTTAAGTACATTCTGAAGTGTTTCATAGCAAGGATTAATTGTGCCCCTGATGCAAGTGTAAACATAACAGACTGCTTGACAAAATATGACAAGACATCGTCCAATATAATAGTTCCAGTTCAAATGAAGTTGCTATAGGGAGACTTACTGCCCCGCCCACTGCCGCAGTGCTGCCCCCTGGGTGGATTGCTCCTGCTTCCGGCTCGTAGTCCAGACTGTCCAGCGTGAACACCTTCTTCTTGTCTTTCAAAAACACCACCTGAGGACCATCACACACAGTCAACATTAACATTATCTAGCACAGACAAACCACAGCCTCATTCTGAGTCAATTAAACATTTATTTAGACCCCCCAACCCAGACTACAATACCCTCCAACTATGATGCCTGCATGACATGAGTGGGCACACGTCAGGAGTTGACTTGGGTTACCTGTCCGATGCACACAGCCAACGCGAGCCCCCCTGCTGCTACTGACACATGTTTAGGTTGGACGTCCATCTTTACCAGGTTGGAAGCACTGACAAAAAACAACAAAGTACCATTGAATCCTTTTCCCCATTAAACATGGACCTTTAAGTCCTCTGGGTGAAAAATCTATGTCTGATGTCAATAGATCCCTATTAACGTGTACTTTCCCCTCTTAATAAAATGTGTATCAAATGATGTGTCAAATATAGATGTTGCTCCGGGTTTATAAATGAACATCAAAACTACTGGCGCTTGCCCAATGAGAATAAGTGAACATGACAAAGCTACCCTAACTACAGATAAGAACACAACATAAAAATATTCCATAGGAAGCTGTTCAAGAGTTCGGTGAAAATGTATCCCCCTCTCATATCAGGATAAGTTCTAAAATCACACTATGCTAAGTGCACTTCTGGTGTTCCACCTTAAAGCCGATCGCGTCTGGACCCACCTGTACTCTTTCTTGGTCACGCTGGTGAAGCGAACCGTGTCGTCCATGCTGCAGGTCACCAGCTGGTCAGCATCGTCCACAGCCATCTTGGTGACCAGGTTGCTGTGGCCCTTCCCTGAGAAGTCATTGTTCTCCCCGGTCTCCGCGTCCCAGTAATGTGGAGGCCACAGTTAAGGATCATCTGACAGACCAGGAGAGGGCAGTGGAGCAGGTCTCATGGGCTTAACTTAAAACGCAAGGGACCATAAAACCATAACAGCGGTGTGGGCCTCCTGCTAATCTACCCGAGACGATGACATCAGCTGCAGCTATGGGACATATGCAGAAATGGCTATTAGATTTTATGTGAGTCTTCATAAGTGCCAATCATGCTGTTGGATTCTGCATACACAAAAGGCATTGACTATTAGAACTGGAGGGTATTTATTAGCCTCATGTTCCAAATGCCAACCAGACACCGTTATATAAATTCCCATTCACTCAGGGGAAATGGACTCAGCGGAAAGCGCCGCTCATCGTGAAGAGGCCTCAGTGTTGACACAGCATGCCCTCCTCCCAGTGAAAGGATATTGATGTGCCCGTCATGGCTGCCCGAGTAGATGTAAGAACGCCCCCCGTTTTTGTGAACCGTCAAGGACTGAATGGATTTGCTGTGACCCTGTAAGGCACATGATAAAGAGAGATGCATTGTTTAGCACCCAGTCATCAAATGATTAGTGGAGAAGAACATTCATTCAGTTGGACTCAAAACCATCAGTTGTGACACTTTTCAGTTCGGGCACGATGTCAGCACTTCAAATCAATGAGCAACTTTTAGCGTTCTCCAGAAAACTGTCAAATTAACTATTGAATTTTGGTGACTGCCGAGAACCACTTGTATGCCATTTCCTGTCCTGTCACTGAGCTACGTGCATGTGGTGAGCAACAAGTGGCATGAGAATCAGTTTAAAGGACGATTTTGTGATCAGGATACAGATGTTGTTCATAGAGTGCTTATCATGTAAATAAATCCGCTAGGAACCGTTTCTGGGCGGTCCGTCCAAAAATCAGGAGATAAAGCCTGCCAGTCGTGTCTAAAGAGTTCAAAAAGAAAACCCTAATCTTAACAACCCCTCCAGCCCCGACTCTGGATCCCCAACTCCTTTAAGCTGCTTTCACACTATGAACATATAACATTCTGAAAATTGTGTTGTGTTAAAGAAAGCGTTGGGCTGACCTTGATGGTGCGGAGCGGCCGGTCGGGGTTGCTCTTGTCCAGGTAGTTGATGTAGCCAGACAGGGAGACGCTGAGCAGGTGGTCCTTCTGCCACAGGCAGCCCAGCTGCTGGTCCATGACGTCGGCACCCATGTTGAAGGTGGTGAGGGCCGTGCTGGTGCCTACGTCCCAAAGCTTCACGGTCTTGTCGCCCGAGGCAGAGATGAGCTGGGAGCTGTCGGGGCTCCAGCTCACCTGGAGGAGAACAGAGGGAAGGAGTCGACACAGGGTCACAGATTGGAAGTGTCAAATCACTGTCGGTTATCACAGTGCTTTCAGCAGAAACCTGTTCAGCTACAGTTTCTCTTGTGGTATAAGCATGACAATTTTCCTTGCTCAAAAAACTTGATCAAATACAAAAGGAGGCATGGAGTAGAAGTCAATTAATCCACAAATATGTATAGAATTTCATGTGTGTTAATAAATGACTGTGCCAGTGATAAACATAATTACTGATCTGATCTACCAAGAGATGATGCTTGGGTCAAGGCCAGGAACACAGGCTTAGGCTGGCAAGCTTTTAAGCAACTGAGGAATCATTGTGCAAGACAAATCAGAAAGGCTAAACCTGATTATTATGTAACTGCTCTTTCGGATTGTAATGGGAACCTGGCTAAATTTGAAAAATAAATGCAAATTTGGAAACCTGTCAAATCCCTAAAGGGTTCTACTTCCTCCGCCAAAACAAATTAATTCAGACGCTGGCCTCATTACAGAGAAAAAAAAAGCCATCATTGATGCATTAAAAACCACCATTTTATTTCAGAGGGCTCTCTTTGAAAGAACTTAAGCCCATCATTGTGAATATTGGTCTGGATGCTGATAGGGGACTATTTAAAGTAAGCTTTGACTATTTACAGAAAAATAAGTCCTAGATACTTTGCTAGCAATAGATGAGAAACCCACAGGGGCCGACAAATTTGATCCTGGTCTGTTTAAGTGTGCAGTGCCCATCATTGTTGGCTCAATAACACACATTCTTTATTTAACATTGTGAACAGGAAATACTCAAAAAAGTATGGAAATTAGCTTGTGCCACTCCATAAGGGCGGGGAGAGTAGTGATCTTCATTGTTGCCCCATTTCAAGGCTTCCTTGTCTAAGATTCTTGAATCCTTGGTAAATTTACAACTTTGCTATTTAAAATCTGACAAATGTATTTTGAATATAAACCAAATCAGGGTTTAGGCCTGGGCGTAGCACCATTTCACAAACCAACTGTAGTTAATGAGCTTGTCAATGCTTTAGATAAACTACATACGCTGCTTTGTTTGTGGACCTGTCAAAAGCTTGATACTGTTGATCATGTTATTTTATTGGATGAGTTGTCCTCGATAGGCCCGAGTTCGGACGCCTGCCTTTTCATTCATGATTGATGTAGTTCAATCTGAATGTAAGTACAAAAAGGGGTTGAGCGTCATTATTTATATAAAAACCATTGGTCAATCTGTTAAAATGGTAAACGTCATCTATATGCCGATGATACCATCATGCATGCCATTGACCTGACCGTATATCTGGCTCTGTTAAAACTGATCAGATTTTATAGCTATGAAGGAATCCCTTGCAGATTTAAAAGTTGTGCTTAAAATACAGGCATAATGAAAGACATGTTTTTAAACTCTCGTAAGGTTTCAGATGAACTACATGTTCACTCAGATGGTTCTCCAAATTAACGTGTTCCAGTATATACATACTTAGGCATTTGAATAAGACGTTACATTTTAAATATCTGGTTATTTAAAGTTGGAAGCAGATTATTCAGTCAACCTCATCTGTTCTTGATTACCGGTATGTGATATTTATCAAAGCACAGCAGCTACAACCATAGTGCCCTTTGTTTTGTTACCGGTGACAGTTGAGACACTTATCGTGTCGTCCTGCAACAAAAAGGTTGGCTGGACTTCGCTAGACACGTAGATCTCTACATTAGGCCTCTTCTGCTCACAAGGCCCTACTTCATGAACGTAGTCTTATCTAACACTGCTGTTGAAGTACAGACACACCCGAGTTGCATAACCCATTCACAGGATTGGTTAACTCTTGAGGTTCCCACTGTCTCCACTGAGCTAGGTAAAGCTGCTTTTAGTTGCATTTACATTTTGTTCCAGCTATACAGTGAATCACATTTCATCTTGATGTGCTATTATATATATATATATATATAGGGAAAATGTGTAAAAGACCTAGGTCTCAATGTCTACCCTGTTAAAATAACAAGGGTCAATCAAAAACATTCATGAGAAAAAACAAAACAAGCATTGTTGGGGTATACAAGATTAAATAATTTCTTAGTTGGAAATGAAATTAAGTAAGTCTTTTCACAGGAATAGATTGCACTTCTAATTTGAAAAGGAAAGCATCCATTTAGCTTGTTTACATTCAAGCCCCTCTGGAAGACGACATGGCCACTTTAATCTGGGACTGGGTGTTCACCCCCCTCATCATTGGAGCCTGACAAGCTATGCTGAGGGGGGGGATACAAGTTTCCATTCTCAGCAGGCGAAAGTGAAAACCCAATGACGACACGTTTCAAACCACAAGTCAAGAGTTGAACGTTGACGTGGAAAATAAAAACGATACGGAAGCCTGCGAGGTACTTACGGCATAGACTCCTCCCTCGTGGGCCTTGGCTCCGCCCAGAGCGCAAATCTTCTCACCAGTCTTTCCGTCGTACAGGAAGATCTAGGAAAACAGTAACGAGTAAGAACCAGCAACGTACGGGAAAACTGCTTCCGTTTCACCATCAGGAAGAAACACGTGATTGCTACTGTCTACACTCAGCAATTGTGGCTTCACTGAAATGTAGCTGACAAAATGTGCTAATTCACAGCAGTTTCCTACTGTACTCTTACTCCCCTCCAACAAACTAGAACTACACTCAACATCATATGCATTTGGACAGTGAAGCTACATTTTATGGGGATCTATACTCCAGAACTTTGGAATGGAGATCAAATGATTCACGAGGCGAGAGTACAGAAGGTCACCTTTTATTTGATGTTCAATGCTCTAGCATCAGTTGTGGGTTTTGAGACAACCTTAGTGATGCTGGGTACCTGACCCTGGAGCAGCTCACGTACTCACCTGACCGTCGGCGCCAGCCGTACAAAACCGGTTCCCGTCTGGAGAGAAACGCACGCAGTTGACAAACCTGCTGTGGTCCTAGGATGGGGTAGAGCGGGAGAAGGAGAGATTGTTAGACACTTCAGGCCATTCCAAAAAGCAGGATTATAAATTAAGCCAGCTAACTTTGATAAAAAGTCTAATATAACTCTGGATTTTCTGGTTGATTTAAGAGGGCTACATGTTGGTTGTTGTCGCCAAGTCAATTATACCATGTCAAGTTTAAGTCTATTTCTTGAAAATATTAAAGTTATTTCAAGCAGCTTACTCATTGAAACCAGCTTTCAGGAACAGCCACCCCCTTCTCTTTTAAAAAGAGAATATGCACACACAGAAGGGACAACCTACTTCTGGAGACCCTTAGGGGAAATACAAAGAAATCTCTGTTTCATTTCATAAGGCTCTCTTTTCAACCTGCAATGACACCATCTGCTAGATCACACAAGTCTCATGCATCTTGTCATGGAACTACACGGAGCTCAGAATGGCATGAACATTTCCAAATACAAATGTTTTCAGCAATCGGGAATTGCCAAAGCACTTTATCTAAAACGCAATGCTCTTAAGATGCCTCCATCTAGGAGGGCATGCTGGTTAGACGAATCAGGATTGAGAAACATTTACACAGACAAGACGCAACATTCTGACAACACATTATCTTGTCCAATTTGACCATTGAAACCACATCCAAGGCCTATTTTTAGATCACTGAAAAGGGGTATCCCTTAGAGTCCTAACTAACAGAGGAAATGGTAGTGCTGAACACTATACCATCTACAGCAGAAGTGATGTGCGGACATTGCTTAAAGAATAATTACAGCATGGTGGGGTAAACAGACATATGAACAGTGAGTGTGTTTGTTTAATGTTCAGCTCATTGCAAGGCTTGCCATGATTTCTGAAGACATACTCCAAGCCAAAGCATGACACTTAGCTCTTCCCAAAATAAACAAAAGCATTTATTTTATTAGGGTCATCTCCCCTCTCCCCAGATGTTGCCAAGCTACCCTGCGGCACTCAAATTGGGATGTGTAAGCACCGAATGTATATGGACGTGGTCCAAGACAAACAGTGATTGGTGGTAACCTGTTGCAAAGCCAAGTCCAAACAGACAGCTTTCTTGCTAAAGGGCAGTTGGGGGAAATGCAAAAAAAAAAATATATTTTTTAAAATTGCTAAACAATGACTGCGCCAAGACCGGTAGTGTTTGGTAGGCATACTGCACAAAAATGTTTTTACTGAATAAGTTGGTAGTAGACTGTACTTCCCTTTTTGAAAATGTAGAAATGCCATTCACAAACATACAGATTTTAAAGGGGGTTGTGGACTATGTAACATGTGAATGGACAAACAAAAAAATAAAAACATGCTGTGAAAGCAAAGAGTGGAACAAACAGAGAACCACTCAAAAAAGTAGCTAAGAAAATAAAACACAGGCCCAAGACCAGAGTACTTCCCCTTGACCACATCTCTATATGTACACGACAAATGGAGAAGGCTTTTCATTTGTTCTGGAACCCTTTAGACATCAGAAATAAAAACATTTGACCAGACTAATTCCAGCAGAAGATTAGCACGACAAACAAAGTTACCAAAGTATATCTCCTCTCTTTTACAAGAAAACAAAGTAGACTTGATGCCTTCTATGGCCAACAAATGTATTCAAGTATTCACAATAGGGGTAACGCGGCCATAGGACAAACATCAAGGGGCCAATACAGACTTAGGAAATGTACATCCACAGGTGTGGCATTTCAAGAAGCATGATCATTACACAGGTGCACCTTGTACTGGGGACAATAAAAGGCCACTCTAAAATGTGCAGTTCTCACAAAATGTCACAGATGTCTCAAATTGACATGCTGACTGCAGGAATGTCCACCAGAGCTGTTGCTAGAGAACTGAATGCTTATTTCGCTACCATAAGCCTTCTCAAACATCTACATAAAATTTGGTAGCGTGTCAAACAGGGCTCACAACCACAGATCACGTGTAACCACACCAGCCCAGGACCTCCACATCCAGCTTCTTCACCTGCACAAACTGCCAGAAACAATCTCGGGGAAGCTCATCAGGGTCTTGACTGCAGTTCGATGTCGTAACCAATTTTAGCACATTGGAGAAGTGTGCTCGTCGCAGATGAATCCTGGTTTCAACTGTACCTGTCAGATGGCAGACAGTGTGTATGGCGTTGTGTGGGTGAGCAGTTTGCTGATGTCAACGTTGTGAACAGAGTGTCCCAGAGTGGAGGCGGTGTTATGGTACAGGCAGGCATAAGCTACAGACAACGAACAATTGCATTTTATCAATTTTAATGCATAGCGATAACGTGACGAGATCCCGAGGCCTATTGTCGTGCCATTCATCCGCCGCCATCACCTGATGTTTCAGCATGATAATGCACGGCCCCATGTCGCAAGGATCTGTACACAATTCCTGGAAGCTGAAAATGTCCCAGTTCTTCCATTGCCTGCAGTGGGACAACATTCCACAGGCCACCAACAGCCTGATCAACTCTATGCAACGGAAATGGTCACACCATTTGAATTAAGGTATCCGTGAACAACAAATGCATATGTATTCCCAGTCATGTGAAATCGATAGATTAGGCCCAGGCGAATTTCCTTATATGAACTGTAACTCAGTAAAATCTCTGAAATTGTTACATTTGTTCAGTGTAAAACAAGTGTAATTTATATTTACAACTCCCTTATCCAAACAGATGAATCATTTACCTAGCTCTTATTAAGTTGTAAATTACAGTGCATGGAGAGTGATGGTATTTCTATCGGGGAAAAATTATGTAGATGGGATGCTTCTTCCACTTGGAACAGGTCGGTTCACTAGAGCTTATTCATGGTTTCCTCGTGTGTAAAGGTGATGGAATTAAGTTAAGTCTCTGCCACAACTTTATTTGATCTATTCCACAAACAAATAGCGGGTGAATACCATGCTATTCCCTTACTTAAGTTAACGATCAGCTATGCTTGGAAAGAAGTGCATAAAAGGAAATTCGGGTCTATTAACGTGCGCTTAACTCAGGTCGGAATTCCCCCAAGTGAATCCGGCCTATGGTATAAAAGTCAATAGTCAGGTCAACAGTTAGAGACCTATAGACAATTCCCTCCCAACCACACACTGATGGACATTGAGAACCAGTTCCAATATTTTCCTCGGGAACCTCACACACTCACTGTGATTGAGAACTTGAACTTGAAAGGTGGTCCCTCAAAGAAGGCTCCACAATTGTCATCGCTTCCAGAGATCAGACGGTAGGGGCGAGTCTGCTTGATATCCACACTGTTGATGACTTTGGAGTGGCCCGAGATCTCTCCCACAGAGGAGCCAGTGTCCCACAGGAACACAGCCCCGAACCTGGGAGGAAGAACAAACATTTTTTTTTTTTAAATAAAGTGAGACAGGAAATTACAAAACATTCACCAAGAGAGCCAGAATCAAATCTAAACAAGCGCATGGGTGATTGCGAAGTTCCCATTATCCAATAAGAAAAATTCCTTTTAGGGGAGAAAAAAAGTATTCATGTCCCAAAATGCAGGGGAGGGGAGGAGAGGTCAAAAAATAAAGAAAAGTCTAACACATGATATGTAACATAGTGGACTATTGAATTGATCAGATACTGGGATGTTCACTTTAAGAACAGGGGTGGCCACAACTGTTTCAAGAGAGGTAAGTGTTCAGAGAACATAGAAGGATTTTTATTCATTTTAATAGAAACTGTCGCCTTAACCAAAAATAAGCATTATTATTGGGATCTGTTTCAAAACAATGTCTGACGCCTACTGAACACAACCCTGACTCAGGTTCTCAAATTCAAATCAGGTGTTTTAATTCGGATGTGGAACAAAAGCCTGCACACCCTGTAACGTGTTGATGACTGCTGACCTAAAGCTTATACAATTGTCAATGACATTCAACCATTGTTCGCCAATGTGTACATACTAAACTGTTAGCAAAACCTGCGAGTTTATTTGGAAGACAAGTGTGCAGGCTCCATGTCCCGGTCCTGCACTAGGCCCTATAGACTCACTTCTCACGTCCCTCTCCCACACAAGCAATCCTTTTGCTGTCCTCAGTCCATGCTATGTCCTTGATTTTCCCCCCGAAAGGCTGGTACTCATACTTCAGCAGGTGTTCCTTCTGGGTAGTGTCCCAGATACGGATCTTACCAGACACATCTGTAGAAAACATTACATTTGAACGTTGCAGATTAGGCCTCACTCCCATGAAAATGATCTTCGGCCATTTGGCTCTATGCAAATGACATAATCTCCACAGAATAAACATGCATGAGATGACTCTAGGTACATGCAAGACATCTATAGTTGGTCTTTTCACCATTCACAATGAAGACGCCAAATCCATTGACAGAAGCGATGCAAGTGAATTGGAAAAGCTTTCCTGAAGCATGATAAGACATGATAACCCATAGCTACCTCCAGAAGCAATGTAGAAACCACTGGGGGCGTACTTGGCGACAGTAACCTGATGAGGGTGCTCAGTGTAGATATCAGCTATGGCAGGGTTCTGTCAGAGATTAAGCAGAACTCTAACATTAGTAAAGGTTGTCTCACACCCACACCAGCCATCCCAGGAATACTTTTTAAATGCACACAGCTGCAATATAGACTGGGGAAGAGGTTTTATCCTATAATAAATCTGACCAGGCAGCCCAGATCACATATTTTACTCTCCATGAACACACTCAGATATAGGCCTATGAGTTTAAGGTTATCAGCTGTCAACAGTGTCAGGTGATACATTGATTGGATTGAAATAATTACATTAATGTTCCTGATGATTACGCTCTTTCCATTGGTATAGAGGAAGTTGTTGCCTTTGGGATCACCACCTAGGACTTTGGCAACTCCTCGTTCCATCTGCGGGAGGCTGGCAAATACATGCTCTGTGTGAATAACACAAAAAAGCATGTTATTATTATTGCTATCTGATTATAGGCATGGCATAAGTTAGTCTAGGCATTGACCTATGTGGTTGGTAAATAACCCACACAACGATAACAGTGGTAGTAAAAACAGACAAAGCAAAAGTGTACTTCAAAATCAACTAATACAAACTGAATTACACTATAGTTTGTATTATGTAAATATGCCAGGTCATTGAAATACATGCATATATATATATATATATTTTTATACAATTATTTAACTAGGCAAGTCACATATGTATATGTAAATAGCAGTCTGACACAAAGACTAACTAAAGAGGCCGACATCTACCTCTGCTTTTAGCTAATCAATGTAAAAATGTCAACTATGCGCACGACTGTAATATATTTGCTAAAAGCACGCACAACGACCCACATTCTGTAAAATGTCATTGCGTTGCATATTTCTTATGGCAATTTCAAAACAGAGTAGGTTCACTTTCAAGCTCCATCCAATAAGAGGAAAATCACCTCTATTACGAATGCGTAGCTATTTATACACAGGGACCTTGGCAGCGGTGTGACGGCTTTCAAGACAAGAAACGTGATTGAAAATGCAAATTGGGCGAGGTTTGTGCAATATACACGTAGCAAGCTAGCTAGCTGCTTCTCCAGTGAAGCACTTAATTTATTCTGAGGAAGCGATTAAAGGCCCACCTTTATTGTATATTGTTTCAAAAAGCGAAATAAATTAATCGACTTACTCAATTCATATGACATGTTCGCTGATTTTGTATTAATTCCTCCGAATGAATGAAACACCAAACCTCTCTGATCCACCGGCTAGTCTAGACTGCTAATCGCACAAACACGGAAGCAAACGCCACTCTCGGTATGCCTTGCCTTGCCCATATATAGTAAACTCCGACGAGAGCAGCCGCTGACTTGCGATCACTTGCCCATTGAGGAAATGACGTTTGCTTGAATAGTGTGGTTTAAGAAGATACCCAACAAGGTAAATATAAAACACTTTGAAACTTTGACCCAGAGGTTATGGAGGATGTGATGACAAATAGGTAAAAATAGCTATTTTAAAATGTTTAGCAGCTATTAGCATTGGGTGTGGGGTTGGGGGATTCCCAGGTGTATTAGTGGCCGGTGATGTTAATGAAGGAAAACTGAAATCCATTTTAACACATTTCTCCCAAAGTGTCACCTGTGCAACTAGATGCAAAAACAACTCTAGATCACCTTTACTCCACACACAGAAACGCATACAAAGCTCGCCCTCCATTTGGCAAATCTGACCATATCTCTATCCTCCTGATTCCAATTTATAAGCAGACTCAAATAGGAAGTACCAATACAGAAGTGGTCCGATGAAGCGGATGCTAAGCTACAGGACTGTTTTGCTAGCACAGACTGGGATATGTCCCAGGATTCATCTGATGACATTGAGGAGTTTACCACATTAGTCACCGGCTTCATTAATAAGTGCATGACGATGTCCTCCCCACAGTGACCTTACATACATATCCCAACCAGAAGCCATGGATTACAGGCAACATCCTCACAAAGTTAAAGGCTAGAGCTGCCGCTTTCAAGGAGAGAGACACTAATCCGGACACATAAGAAATCCCGCTACTACCTCTGATGAGCCATCAAACAGGCAATGCGCCAATACAGGACTAAAATCAAATCCTACTACGCCGGCTCTGACTTTCATCGAGTGTGGCAGGACTTGCAAACTATCATAGATTACAAAGGGAAAACCAGCCGCAAGCTGCCCAGCAACGCGAGCCTAACAGACAAGTTAAGGCCTTCTATGCTTGCTTCGAGGCATGCAACACTGAACCATGCATGAGAACGACAGCTGTTCGGGTCGACTGTGTGATCACACTCTCCATAGGTTAACATTCACAAGGCCGCAGGGCCAGACAGATTACCAGGATGCATGCTCAGAGTATGCACTGACCAGCTGGCAAGTGGCTTCACTAACATTTTCTATCCTCTCCCTGACCCCGTATATAATACCTACATGTTTCAAGCAGACCAACATAGTTACTGTGCCCAAGAACGCCAAGGTAACCTGTCTAAAGGACTATCGCCCCATAGCACTCACATCTGTAGCCATTCAATTATTTGAAAGGCTAGTCATGGCTGACATCAACATCATCATCTCATACACCCTGGACACACTGCGATTCGCATACCGCCACAACAGATCCACAGATGACGCAATCTCTATTGCACTCTCCCACCTGTACAAGAGGAACACCTATGTGAGAATGCTGTTCATTGACTACAGCTCAGTGTTCAACACTATAGTGCTCTAAAATGCTCATCACTAAGCTAAGGAGCCTGGGACTGAACAGCTCCCACTGCAACTGGATCCTGAACTTCCTGCCGGGCCGCCCCAAGGTGGTGAGAGTAGGCAACAACACATCTGCCACACTGACAACACGGGAACCTCTCAGAGGTGAAAGTTTAGTCCCCTCTGTACTCCCTGTTCACCCACAACTACGTTGCCATGCACGGCTCCAACACTATGATTAAGTTTGCCAATGACACAACGGTGGTGGGCTTGATCACCAACAACGATGAGACCGCCTATAGGGCCGAGGTCAGAGACCTGGCAGTGTGGTGTCAGGACAACAGCCTCTCCCTCAACGTCAGCAAGACAAAGGAGCTGATCTTGGACTACAGGAAACGGAGGGCCGAGCATGCCCCTATTCACGTTGACGGGGCTGTAGTGGAGCAGGTTGAGAGCTTCAAGTTCCTTGGTGTCCACATCACTAAGGATCTATCATGGTCCACACACACCAGCAATACAGACTTGAAGAGGGAATGACAACACCTCTTCCCCGTCAGGAGGCTGAAAAGATTTGAAATGGGCCCTCAGATCCTCAAAGAGTTCTACAGCTGCACCATTGAGAGCATCTTGACTGGCTGCGTCACTGCTTGGTAAGGCAACTGCAAGGTGCTACTGAGGGTAATGTGTACAGATTTACATTTACATTTAAGTCATTTAGCAGACGCTCTTATCCAGAGCGACTTACAAATTGACAGCCCAGTACATCACTGGGGCGAGCTCCCTGCCACCCAGGATCTCTATACCAGGCAATATCAGTGGAAGGCCCAGAAAAGACTCAAGCCACCCAAGTCATAGACTGTTCTCTCTGTTACCGCATGGCAAATGTTACCGATGCACCAAGTCTGGAACCCAGAGGACCCTCAACAGCTTCTATCCCCAAACCACAAGACTGCTAAATAGTTATTTAAATAGTTAACCAAATAGCTGCCCGGACTTTCTGCATTGACCCTTTTTTCACTAACTTTTTTGACTCATAAACTCCTGCTACTGTTTATTATCTATTTATTATCCATCTACCTCAATTATCTTGTATCCCATGTATATAGCCAAGTTATCATTACCCATTGAGTATTTATTATTTAGTGTTCTTACTTTTCTATTTTATTTCTTCAATTTTCTTTCTCTCTGCATTGTTGGGAATGGTCCGTAAGTAAGCATTTCACTGTTAATCTACAACTGTTGTTTACCAAGCATGTGACATTTTATTTTTAGATTTGATCCCTTTTGGTACCCAGCACATTCCAATGCGGATGAGGGATCTCCTAGTCTAATAATGGATAAAAGGAGTCTAACATTACTCCTTAGAAATATTGATTTCTGAACTCTTTCTAAGTTAAAATGTTAGTGTTGTTGTTTTAAAAATGAATATGAACTTATTTTCTTTGCATTATTCAAGGTCTGATAACACTGCATCTTTTTTTGTTATTTTGACCAGTTGTCATTTTCTGCAAATAAATGCTCTAAATGTCAATCTTTTTATTTTGAATTTGGGAGAAATGTTGTGAGTAGTTTATAGAATAAAACAAACATGTTAATTTTACCCAAACACATACCTATAAATAGTAAAACCAAAGAAACGGATAATGTTGCAGGGGTCTCTTAATTTTTTTCCAGAGCTGTATATATATATATATTTTTGAATATTTTAATTCCGATTTTTCAGGGGGTGCTGCAGCCCCCTCAGCACCCGTACTTCCCGTGGCTATGGTTTAAATGGTTGACATGCTGAACAATCCTAACAGTGGAGTGTTTCAGTATGATATAGATCAAGTTTAATTGGGTAGGGGGGTTGGGGAGGGTGTTGTAGAAGTTATTTGGGATTTTTTGTTTTTACATTTTCATGGTAGTATAGAATTGGGCAGATCATGATTGATCTTACATTCCAGCACAGTAGGTGGTGGCATGCACTTTTCACGTTTGTTTGCAGACCACCATCATATCATAGAAGAAGAAGTTAAAGATTTAGTGCAGAAATGTCCTGTGCGAGAGAGGCAGGTTTCAGGGCTAGAGTAGTGCAGAAGTTGTCATATGCTGAGGCAGCGAAGAAAGTAGAGGAAGATGGGTCAAGGGGGAAGGGTTGTGAGAGGAGTGGTGTGAGTAGTAGATCTGTACCAGTACAAAGGGATAGGCCAACAAGTGATACGTTTCAGTAAGATTGGATTTTTAGCATTTATAGCAATGCTTATCAACTTTACTGCAGGGACGGAACGTAAGTCACAAAAAATGGAGGTTGTGGTGGCAGCTGCAGAGAGGTATTTGGGTGTGCGAGACTTGACATCAGAGGAGTTACAGGGTGTGTTAAGTGGTGGTGTCCCATCCTTTCAGGTGGTTGGCATGAGGTAGGACTAAATAGATTTAATTAGTGGAGTAAGTTTTTTGTGAGTGTAGCGTTAGATGGTAGGGTATTTGTTTATTTATTTTTTCAACAAACATGTACGGAAATTGTACTCCAGTGTAGTAGGTGGCGGTAATACAACATTTATTGGATGCCAACTGCGCTTTAACCTCGAAGAAGAATTCATTTCCTCCACATTCTTTCTGGTTTGTGGATCATGATGGCTGCCGCCTTGAGAGGAAGCGTTGTAACATTGGCCAAGGTGAGTCGGTAGATGATGTTTACAGTCATCAAATTGTGGACAAAGTGTTTCGTGTGACGTAAATCTTTTCGTATGTGTTATTGAGGACTACCATTGTTTTGTTAGGGGAATTTATATTAAGCAGTTTATAACGTTAGTCACCAATGGTAATGCGACAGGATAATGTCCATAGCTGGCTAGCTCCTAGTACGATACCGCTACTCGGTTACCTACCTACCTAGCTAACTAAGATACGCAGCCAGGTTGAAATTGGATGGTTGTCGCATTCACATGCCATTGAATGTTGTCACTAACGTTAATCAGCAATCTAACAACGTATCAATGAACAACCTGCTAACAGATTGATGTCTCATGGTTATCAGCTTCAGTTATGCAGGGTATACACTAGTAACGTTACACGATTTGAACAACTTGAACGTGCTCACATTTCCCAGTCCCAAACCGTTCATTCCATCCATCTTCAAACCCAGAACGTGGGTGCTCACGTTACGCTAAGATAATAACCTAGTCAAGTTAAACCCCCGCTCCCCTCCCCCCGCGTTTTCTTAGTTGTCAGAGGAAAAAAATGCCGATACGCAAACAGTGAGCTGCTTTTATTAGTGTGGAGAAACATAAAGAGAGTCAGAGGCTCAGAATATGGACTTCATTTCATAATATTAATTCATATATTTTTGGTGGAGTTAGTTTTGCATGCTCCATGTGGGTGGAGGTTTCACTTAAGGACCAATGAATAGTTTAAAATTAGTTAACGCCGCTCATCCGTGACACCATGTCAAATGAACTGGCCCAGCCGCGTTCTCCACAGCTCCACTAATCTGTCTTCCAATCATCTCTGTCCACACGGTGGGTGTTGTCGCTATTCTCTTCGCTATCATTGTTTTGGTCTTAAATGCTAAGTGCTCATTGGCTATTGGCAGCGGTCCTTGCCCAATCGCGTCGTAGCACTGCTCATTCTACAAGATACATGACCAACACTTCTGACATGTCAGAAAATTATCTGGACATCCAACAGGGGTCTGGAAAATGGAACAGCCATCAATCGGTGCGTTCTTAGCCAAGTCAAACTAAGCGAGTCCCGACATACTGATCCTAGCCCAAGTTCATAGGATTTCACCTCGATCGTGAAAATGAGTCTGGGACTGCATAAACGTTGCAAAATCGTGTAGTGTATGTCTGGCATATTAGGTTAGTAGGTTAAACCCAGGGGTGAAAGTCAGTACAGTTATGGTCCAGTACTGAGTAGCCTACTGGCAAATAAGTATTGGGGGTAATGCAGTACTGGTAAAACATGAGCCTATCACAATTAAAACGGATTCCAAGAACTGTAGGCTATTAAGCTATTTTTCATTACGCATGTCAGTCGCATGAAAAATGTGCTAAACGTGACCACACCCTGAGTAGGTGTATAGCAGTAGGGTACTCCTGTTACTCCCATGTAATTAGCCTAACTTTGGCAGCATTTTTGTTGTTTTTGTTGTTTTTTTGTCATTTTTTGGTCATCTTCAATTAACCTTCTCAGTAGCCTCACATGTCTTTATTTATTTATTAACTTTACTGTCACAACAACAAATTATTTGCATAATACTTATTCTGCCACTAATTTCTTACCCGACCTGCTAACACAGACAGTAAAGCTATCACATTATACTTGTGTAAACTGATGTTAGCTGGCTGGCTAGCGAGATAAATTAATCTAATTTGCTACTCTTAGATATGCCGCGTAACTATATTTCAACGATTTTACTGAGTTACAGTTCATATATGAAAATCAGTCAATTTAAACAAATTAATTAG
The DNA here is from genome assembly GCF_034236695.1 of Oncorhynchus nerka. Taxonomy (NCBI): domain Eukaryota; kingdom Metazoa; phylum Chordata; class Actinopteri; order Salmoniformes; family Salmonidae; genus Oncorhynchus; species Oncorhynchus nerka. Next base: position 43,876,724 of record NC_088410.1, on the reverse strand, counting down.
ATGCAAATCTATGGATTTCACATGACTGGGAATACAGATATGCATCTGTTGGTCACAGACAGCTTAAAACCTCCTAAAGATCTAAACCTTTTTTTCAATTTTTCGCATAAAATGACATACCCATATCTAACTGCCTGATAAAAGATAATACATTTTAAAAAACGTATGTTCTCTTTTTTTTTCCCATCATCTTTGAGAAAGGCCATAATCTAATATTGCATTTTAGGCACAATTTAGATTTTGGCCACTAGATGGCAGCACTGTCGATCCAGTGAAGGATTGCAATACTGCACACTATTTTGTATCAAGTCTTCCCAAATGTGTCGAATTGGTCAATTTATACATTTTTCAAGTACATAACTATAGAGAACATTTATTTTGTATTACCATATCATTTTTGTAAGTTTACATACTCCCAGGAATGTCATACATGATGGATCATTAGCTTATACGCTAACTTTCACACATCTAGATAGCCGGGCGGGGTGGGTGTGGAGCCAGAGACTGCAGGGGTTCAAACTGTAGAACCCAGTTCCTATATTTGAATATAAAAATGTATTTTATCAAACAAAACTGTGCTTCATTTTATCTCTGGGACCCTCAGGATGACAAATCAGAAAAATATTACTGAATGTAAGTACATTATTTACCTTCAGATGTGTACGTATCAAACCAGTTGCCGTGATAAAGTTGTTGTTGTGCGCACTCCTCAAACAATAGCATGGTCTTTTTTCACTGTAATAGCTACTGTATATTGGACAGTGCAGTTAGATTAACAAGAATTTAAGCTTTCTTCCCATATAAGACATGTCTATGTCCTGGAAAGTTTGCTGTTACTTACAAGGTCACATTAGCGTACGTTAGCAACCAGTCAGTATTTGGTGTGACCACCATTTTCCTCATGCAGCACGAAACACATCTCCTTCGCATAGTTGTTCAGACTGTTGATTGTGGCCTGTGGAATGTCGTCTGACTCTTCGTCAATGGCTGCCCGAAGATGCTGGATATTGGCGAGAACTGGAACATGCTGTCATGCACGTTGATCCAGAACATCCCAAACATGCTCAATGGCTGACATGTCTGGTGAGTATGCAGGCCATGGAAGAACGGGGACATTTTCACCTTTCAGGAATTGTGTACAGATCCTTGCAACTTGTGGCTGTGCATTATCATGCTGAAACATAAGGTCATGACGGCAGATGAATGGCACAACAATGGGCCTCAGGATCTTGTCACGGTGTCTCTGTTTATTCAAATTGCCATTGATTTAAAATAAAATTGTGTTTGTTGTCTAACTTATGCCTGCCCATACCATAACCCCGCCTCCACCATGGGGCACCCTGTTCACAATGTTGACTTCAGTAAACCTCTCGTCCACACGACCCCATACACATGGCCAGCGGTTGTGAGGCTGGTTGGACGTCCTGCCAAATTCTCTGAAACGACGTTGAAGGCGTCTTTATGGTAGAGGAATGAACATTACATTCTCTGGCAACAGCTCTGGTGGATATTGCTGCAGTCAGCATGCCAATTGCATGCTTCCTTAACTTGCGGCATTGTGTTGTCATGACAACTGCACATTTTAGTGGCCTTTTTATTGTCCCCAGCACAAGGTGCACCTGTTGAATGATGATGCTGTTTAATCAGCTTCTTGATGTGCCACACCTGTCAAGGGGATGGATTATCTTGACAAAGGAGAAATTATCACTAACAGGGATGTAACCAAATTTGTGCACACAATTTGAGAGAAATTTGTGTGTGTCTTTTAGCTCAGCTCATGAAACCACTGCATTACATGTTTTATATTTTTGTTTGATTGATTCTTGTTGGCTTGCCTATACAGTGCATTCGAAAAGTATTCTGGACCTATGACTTTTTCCACATTTTGTTACGTTACAGCCTTATTCTAAAATGGATTTAAAAAAAGTAAAAAGTAAATACAAATGAACTACCTTATTTACAAGTATTCAGACCCTAAAATACATTTTCAAAAAATCTAAACCTGTTTTTGCTTTGTCATTATGGGGTATTGTGTGTATATATTGAGGGGAAAAAAACATTTCTAATAATACTGTAATGTACCAAAATATGGAAAAGGTCAAGGGGTCTGAATACTTTCCAAATGCTGTATGTCCTTTCAACTTGCCGGCGACCAGCTGGGGAGACAACCCTGCCAAATGTCCCAAAGTAGCCTATTGCCATATCTACACCTACTTGGTGGAATCTCCAGTTTTGCATACATTTCAGAAGAATATTATAGCTGTTATTTCGACGGATACATAACACTAGTCCTTACTGCAAGTTAAAACCTCTTATGGATCCCTTCACGCGCCAATCCCTTTAGCGGGATCGATTATACATCAAAATAAAGCTTAACTTCTTGTTAATCCAGCCGCTGTGTCAGCTTTCAAAAGGCTTTACCGCGAAAGCAGACCATGCGATTATCTGAGGACAGCGCCCTGCATACAAACACATGAAAATAATTTTTCAACCAGGCAGGTGCGACAAGTCAGAAATAACCATATAATAAATTCCTTTGAAGATCTAATTGTTTTTGCAATCCCAAATGTCTGTGACACAACGAATGGTAGTTTTTTTCCCGATAAATTCCTTCTTTATATCCCCAAAATGTCCATTTTTATTTGGCACGTTTTGATTCAGAAATACACCGGTTCCAACTCGCCCAACATGACTACAAAGTATCTAATAATTTACCTGTAAACTTGGTCCAAACATTTCAAACAACGTTCCTAATCCAACCTCCGGTATTCCTAAAATGTAAATAATCAAATTTAAGACGGAATAAACAGTTTCTAATACCAGATAAAAACAACGTGAAGCGCATTGCTGTTCACGCTCACCAAAATAGTAGGGACCTTCAGAGTGACACATGGAATGAATAGCCCTACTTCTTCATTTCTCAAAAGAAAAACATCTAACAATTTCTGAAGACTGTTGACATCTAGTGGAAGCCACAGGAACTGCAACCAGGTTCCTTATAAATAGGGCTTCCCATAGAAAACCATTTGAAAATCCTATGACCTCTTTTTACTCAGACATTATTTTAACAGTTTTAGAAACTTTAGGGTGTTTTCTATACAAATCTATTATAGTATCTACTATCTATTATATGCATATCCTAGCTTCTGGGCCTGAGTAACAGGCAGTTTACTTTGGGCATGCTTTTCACCCGGATGTCAAAATACTGCCCCCTAGCCTTAAGAAGTTTTAACTAGCAAGCGTTCCACAATACACATACTAGTTGGATACAAACAAGTGTGACTAACTTACCAGTGATGCAGTGCTTCGAACACACATGTTATAAGTAACTGGAGCCCACAGCTTTACTTCCTCACACCGTAATAGCCTGAAATCAAGAGGTTCGTCTAACCTGGTCCTTGGGCAGTTGATTAAACTTGATTTGGTGGTCTTTTTCTCCTATTGTTCAAACAAAATGGTACGCAACAGCTTTTCGACATTGTGAAAGCAGGGTTAGCTAGCTAGTTAAAGTCTGTAATTGTCTGATAATCGTGACGTACATTCCACGTGACAGTCTCTGTTCATGCCAACATTTTTACATTTAGAATGAAAGTGTGTTTAGGTATGTGGTTTGTTGATGAAGACGACACGAAAGTATGTTGAAAATGACCAACCAAGCATATCCAAAATGTTTATAGAAAGTAAAAAAATAAAAATAAGAATATAGCCACTGGCAGATAAGACACATTAGCTATAACGACAACCAGACCATCTGATTATGCTTACTTTCTACAGTGGACCTAATTAACTATCGTGTCCTGGTCTAGGGCCTTACTGGCACTGGTCCGCGGTGGCAGCAGCTGGCTGCCCGGTCCCTCAATATGACCGCCAGTCTGGGTGGGCCTGAGGCACCCCCGGCCCGCGCCGACGCCACATTCAAAGTCACCATGGTGCCCGGAGATGGAGTAGGACCTGAACTGATGACTGCCGTCAAGGAGGTGTTCAAGGTATGGTGGCTCCACTTTCTCAAGGCTGACCTGGAGTGACAATTTGACTGAGAGTGCAGATTGTTGTGGATGTGTCGTCCCTCTGTTGACATATAGCGGACTCATCTCCTTAGCACATTCTCTTCCAGGTATGCTATTACACCCCACCTCACCCCCATGCTTGTGACCCTGTCTCAGCAGTCAGTACACACATTATGTGGCCCATGTGGGAATGGAATTCACTATTGCCAGCACCATGCCCCAAGCATGCTCTGAGCTCAATCCAATACTTTCTGTGTTCATTGATAACTGAATATGCAAGACTAATTCATAATGTTTATAGTCCATTCATATCAAATAACATTGTATTTGTCACACGCGCCAAATACAACCGGTGTAGACCTTACCGTGAAATGCTTACTAACGAGCCCTTAACCAACAATGTAGTTCAAGAAATAGAGTTAAGAAAAGTAACACAATAAAATGACAATAATGAGGCTATATACAGGGGGTACCGGTACCAAGTCAATGTGCAGGGCTACAGGTTATTTGAGGTAATTTGTACATGTAGGTAGGGGTAACGTGACTATGCATAGAAAATAAACAGTGAGTAGCAGCAGTGTAAAAACAAAGGGGGTGGGGGGGTCAATGTAAGTCGTCCGGGTGGCCATTTTTGATTAATTGTTCAGCAGTCTTATGGCTTAGTGGTAGAAGCCTTTTGGACCTAGACTTGGCACTCCAGTACCACTTGCTGTGCGGTGGTAGAGGAAACAGTCTATTACTTGGGTGACTGGAGTCTTTGACAATTTTTGGGGGGCCTGCCTTCATTCGTTCACTCCTTTATTTATTTATTGATTCATTCATTGATCCATCCTCTATCTCCATTCTGTTTCTCGTCTCCTTGTCTTAGCTCTACCCTTAACCCTGCCTTTCTCTTTCCTTCCTTCCCTCCATCTCTCTCTCCAGGCGGGTGACGTCCCAGTGGAGTTTGAGGAGTTCCACCTAAGTGAGGTGCAGCACATGGACAGCGACGAGAAGCTGGAGCAGGTGTTGGCCTCCATGAAGACCAACAGGGTGGCCATGAAAGGTAACTAACTTGTCTCCTCTGTTGGGGATTTGCCTCCTTTTGTCTGCTTTTACCATATCAGTGTGTTCTGACTGACTGTTTTTCTTTTCTCCGCGTGTGTAGGAAAGATTAACACCCCCATGGAGTTCAAAGGGGAGCTGGCTGGCTTTGAGATGAAAATTAGGTAAGGCCATATTAGATCTAGCGCTAGCATGAATCCAACACAATACATTTATATTTTTATGAGATCTCTTAGTGTGTGGCTGGTTGTCCGTATTAGTGAGCCTCTCCCTCCTGTGCTCTGCTCAGGCGTAGGCTGGACCTGTTTGCAAACGTGGTACACGTGAACAGCCTGCCCGGCTACAGCACACGCCACAACAACCTGGACCTGGTCATCATCCGAGAGCAGACTGAGGGAGAGTACAGCTCTCTGGAGCACGAGGTACATCACCACACACAACTAATGGGTGTGTTGGTTTCAGCTCGACAAGGGTGTTAGGTGGGTGAAGTTTGCCCACTTATGACCATTTCTTTGGTCCTAAATGGAAATCGCCACTCACCCTGCCTGGCTAGGTAATACCAGTTGACCCAGTCCTCATTTGAAATCCAACCATGTTTAAGTTTGTTGTATGGGTAATACACACATTTTTAGATGAAATCATCTATCACAACCAGTGTTGGTGTAACGTGTTTCAAAAGTAATGCGTTACATTAATGTTACTCAAAAGTAATATTATTACTGTAACATTACTTTTCAAGTTTGAGTAATAATATTAGTTACTTTAAGTAAAGCGGGCGCTACTTTTTTCCGTTAAAACGTTAAGAAAAATGTAATAGAATTTACAATGCAGCTGTGCTGCTGGCAACCGTTTGGGTATCATGGTGTGTCCCTTTCAGATGGTTAAGCATTGCAGCTGTACTACCATTACTGTACCTCAATTCCACAAAGTTTGCTTTTACTTCTCATTCAACTTCTAAAAGTACTATTTAACTTTCTCTGCCATTTTTCCTACTGTTAACAATGATGATGTGGTGGAGAATAGATTCCAAAATAATTGTTTCGTTGACTCCCGGTATCGACTCCCATTTATGAGTATTCAGATTCTATTCCGCCAGGAATCGACTCGTAAGATTCAGTATTTTTTGGAATGGGGGACACTGATTAGTTGGTGTACTTCCGAGAACACAAACACTCGCATCTTTCATGGCGAGCTAGCGAGGGTGGAGAGAGGGGAGGTGGGCCACCAGGCAGCTAGTCAGAACTGTGCACTAGACCTATCGGCAGTCCAAAGCTGTCTCTCGCAATGAAATGCTGTACCTCACTATTTTTGGGCTCACAACTTCAGTAAAGCAGGGCCTATCATCAATGAATAGACTAGGATATTGAGATGAGCGAGATACAACACTTCGCTCTCACACAGTCACACAGTCACACAGTATCTGTGCACGGGTTTGCTTCACGCTGTTCAGTGTGGTAGCCAGGGAAACTAAACAGGGGAGAAGTTGAGCCTCGCACTCCAACACTCTTCGTTGTTGCGGAAATTGAAACCGGTTAGGGATTCATCTTAACGTTAAGGATCCCAATTTCATTTCAACATTCACACCGCTAAAAGCCCATTCATGGTAGATCCGAAAATGTGGGCCGAGGCTTCGTATTGGAGGGTTTGACGCAGTTGCAGAGCCTCCGGAGTCATGCAGAGGCCAAATCAAGCTCCAGTCCTCATCGCCGTGTGCCTGTGTACACTGGGCAGAAAATGTATCCCATTTAAGCTCTCCAACACCATGGTCAAACCATGGTCAGATGGAAGTGTGTCCTGGTCTGAACTGTGCTCTCTGTCTCAGAGCGTGCCTGGAGTGATTGAATGTCTGAAGATCATCACTAGGGAGAAGTCTCGGCGCATCGCCAAGTTTGCCTTCGACTACGCCACCAAGAAGGGTCGCAGCAAGGTCACGGCGGTCCACAAGGCCAACATCATGTGAGTCTCGCTGCCAAATAAGCAACCTCATTTTAAAGGCTTCTACACATCTATCCAACTACAGCCAACCCAACTGTTTATGTAGGGCTCGACATTAACACTTGCCCTCTTGTCCGGGACAAGTAAAAAAATATATAATTGTGGGGCAAGCAGAATATAGATTAAGTTGTTTGAATGGACAAGTAAAAACATATAACACACAATCACTACTCAAACAATTACTCTGATCAAATTTTCCTCTGGAGACGATGTTGCACACTGTTTTCCCTATCTCTGCAAAGCGCATGAGTAGAATTATTGAATTGCATTGAGGTACAAGGGTTTTTTAATCACCTGTGGTCGCGAGATGCACTTTTGAGATCAAACCCTGAGGCGGGTTGTTGATATTCCTTGCTAGTTAGTGAGTTATCTGCCCAGTTGCAGCTACTTTTTGGTCAGCAAACAGGGTTTGTTCAGTCATGTACCGTTGCTCGAGGAGAGAGACAACAGACTAATTAGATAGCCAATTAAAACCATATAGCCTAGTCTTCCTAGTTGTCTCTGTAGTAAACTAAGGCTGCATGTTGCCTTGTGGTTAGAGCTGAGAGGTTGCTGGTTCGAATACCCGAGCCAACATCTATTTAGCTATTAGCATGTATAAATGCTGTTAAAGAGAGGGGAGTCTCAGCTAGTCTCGGGAGTATACATTTTTTTTCTCGACATTCAATATTGAGGAAATACCACCATTTTACAGCGTTTGTATTGAGATGATGCGCAGGTCGGAGCGGAGCACGCCGTTTGCGGTGAAGACCTCAAGTAGCCTATTCGGCCTGCCAATGGGGTAGATCAATTACATGGCTATCTAGCAACAATATATTTACGGTTAGAAATCTAGCTAATGTGTTTTGAATTCCCACTTCCTCAGGTGGTGAATTATGTAGCATATAGCCTAGGCCAATATGCAAAACATTTTTAATAAAGATGCAGAAATCTGCTCCTTCTGAATCCTATTGTTGCACATCACCATGTTCAACATGCATTCCCTGAACATGTTAGATGAAATGGCTAACTTCTTTCTTGTCTGTCTTGGCGCTGGAAAAAGTCAGGCTAGAGCCCTGCCACTAATGGAAAGCAACTGCATTAAAAAATATAGATATTTAGGATATTTATCATTATTGACCAAAATGGGTTAATACCGTGATTACTTTTTGTCCTGATTCTCTGTATGATGATAAATGTTATTTTGTAAAGTGGTTCCTTTACATCATACAACACAATTTTCAGGCCCATTTTTGGCACATGGTGTTAGACTTTTTTGTGTGTGTGTGTGTGTGTTGTGAAGCGACTGGAGCTTTCAGACAAAAGTCTGTCCTACTTGCCTGAATGACAGGCGTAAAATAAATGTAACAATAACTTAAATGAATGTCAATCCCTGCTAAGGATGGTGGACGTAGGTGGTCCCGGATCAACAGCGGAGTCAATCACCACCTTCCGGAGACACCTGAAACCCCACCTCTTTATGGAATACCTAGGATAGGATAAAGTAATCCTTCTCACCCCCCCCCCCCCTTAAAAGACCTAGATGCACTATTGTAAAGTGGCTGTTCCACTGGATGTCATAAGGTGAAAGCACCAATTTGTAAGTCGCTCTGGATAAGAGCGTCTGCTAAATGACTTAAATGTAAATGTAACACGTGGAATCAGAAACACACAGTGTTTGTGTAGCTGTTAATTATTTATTTAAAAAAAAATCTAATGGCTTTAGGTACGTTACAGCACCATTGCACTGACATGTATATTCTACATCTGATTTAGTCTCCTTCTGTCTTTCTACAGGAAGCTTGCAGATGGCCTGTTCCTACAGTGCTGTGCCGAGGTGGCAGAGCTGTATCCCAAGATCAAATATGAGAACATCATCATAGACAACTGTTGCATGCAGGTATGCCTCGCTCTCTCTTGCGCTCTCTGTCTCTTTCTCTCTCTCTCTGTCTCTCACTCAAATATGCACCCTCTCTCTGTAGCTGGTCCAGAACCCATACCAGTTTGACGTGCTGGTGATGCCCAACCTTTATGGCAACATCATTGACAACCTGGCCGCTGGGCTGGTCGGCGGGGCAGGAGTGGTGCCAGGAGAGAGCTACAGCGCTGAGTACGCCGTGTTTGAGACCGTGAGTGTCTGTCGGCCGGAGATTCATCTTAACCAGTCAGCTGCAATCATACACTTGTTACATTAGACATTCAACCGTCAGTATAGTGCTACAATAAGCATGTGTAAAATAGCCTGAAAAAAAAATTCCTCTCCTTCTTAGGGAGCTCGGCACCCCTTTGCCCAGGCTGTAGGCAGGAACATCGCCAACCCCACGGCCATGCTGCTCAGTGCTGCCAACATGCTCCATCACCTCAAGTGAGTGGGCACTGCTTCCAATGGGACGTGTAGTGTGTGTGTGTGTAGTGTGTGTGTGTGTAGTGTGTGTGTGTGTGTCTGAGTGCGCACACAATCTCAACTGACTGTTTTGTGTTACAGCCTGGAATACCACTCCAATATGGTGTCAGATGCTGTCAGGAAGGTCATCAAACAGGGCAAGGTAAGAGTGTGTGTGTGACTATTGTATCAACATCCTGTTCAATCTCATTGGTTTGTGTGGATGCAAATGTGTATGTTTGGGAGTGAGTGTTTGTCTAAACGTATACAGTATGACTAATTCTAAAGTTCAATGGTTAAGAAGTGTTCTTGCAACATAACATATTTGTCCATGCATTTTGTGGGTCAATTAAGAAAAAGAAATTTGGCGAAAAGTGTAAAGAGAAATACTCAGATCCAAACATCAATTCATGACTCTCAAATTGCATTTAGCCATGAAATTACACCTAACAATCGATAACCCATATCCGTGTGTGTGTGTGTGAGAGAGCCTTTTGATTATGCATGTCGACGTGGGTGGTGTCGTATACACCCCTCTGTGTGTCCTGCTAAACATTGTCCTTGTTCTCAGCCGGCACAGTGAGGTGACGGAACACAGCTCTGTAACCATAGAAACTGACTGGAAACAAAGATCCTACTTACTGTGGTGTGCGTCCCAGCCCTTATTTGCACTAATAGCAGCAACACTAACCCAAACTAATACCATGGTTCTTAGGGAGGCACATGGGTCAAAACACCATTACGCTAAGCTATGGCTCTGTCATGTCAGCCATGGCACAGAAGGTGTCCTTTTGCAGAAGGAGTGTAGGGGGAATGATTTCTGTTCGACAGACCGGCCTTTGTGGTTTGAATGTGGGCAAAGTGTGCTATTTCAATTTTAGTGTTGAAGGACGGGTTATCTGAATGTGTGAAGTATGGTGTTTGTCAGTCCACTAGTGTCTGAAGTACCCTCCCCTTTTCCATCTCCTTTGCTCCTCCTCTTCCCCTGCACCGTGTGTGTGTGTGTGTGTGCGTGTGTGTGTGTGCGCGTCCCAGGTGCGGACGCGAGACCTGGGCGGTTACAGCACGACCGGGGACTTTGTGCAAGCCGTTGTGGGGAACCTCCGCCACCGACCCGCGTACTAAAGAAGTCCTGAACGCCCTGCCCTTTTCTGTCAACTGGACGGCCAACCAAATATAATCTGGATATATTGAACCCAATATTGCCACATTCCCTAAACTTTACCCCACTAACTGTTTTGCTCACTTTCCCACTAAACTAACACTTACGTCACTCTTGGCAGCTCTCTCCTCCGCTTTCTTTTCATATTCCTCTTTACGCGCTCGGTGTATCCTTTATTTAGTTTTTCTCTCTTGCTCAAATTCAAAAATTATTGGCCAAAGCAGATAATTATCGTCTTTTTTTTTTTTTTACCAAATAATCCATTTATGCTGTGGTCTTCTATTTTCTCCCAGTCTTTTCCTTGTGGAACCCTTTCTCCAACTGAGCACCCCCTGCTTGGTGCTGTTTCCTGCTTCTCTCTTTTCCTCCATGTCAGCCTGTTCTTTTGTACTGCCTCTGCTGTTGGCTGCACTCTTCTATAAGCTGTTCTAGAATCTTCTCTGTTTTGTCTGCTCTACTAACTCCCTATAGTCTACTCTCCTATTTGTCAGCTATCTCTCTTTCCCTCCACTTCAACTCTTCCTCTTCTCTCTCTGAGCTGTTTCATTGTCTCTGCTGTGGACAAGCATATGATCTTTATATTACATTGACCTCCACTAGTTCAGCTTCGCAGTCCATACCGGTCGGGGCCGTGTTATTCAGCAGTATTGGTCAAGCAGGTTTCGAGCCACGGGGACAATTCACCGACGCCAAAGCGAGTGAGAAATCTCTACCACAGCACTGTATCAATGGATATCTGGCCTGTCATTTCACAGTCCTGAGTCGTGCCAGGCATATACAGTACGTCGTTCATAACCTTTTGACTCTATGTGCAGACTTTTCTTGGTTTGAACTCAAGGCTACCGTGGTAGCATATGCGTAGACTACCGTAGCTGTAGACTTCCGGTCATTGCGCTGACGCTAGTTAGCATTGGCTCTTGAAACTACCTCTAACTGCCTTCATTCTGTACGCAGAGACAAAAATGGTATCCATGAGTTCATCTGACTCTGGGTAAGTAGAAAAACAGCTTAATTGCCAGTATCTTGCAGTATCCTTTTTAACTGGCCTTTTCAATCACAACCTTTAATTATGTTCACAGTCAAGTTAAGACTGTTTTAGTTGCTGTAAAAAAAATTTTTTTTAAACTGCACTGGTTTCCACTGAGTCATCATAAACATGGAAGTTTCTCACGAACACATATCAGCACCACTGTCTTAAAGGAGGCAGGATGTAGAGGTCATTCCTGAGAAGGGTGACATTTTTCAGAATCTTCAATCAATGTTTTGATATTGTTGCGTTAGCAGGGATGCTAACACGTTAGCCAATTTTACCGTTTGGTATCTGTAGCTAGCTTCATAGAACCTTTTAATCATCCATTGTCGCTCATCTGCATACTCTAGTCATCACTAGTGACTAAAAATAAATCTTAATAATTTGTTCACTGTGTATGCTGTAAAACGCACATAATGTGTATCGTAGAGGTCACTAATCTAGGTAGCTTTTTGCTGGAGTTGTGACCTTGGAGATCCATCGTGTTTGGCTGTTCAGTCAGGCAAAGCTCTTTCATCATTAAATTTGCAAACGAACAAGCCACTGTAACTCGAGCCTACGACCAGCCTTGCCTGAGTTCACTTTGGCTTTGGACTTTGTGCCAAAAGTCCATTAAATTATATATTGGTTATGTTGATGATCTCAGTGGTAGCATTTCTATTAGAGACTTAGACTGGCATGTGTCAGTCAGTCATTGGGACTTCAAATGTATTGGCTTATGTCATATTATCATGGTCAAATACTGAAGAATAAAAGATGGGAAAATGTTTGTGTTGGCCTGTTTTCTCAACAACAAAAAATGTAATCGAAGGTGTGATTTTAAACTCGCATGGTTTTGTTTTCCAGGCGTAGGATGAGTGGTGCAGCATCTGTTGAAAGACCAACATAGACTACGCTAGCCATAAATGTAGATTCCTGAGTCATCCATTCTTATTTAGTATGTTTGGTCATTAACTGTTTTATGAGTAAATACATGCATACGACCATGGACTTGAGTTGCTTCAACATAAGCTAATATTCCTCTACCCTATTTATGTGTGTCTGAGTTTGGTGGTGAAAAAGGCTCTCTTACACACTAGTCATGTTTTGTGTATATATTTGTGAGGACCATTGTCTTTCCGGGAATGGACCAGGGCCTAGTTTCCCAAAGGATGAGCAGCCTTAAGCAGATTTTTGGGGAAACCAGGCCTGTGTGTGTGTGTGTGTGACACTACTCTTTTATTTGTGGCAGGTGCGCACAGGAGACCTGGGGGGCTATGCCACAAGCGATGAGTTCACCAGAGCTGTCATCGCCAACCTAGCCATCTGAGCTAGCCTCTCAAACACACTTTATTTTACTGCCTTCAAACTAGTCTCTCTGCATTGACCACTCAAACAGCTGCGCAACAGATTAAATCCTGACCCATGCTCAACAACCGCTAACACCCATAGACTGAAATGCATACAAACCCCAAAATATGTCAAAATAGACACAATGAAATTGAGGACCGGTTACATAAATGAGGAGACAATATGGGGACGACACCTACAGTCTTGTGAACGGTACCAAAAATAAATGTTTTCCCATTCAACGATAGTTGTATGGAACTTGTAAGTCACATTCCACATTCTCTACCAGAGTGGTGTTCTTCAATGAATGGGTCTTGTTTAGATATTCATACAAGATACTGATATAGTACATGCATATTTTATTTATTTACTACAAGTGTTATATGCATTATTGACTTGTTCATTCATAATTAGTAATAAACATATTCCTATACCTGATACTTTGCTGTGTGGAAAATCAATGTTAACAAAGTGTGTTGTAATTTACTATATTGACTGATATTAGTGTAGACAGAAATGTAATTGTTTTTTGTTCATTTAGGTGTTGTATAAATATTGAATTGCAACAGTGTGATGCTGGGTTTGAAACCTCCAGTAAAATGTATGTAAATCTTGCCAACATTTTAAAGTAATCTTGAAGTTCCAGAAATTGATACCATTAACAGAAAAAAAGCTGATTGGGACAGTACTGTTTTCCATCTTAGAACTTTGAAGTTGTCAAGAGAAACATTGACATTCTAGTACAGGGGTACTCAACTCTTACCCTGAGTCTTCTGTTCTACCTGATAATTAATTGCACACACCTGGTGTCGGGGCTAAATCAGCCCCCGACTAGAGGTGAACAACTTTTATTTTAAATGTGGTGGAACTGGCTTCGTGGTCCAGAGTTAAGTTTGAGAGTTTTAGTCAAGCCTGGTTCACCCACCAACCATGGTCCTATTAGAGTGCAGGCTTTTGTTCTAGCACTACACCTGATTCAATGTATCAATTGAGCATCAAGTCTCAAGACCTTGATTTGTTTAATCTGGTGTGGTAGTGCTGGGCTCAGTGGGCTGGATCAAAAGGCTGCACCCACTAATAGGACCAGGGTTAGTGACCACCACTGGCCTGTTGAGAGCAAGCTGCTGTTGTAAACCTACGGAGCTGTGAGGGGAACTCATCTTTACTAGATGCTGTTCTTCCACTAACCTCATTGCAACTCCCCTCCAAGTCTAAACTAAATGGGATTGTGTGCCCAGGCAGTATATTAGCTATTAATAAGCCTGTCCAATATTCGTAGTTTAAACAGCCTAATTCTGATATTATTTTTCAGATCTGATTGGTCAATATACCAATTAGTGAAAATGATCTATATCCGAATTGGGCTGCCTGTGTAAACGCAGCATATGTGATAGACATGACCAGATGGCGGACTCCTGCTCTTCTGCATAGGGCTGCTGTTGTTGACTCGGTTTCGTGACGATGTCACAGATTCACCGCCAGATGTCGCACCGGCGCTATGGATGGAGGGAGAGGAGGGGCCAGGACTGGGAATTCTCTGCTTCCCATCCCTCCTTAATGCAGACAACATGGCGGACTAAAAGATACGGCTGACCCGCCCGGATACAGCGAATAAACAGTTGGATTCACGCCCCCTATGCTCAAGGAAGACGGAGAGACACCAATTTGTTAGAAACACCCTCGGGAACATTGAGGAATTTTTGGGACCGTTCTAGTCATTCGTTAACATAAACATACTTGCGATCTGTTGCCTCCAAATTGGCGGTCTGTCCCAGATCGTTCATATCACCCAGGCCCCCCACCCCACATACACACACTTGGTTCCTGGGGTGTGAAGACAGGGGCTGGGGTTAAGAACGTGGAAAAAAAGGAAGAAAGGAATTGCACAACTGTAAATATTCAGGATTGTGCACAACCAAACGGAAGTCGTGGTGAGTTGTGTTTTTGTTCTGCTGTAAATTGTCACTAGTTACAGTGTAGCGTGCTTCATTTAGTTGTAATAAGGTCCGACTACTTGGTCACAAACGAGCACTTTTGGTTTGTCCCACACATTATCATAGCAAAGTGTTCCACGGCGAACATCGTTGTGATGAGCGCGATAAGGCCGAGAGGGAAGCTAGGTGATTTATTTTTAAGTAACGTTCCATGGCTATCATCATAGGAGCTCAAATAATGTCTGTTGCGACAGAGAACATTCACACAACTAGCTCGGAGGCAGGGAGGGACATTTTTCGAGGGGGGCTGGCGAGAAAGGGGGAGAGGAAGAGTGTCTACATAGTTATTTTTTGATTGGAAGTCCGTATGTTAGTGTGTTCTGTGAACGCATACATTGTAACAATGCGAAATAAAACCAATAGGCGGTCCAGTGAGTTCTACCTCACTGAAAAGTACATATTGATCAATGCTTTGTTGCCGGGGTGGGGTGGATAGGGGGCTGAGTGCGACCACAGCGCAGGAATTAGATCGTTTTAGACAGCCAGGCCCATTCAAATCACAGCATATATTCTTTATTTAGCTTCGACAAGCATCATACTGCTTGACACGGCCTCGCACTCCCCATTTCCTCTTCTCATACGAATTATTCTGGCTTGACTGGATCCTGAGTCGACTTAGTCAAGCCTAAATATAGTTATGTAGGTAGGTTGGTTTCAAAAAGTTTCAGGGCAGGGCCTTAGTATTTACCACATACTGTAGGTAGTGTTGTAGTGACATGCTGTAGTTCCCTCAATTATCTAATCAATAAAGGTTACTAAACACAGAAAAGACATTTGGCCAAGCAGGAGTCATTCAGGAAAATGTGCTACATTCTGTCACTTTACCTTTTGAAACCAGGGATTTTATTAAGCTGGAGACAACTGTCATTTCATGTCATTTGTGTTTCATCATTAGCCGATATTTGCAGCAAAGCTTGAGAATGTAGTGCAACTTGAGTGTTTTTCATTCTCATGAGACCTGACTTAATCATGGTGACAGTGGAGATATATGTATAGAATATGGCCTAATGCACATACGCTTTATTTATAAAAGCTACATGACTGTATGCTCACTGTCGGTCACAGCCAGCAACATGGATAACACTCAACAGCTTACAAAAAGGGAACAGACTATGGTTTTCAGTATTTGGGTCAAATATCAACATTATGTCAAGAAAGGAAGGAATGGATTAAGAAAGGATAGATTGACTACGGCAATACTCCAAGTAGGAAGTAGGCCTATGGCAGAGCTTGGCGTGTCATCATATCATAAATGAGTTGTGTGCAGCTGTGTACAAAGGAAGCTGACGAGTCATGTCTGGACTGCTTCAGTGTGAGCAGTTGCATTGGTCTCGCCCCACTATGCGCTATCCCAGAATGCAGTTTCCTCTCCACCGAGCTCGGCTTGTCATGTCTTGACTATTCAAGTGCAAAGCAGAAGCTGCTTGCCTCGATCTGACATTGACTCGTCAGACCTAGACTGCCCTAGCGTGCCGACAGGGCTGGCCCGACCTCCTCATGTCTGGGCTCATCACTGCTCCTCGCAATTAGGAATCTAGTAGTGATGGGGGGGGTCCACCAAAAAACAAAAACACATTTTACTTGTCACCTGCGCCGAAAACAACAGGTGTAGAACTTAGTGAAATGCTTACTTACAAACCCTTAATCAACAATGCAGTTTTAAGAAAAATAAGTGTTAAGTAAACAATAACAGCAAATTAAAGAGCAGCAGTAAAATAACAATAGAGAGACTATATACAGGGGGTACCGGTACAGAGTCTATGTGGAGGGGCACAGGTTAGTCGAGGTAATTGAGGTAATATGTACATATAGGTGGAGTTAAAGTGACTATGCATAGATAATAAACAGAGTAGCAGCAGTGTAAAAGTGTGTGGGGAGGGGACAATGCAAATAGTCTGGGTAGCCATTTGATTAGCTCTTCAGGAGTCTTATTGCTTGGGGGTAGAACCTA
This sequence comes from Oncorhynchus nerka, assembly GCF_034236695.1. Classification (NCBI taxonomy): domain Eukaryota; kingdom Metazoa; phylum Chordata; class Actinopteri; order Salmoniformes; family Salmonidae; genus Oncorhynchus; species Oncorhynchus nerka. The sequence continues at coordinate 43,859,850 of NC_088410.1, read as the reverse complement.
TTAAGAAGCCTTTTAGACCAAGACTTTGCGCTCACGTACTGCTGGCTGTGCGCTAGGAGAGAGAACAGTCTATGACTAGGGTGTCTGGAGTATTTGACAATTTTTAGGGCCTTTCTCTGACACCGCCTAGTATAGAGGTCCTGGATGGCAGGAAGCTTGGCCCCAGTGATGTACTGGGCTGTATGCGCTACACTCTGTAGTGCCTTGCGGTCAGAGGCCGAACAGTTGCCGTACCAGGCACTGGTGCAGCTGTAGAACCTTCTGAGGACGAATGACAAATCTTTTCAGTCTCCTGAGGGGGAATAGGTTTTGTCGTGCCCTCTTCACGGCTGTCTTGGTGTGTCTGGACCATGATAGTTTGTTGGTGATGTGGACACCAAGGAACTTGACGCTCTCAACCTGTTCATCTGCAGCCCTGTTGATGAGAATGGGGCCGTGCTCTGTCCTCTTTTTCCTGTAGTCCACAATCATCTCCTTTGTCTTGATCATGTTGAGGGAGAGGTTGTTGTCCTGGCACCACACGGCCAGGTCTCTGACCTCCTCCCTATATGCGGTCTCGTTGTTGTCGGTGATCAGGCCTACCACTGTTGTGTCATCGGAAAACATAATGATGGTGTTGTGCCATGCAGTCATGAGTGAACAGGGAGTACAGGAGGGGACTGAGCACGCACCCCTGAGGCTCCCCCGTATTGAGGATCAGCATGGCGGATATGTTGTTACCTACCCTTACCACCTGGGGGAGGCCTATCAAGTCCAGGATCCAGTTGTAGAGGAAGGTGTTTAGTCCCAAGGTCCTTAGCTTAGTCATGAGATTTGAGGGCACTATGGTGTTGAGCTGTAGTCAATGAATAGCGTTCTCACATAGGTGTTCCATTTGTCCAGGTGGGAAAGGGCAGTGTGGAGTGCAATAGAGATTGCATCATCTGTGGATCTGTTGGGGCGGTATGCAATTTAGGGTGGGTCTAGGGTTTCTGGGATAATAGTGTTGATGTGAGCCATGACCAGCCTTTCAAAGCACTTCATGACTACAGACGTGAGTGCTACGGGTTGGTAGTCATTTAGGCAGGTTACCTTAGTCTCTGTGCCCAAGAACACTATGTTGGTCTGCTTGTTACTTGCCTCGAAGCGAGCATAGAAGTCATTTAGCTCGTCTGCTTGGCTTGTATCAATGCGCAGCTTGCGGCTGTGCTTCCCTTTGGAGTCTGCCACATCGGACGTGCTTCAGAGCCGGTGTGGTACGATTCAATCTTAGTCCTGTATTGACGCTTTGCCTGTTTAATGATTCGTCGGCGGGCATAGTGGAATTTATTTTTAGTGGGGCAAAAAGGTATTTAGTCAGCCACTAATTGTGCAAGTTCTCCCACTTAAAAAGATGAGGCCTGTAATTTTCATCATAGGTACACTTCAACTATGACAGACAAAATGAGAAAAAAAAATCAAGAAAATCACATTGTAGGATTTTTAATGAATTTATTTGCAAATTATGGTGAAAAATAAGTATTTGGTCACCTACAAACAAGCAAGATTTCTGGCTCTCACAGACCTGTAACTTCTTCTTTAAGAGGCTCCTCTGTCCTCCACTCGTTACCTGTATTAATGGCACCTGTTTGAACTTGTTATGAGTATAAAAGACACCTGTCCACAACCTCAAACAGTCACACTCCAAACTCCACTATGGCCAAGACCAAAGAGCTGTCAAAGGACACCAGAAACAAAATTGTAGACCTACACCAGGCTGGGAAGACTGAATCTGCAATAGGTAAGCAGCTTGGTTTGAAGAAATCAACTGTGGGAGCAATTATTAGGAAATAGAAGACATACAAGACCACTGATAATCTCTCTCAATCTGGGGCTCCACGCAAGATCTCACCCCGTGGGGTCAAAATGATCACAAGAACGGTGAGCAAAAATCTCAGAACAACACGGGGGGACCTAGTGAATGACCTGCAGAGAGCTGTGACCAAAGTAACAAAGCCTACCATCAGTAACGCACTACGCCACCAGGGACTCAAATCCTGCAGTGCCAGACGTGTCCCCCTGCTTAAGCATGACAATGATCCCAAACACACCGCCCGGGCAACGAAGGAGTGGCTTCGTAAGAAGCATTTCAAGGTCATGGAGTGGCCTAGCCAGTCTCAAGATCTCAACCCCATAGAAAATCTTTGGAGGGAGTTGAAAGTCCGTGTTGCCCAGCAACAGCCCCAAAACATCACTGCTCTAGAGGAGATCTGCATGGAGGAATAGGCCAAAATACCAGCAACAGTGTGTGGAAACCTTGTGAAGACTTACAGAAAACGTTTGACCTCTGTCATTGCCAACAAAGGGTATATAACAAAGTATTGAGATAAGCTTGTTAATGACCAAATACTTATTTTCCACCATAATTTGCAAATAAATACATTACAAATCTTACAATGTGATTTTCTGGATTTTTTTCCCCCCTCATTTTGTCTGTCATAGTTGAAGTGTACCTGTGATAAATTCCAGGCCTCTCTCTTTTTAAGTGGGAGAACTTGCACAGTTGGTGGCTGACTAAATAATTTTTTTGCCCCACTGTAAGCTTCCGGGTTAGAGTCCTGCTCCTTGAAAGCGGCAGCTCTAGCCTTTTAGCTCAGTGTGGATGTTGCCTGTAGTCAATGGCTTTTGGTTTGGGTATGTACTAGAGGTTGACCGATTAATCAGCACGTCCGATTTAATTAGGGACGATTTTCAAGTTTTCTCAACAATTGGTAATCAGCATTTTTGGATGCCGATTACATTGCATTCCACGAGGAAACTGTATGGCAGGCTGACCACCTGTTACGCGAGTGCAGCAAGGAGCCACGGGTAGTTGCTAGCTAGCATTAAACTTATCTTATAAAACAATCAATCTTCACATAATCACTAGTTAACTACACATAGTTTTTAAAGTTTTTTTATTTCACCTTTATTTAACCAGGTAGGCTAGTTGAGAACAAGTTCTCATTTGCAACTGCGACCTGGCCAAGATAAAGCATAGCAGTGTGAACAGACGACACAGAATTACACATGGAGTAAACAATTAACAAGTCAATAACACAGTAGAAAAAAAATGGGCAGTCTATATACAATGTGTGCAAAAGGCATGAGGTAGGCAAATAATACAATTTTGCAGATTAACACTGGAGTGATAAATGATCAGATGGTCATGTACAGGTAGAGATATTGGTGTGCAAAAGAGCAGAAAAGTAAATAATTTTTTTTTTTTAAATAAAAAAACAGTATAAAAACAGTATGGGAATGAGGTAGGTGAAAATGGGTGGGCTATTTACCAATAGACTATGTACAGCTGCAGCGATCGGTTAGCTGCTCGGATAGCTGATGTTTGAAGTTGGTGAGGGAGATAAAAGTCTCCAACTTCAGCGATTTTTGCAGTTCGTTCCAGTCACAGGCAGCAGAGTACTGGAACGAAAGGCGGCCAAATGAGGTGTTGGCTTTAGGGATGATCAGTGAGATACACCTGCTGGAGCGCGTGCTACGGATGGGTGTTGCCATCGTGACCAGTGAACTGAGATAAGGCGGAGCTTTACCTAGCATGGACTTGTAGATGACCTGGAGCCAGTGGGTCTGGCGACGAATATGCTAGCGAGGGCCAGCCGACTAGAGCATACAAGTCGCAGTGGTGGGTGGTATAAGGTGCTTTGGTGACAAAACGGATGGCACTGTGATAGACTGCATCCAGTTTGCTGAGTAGAGTGTTGGAAGCCATTTTGTAGATGACATCGCCGAAGTCGAGGATCGGTAGGATAGTCAGTTTTACTAGGGTAAGCTTGGCGGCGTGGGTGAAGGAGGCTTTGTTGCGGAATAGAAAGCAGACTCTTGATTTGATTTTCGATTGGAGATGTTTGATGTGAGTCTGGAAGGAGAGTTTGCAGTCTAGCCAGACACCTAGGTACTTATAGATGTCCACATATTCAAGGTCGGAACCATCCAGGGTGGTGATGCTAGTCGGGCATGCGGGTGCAGGCAGCGATCGGTTGAAAAGCATGCATTTGGTTTTACTCGCGTTTAAGAGCAGTTGGAGGCCACGGAAGGAGTGCTGTATGGCATTGAAGCTCATTTGGAGGTTAGATAGCACAGTGTCCAATGACGGGCCGAAAGTATATAGAATGGTGTCGTCTGCGTAGAGGTGGATCAGGGAATCGCCCGCAGCAAGAGCAACATCATTGATATATACAGAGAAAAGAGTCGGCCCGAGAATTTAACCCTGTGGCACCCCCATAGAGACTGCCAGAGGACCGGACAGCATGCCCTCCGATTTGACACACTGAACTCTGTCTGCAAAGTAATTGGTGAACCAGGCAAGGCAGTCATCCGAGAAACCGAGGCTATTGAGTCTGCCGATAAGAATATGGTGATTGACAGAGTCGAAAGCCTTGGCGAGGTCGATGAAGACGGCTGCACAGTACTGTCTTTTATCGATGGCGGTTATGATATCGTTTAGTACCTTGAGCGTGGCTGAGGTGCACCCGTGACCGGCTCGGAAACCAGATTGCACAGCGCACATAGTTGATGATATTACTAGGTTAACTAGCTTGTCTTGTTGCATATAATCAATGCGGTGCCTGTTAATCAATCATCAAATCACAGCCTGCTTCGCCAAACCTGTGATTTAACATAGGCACATTCGCGGAGATAGTGCATGAATGTGACTAAAGATAAACATCTTTTGCCTTTCTTAAAATCAGTACACAGAAGCATATATATTTTTTTAACCTGCATATTTAGTTCAAATAAATTCATGTTAGCAGGCAATATAAACAAGGGAAATTGTCACTTCTCTTGCGTTCATTGCAAGCAGAGTCCGGGTGTATGCAACCGTTTCGGCCGCCTGGCTCATTCCGAACTAATTTTCCAGAATTTTACATAATTATGACATAACATTGAAGGTTGTGCAATGTAACAGCAGTATTTAGACTTAGGAACTGTTCCGTATTTCACTGAAAGAATAAACGTTTTGTTTTCATACTTATCGTTTTCGGATTTGGCATGTTAATGACCTATGGCTCGTATTTCTGTGTTTATTATAATTAAGTCTATGATTTAATTTTTGATAGAGCAGTCTGACTGAGCGGTGTTAGGCAGCAGCAGGCTCGTAAGTATTCACTCAAACTTTACTGTGTTTGCCAGCAGCTGCCAGCAGCTCGTAACAATGCTTGATCACAGTGCTGTTTATGACTTCAAGCCTATCAACTCCTAAGATTAGGCCGGCAATACTAAAGTGCCTATTTGAACATCCAATAGTCAAAGGTATATGAAATACAAATGGTATAGAGAGAAATAGTCGACGTGTCATAATCCATATAATAACTGCAACCTAATATTTCTTTACTGGGAATATTGAAAAACTGGGAATATTGAACCAACAGCTTTCATATGTTTCTGAGCAAGGAACTTAAACGTTACCTTTTTTTTTTTTTTACGGGGGCACATATTGCACTTTTACTTTCTTCTCCAACACTCTTTTTGCATTACTTAAACCAAATTGAGCATGTTTCATTATTTGAAACTAAATAGATTTTATATATTAAGTTAAAATAAGTGTTCATTGATCATTCATTGTTGTTGTAATTGTCATTATTTCAAGTATATATACAAACAGTTGAAGTCGGCAGTTTACATACACCCTAGCCAAATACATTTACACAGTTTTTCACAATTCCTGACATTTATTCCAAGTAAATATTCCCTGTCTTAGGTCAGTTTGGATCACCACTTTATTTTAAGAATGTGAAATGGCAGAATAATAGTAGAGAATTATTTCAGCTTTATTTCTTTCATCACATTCCCAGTGGGTCAGAAGTTTACATACCCTCAATTAGTATTTGGTAGCATTGCCTTTAAATTGTTCAACTTGGGTCAAACGTTTCAGATGGCTTCCCACAATAATGAGCTGGTCTGAGTCAGGTTTGTAGGCATCCTTGCTCACACACGTGTTTTCAGTTCTGCCCACCAATTTTCTATGGGATTGAAGTCGGGGCTTTGTGATGGCCACTCCAATACCTTGACTTTGTTTTCCGTAAGCCATTTTGCCACAACTTGGAAGTTTTTATTTTGTGAAGTGCACCAGGCCCTCCTGCAACAAAGCACCCCCACAACATGATGCTACCACCACCGTGCTTCACGGTTGGGATGGTTTTCTTCGGCTTGCAAGCCTCCCCTTTTCCTCCAAACATAACGATTGTCATTATGGCCAAACATTCTATTTTTGTTTCATTAGACCAGAGGACATTTCTCCAAAAAGTATGGTCTTTGTCCCCATGTGCAGTTGCAAACCGTAGTCTGGCTTTTTTATGGTGGTTTTGGAGCAGTAGCTTCTTCCTTGCTGATCGGCCTTTCAGGTTATGTCGATATGGGACTCGTTTTACTGTGGATATACATACTTTTGTACCTGTTTCCTCCAGCGTCTCACAAGGTCCTTTGCTGTTGATTTTGGATTGATTTGCACTTTTCAAACCAAAGTATGTTGATCTCTAGGAGACAGAACACGTCTCCTTCGAGCGGTATGACAGCTGTGTGGTCCCATGGTGCTTATACTGCGTACGATTGTTTGTACATATGAACGTGGCACCTTAAGACATTTGTAATTTACTCCCAAGGATGAACCAGACACATTTTTTTCTGAGGTCTTGGCAGATTTCTTTTGATTTTCCCATGTCACGCAAAGAGGCACTGAGTTTGATGGTAGGCCTTGAAATACATCCTCATGTACACCTCCAATTGACTAAAAATGTAAATTAGCCTATCAGAAGCTTCTAAAGCCATGACATCATTTTTTGGAATTTCCAAGCTGTTTAAAGGCACAGTCAACTTAGTGTATGTAAACTTCTGACCCACTGGAATTGTGATACAGTGAAATAATGAGTCTGTAAAAAGTACAAAGTAGTAGATGCCTTAACTGACTTGCCAAAACTATAGTTTGTTAACAAGAAATTTGTGGGGTGGTTGAAAAACGAGTTTTTATGACTCCAACCTAAGTGTATGTAAACTTCCTACTTCAACTGTGTGTGTGTGTGTGTGTATATAATTGGTCGATTCATCGGTATCGGCCTATTTTGGTCCTCCAATAATCGCTATCGGAGTTGAAAAATTATAATCGGTCGACCTCTAGTATGTACGTAATGTCACTGTGGGGATGATGTCATCGATGCACTTATTGATGAAGCCAGTGACTGATGTGATGTACTCCTCAATGCCATCGGAAAGAATCTCGGAATGTATTCCAGTCTGTGCTAGCATAACAGTCCTGTAGCTTAGCAAAACAATCCTGTAGCTTAGCATCTGCGTCGTCTGACCACCTCTTTGTTGACAGTCACTTGTGCTTCCTGCTATTGTTTTTGCAAGTAAACAGGAATCAATAGGATATCTGTTTCTGTAGTTAGAAACAGATAAGATTAGCGTTCCTGAAACGTTATTTTGTTGAAATATAATTTGATCTCTGAGAAATTAAGCTTTCATGGACGACTGGCTTGAATTGTGATGACCACACAATTTATTTATCGGTTTTCTACCCAAAGTTGCAAAGGAAATTTAGTGATCCATTTAATAAAAACAGGATATCAGTTAAATGGATAAAAGGGTGTGGCACAGTTCAGCCCTGAACCTATTGATGTTTGAAGAATTGTCAAATTGCCTGCTGTAAAAAAATAAAATGAATAAATATATATATCTATATATATATGATTCAGTGTGCTTTAGGACCATGCAGACGCATCGGAAGGGGCTGACAGGCTGTTTAACTTTGCACCCAGCCGTTTCTAAAGCCAGTGTGGCATGTTGAGTTTATTTCCTATGAATGTGGCTCTAGAGTGTGAATTGTTCGGGCTATTAGCTATTATGACCCCACAAATGAAAGCTAAGATTCCCCTCTGTTTCCCTCTACAACGTTCACAAGTCACGCATGACTCAGCCAGGACTTTTACAAAACTGCAGAGAACTACTGGGGAAATAAATTGTACCGAGCTGCCTGTTCAAACTACTAGCACACTGCTCGGACACCCATGCATACCCCACAAGACATGCCACCAGAGGTCTCTTCACAATCCCCAAGTCCAGAACAGACTTTTGGGAGGCGCACAGTACTACATAGAGCCATGACTACATGGAACTCTATTCCACATCAGGTAACTGATGCAAGCAGCAGAATCAGATTTTAAAAATCAACAGGTAAAAATACACCTTATGGAACAGCGGGGACTGTGAAGAGGCACACACAAAGGTACAGACACGTAAGTGCTTTAATGTGTTAGGACCCCAGGAAGTGTAGCTGCTGCCTTGGCAAAATGCTAATTCAATTGTGATCTTCTTCCTATGAATTTGGCTCCAGCCTTGGGACGGTTTGGGCAATTAGCAATTATGACCCCATTCCTGAAAGCTAAGACTCTCAGAAACATATCTTCTGTTCTCAGAAAGATTAAATAAACAATGATTGCCTGATAATCTTCCTTTTTTCTTTCCTGAATGTTCCATTACCGCTATGGTGCATTTCAATAACTTGAAAGCATACTTAATTCAGGCATTTGCTGATTTGACATATCTTTGTGTTGTTTATAAAGCGTAATCAAATCTTATTTACAGATTTGTTTCAGATACACCTAGGGTTCTATTCTAAAACACATGTTTTAATAGAGAAGTAAATATATAGGACAGAAAATGATTGTGTTCAGTGGAATGCACTGTACTTCGGCGTTAAAGTCTGCCACATCTCTCCTTTGAAAGATAAACTAAGTTAGTCATTCGATTATGATATCATTTTCAGAGAGAGTGACTGACTCTTTAAGCAGTTTGGCTCATTGGACAAGTCAGCGTTGTTGAGTGGTATTGAGGTTTTTGGCAATACACTGTAGATGTGTGTTCCAGTGTAGAGTGACCCACAGCTACTGTAATTGGAACTGGCCGTGTCTGCTGTAGCAGGTGGGATGGTGCAAGTTACCAGAATGTCTTGTATTGTATTGACTTTTGAATAGAATTGACATGAGTTGATTTGACTTTCTTCTAGAGGTCGACCAATTATGATTTTTCAACGCTGAGACCGATTTATTGGAGGACCAAAAAGCCGAAGCCAATTTTTTTATTTTATTATTTGTAATAATGACATTTACAACAATACTGAATGAACAATGAACATTTATTTTAACTTAATACAATACACCAATAAAATCAATTTAGCCTCAAGTAAATCATGAAACGTGTTCAATTTGGTTTAAATAATGCAAAAACAAAGTGTTGTAGAAGAAAGTAAAAGTGCAATATGTGCTATGTAAGAAAGCTAACGTTTCAGTTCCTTGCTCAGAACATGAGAACATATGAAAGCTGGTGGTTCCTTTTAACATGAGTCTTCAATATTCCCAGGTAAGAAGTTTTAGGTTGTAGTTATTATAGGATTTATAGGACTATTTCCCTCTATACCATTTGTATTTCATTAACCTTTGACTATTAGATGTTCTTATAGGCACTTTAGTATTGCCAGTGTAACAGTATAGCTTCCGTCCCTCTCCTCGCTCCTCCCTGGGCTCGAACCAGCAACACAACGACAACAGCCACCATCGAAGCAGCGTTACCCATGCAGAGCAAGGGGAACAACTACTAGAAGGCTCGGAGCGAGTGACGTTTGAAACGCTATTAGCGCGCGCTAACTAGCCAGCCATTTCACTTCGGTTACACCAGCCTCATCTCGGGAGTTGATAGGCTTGAAGTCATAAACAGCGCAATGCTTGACGCACAACGAAGAGCTGCTGGCAAAACGCACAAAAGTGCTGTTTGAATTCATGTTTACCCGCCTGCTTCTGCCTACCACCGCTCAGTCAGATACTTAGATACTTGTATGCTCAGTCAGATTATATGCAACCCAGGACACGCTAGATAATATCTAGTAATATCATCAACCATGTGTAGTTAATTAGTGATTATGATTGATTGATTTTTTTATAAGATAAGTTTAATGCTAGCTAGCAACTTACCTTGGCTTACTGCATTCGCGTAACAGGCAGTCTCCTTGTGGAGTGCAACAAGAGAGAGGCAGGCCGTTATTGCGTTGGACTAGTTAACTGTAAGGTTGCAATATTGAATCCCCCGAGCTGACAAGGTGAAAAGCTGTCATTCTGCCCCTGAACGAGGCAGTTAACCCACCGTTCCTAGGCCGTCAATGAAAATAACAATGTGTTCTTAATAACTGACTTGCCTAGTTAAATAAAGATATATAAAAATAAAAAAAATGGCGCCCAAAAATACCGATTATGACAACTTGAAATCGGCCCTAATTAATCGGCCATTCCGATTTAATCGGTCAACCTCTACTTTCTTCAGTATTCTTAGTAGATTTAATCTCACTAAATGTTCATCTCAAAGTGCACTAGATTGATACATTTAACTTTTGAAACTTTAAATAGTTTTCCCACCCCGGTTAGCCCCCAATGTCCTGAAATCCTAGCAACGCCCCTGGATAGCAACACTAGCATAAGCCTAGCTACTGATGTAAATAACATCAGATGCTAGGGTAAATATTTAGGCCCTATCTAACAACTATGGGGTATTGGACAGTTTCTAGTGCCCCAGAGTCTAGACACGGTAGTAGCAGCTCATTGAAGAGGTGCACTTTGAGTGACAGTTTGACCTTGTAAATACTCGTGGAGCTATTTTCAAAACACATTAGCCTATTTAAGCTCATTTTTGACTGTGATAACTTGGACTGTCACCTGCATTCGTTGCAGAATTTAGACCTATTAAAAGGTTTTGATATAGGCTAAATTCCACGGTGAGTGTTAAGAGTAATGGTCTCATTTCGACGCTAACACTTCTCTTTTCTGTGTCTTTTCAACGGGGACCCAAATCACTGACATTAATTCACCTATGGATTAAAAGGTCGCACAAGAACTGTCTGGAGAGGGTTGTAATTATGATATGTAGGTCCTACAATATTCTCAACCTATTAGCCAATTTATGGTGGGCCTCCCACCTCACCTAGCTCTGACCATAGCCCAGTTAGGCTTGTCCTCAAATGGTATCAGTGGAAAGTTATTTGGTGTCAATTTTTCCTGCCCTACATAAGAAAACAAATTAGAGGGAACACTGATGTCACAGGGTGTAGAGAAGCTCTGGGTCTTTGATGGGCCTGGGATGGGTCTCTTATCTTGCAAAGGCTGAGGGAGTGTGATTAGGGTCTCTGCAGAGGTTGGTCAGTGTGGCAAAGTCACATATGCCTGGAGGTTATGGGTGGGGCTCGTCCTTTGAAAATAGAGGATGCGCTTGATTTGTCTGTGCACTGGGAAGGGAAAACTCTGCTTTCCTGGTGCGTCGCTCAAACTGATGTGCTCGTACATTTTTAATGCCTGCCTGGTATTAGATAAATGGATAGATTAATATTATTTTTCATATACAGTGCATTCGGAAGGTATTCAGACCCCTTGATTTTTTTTTCACATTTTGTTACAGCCTTATTCTAAAATGGATTAAATTGCTTTTTTTTTCCTCCCCTCATCAATCTACACACAATAGCCCATAGTGACAAAGAAACAACTGGTTGTTTTGTGTGTGCCAATGTTTAAAAATGAAATCACATTTTATTAGTCACATGTGCTGAATACAGCAGGTGTTACAGTGAAAATGCTTACTTACGAGCCCCTAACCAACAATGCAGTTTAAAAAAAATACAGATGAGAATAAGAAATAAAAGTAACAAGTAATTAAAGAGCAACAGTAAAATAACAATAGTGAGACTATATACAGCGAGGTACCGGTACAGAGTCGATGTGCGGTTAGTGTCCAGTTAGATGCGGTAATATGTACATGAAGGTAGAGTTATTAAAGTGCTATGCATAATGATAACAGCAGAGTAGCAACGGTGTAAAAGAGAGGAGGGGGGGGGGGGGGGGCAATACAAATAGTCTGGGTAGCCATATGATTAGGTGTTCAGGAGTCTTATTGCTTGGGGGTAGAAGCTGTTTAGAAGCCTCTTGAACCTAGACTTGGTGCTCCGGTACCACTTAGCAGTCATACACTGTTCTCTCTAAGGTGGCTGGAGTCTTTGAAAATTTGAGGGCCTTCCTCTGACACCGCCTGGTATAGAGGTCCATTAGAAATGCACAAGTTCACTGTGTTTGACCCTTTGTTATAGTTTTGTATGCAGGACAATGCATGGACGCCCGTCGTCCCTACATTTGCTGATGGAGTGAGAGTAAGTGTGGGTTTGTGGCCTTCAGCCCACACTACGCTCCCGGGTCACAGTGGCTTTAGGGGAAGGCCGCCGCTTAGCGCCACCACATCCTCTCCTCTGTGTGATGTGGGTAGACGGTGGAGTCCCCTGGCGTGCTCTGTGAGAAACCCCACAACAAAGCAGAAGCAGCCTACATGCACAGCCTGACTGAGTCACCACATTTGCGCTTGGTCCTTTGAGCCGGACACACTCTAGCTCCCACAAGCTTTGGCTGACAGCACATTTTGCCTTGGCGCAAATCCTGGATCTTTCACTCCGTTTCACCAATTTCCTGGCTCATATGAATGAGGTGAGCGAACACTGTCACAGAGCATACTAGGAGCAGTACTAGCCCTAAAAAAAAGGGGAAGTCCAGAGTATTGTGGGTGATGTGTGTGGCGTTGAGGATGTATAATCTGTGGTCTGTGTTGGGGGCGAGGGAGAGTCTTGGGCATGGCCTACTTGAGCCGCCATGAAGAGGATCATTCAGAGTATTCCTGCCTCAGCGGATCCCCCTCAGGACACAGGCAGAGTATTAATATGCCTTGAATGAGGGCAGACAGACTGCCATTATCTCTCCTCGCGATGACTCGTGAAGCCGTGCACCCTCGAGTGAGTGAGCAGGGGGGGGGGGGGGGGATTTGCGCTTCTCCAGTACATGCTTGTCTTACTGTCGTCAGTTCATCAAGGCCGTTGGGCTGCTTATCAGCGGGCGCTGCCGGCAAGCCGGTGTCCTGACAATCTAAGCTACCCGCCTTGGATGAACTAGAGTTGATGTTGTTTGGCACGCCATGTACACTCATGAGCTGGTTTGCTTGAGCTGTAGGTCTACAGAGTGACTCAGTCAAATGTAAAGGCCGTTATCAGATGCGCCGAGTTTCCATATCTGTATCAACTGTAGAGAATTTTACTTTAGAGAATTAGGTGAATCCGCTGAGTCTAGTGCAGCTGCTCAGACTGATGTTATAAGGTGAGGAGAGGATTGTTGATCAGTGTAGGCCTGCTTATTACGAGCATTGCCTAAACCCAAAGCAGACGTGAACACGTGGGAGGATCTAGCGTACCTTTTCAAAATGCACTGTGATTTAGCTGTTTTCATTTCTTTGTGATATTTCGAGACCAAATTGACAAGAGATACGAAACGAATGGTAAAATGCCCCTTGAAGTAAATCTCTCACATTGTGTGAATGAAATACCATGAGGAGAAACACAGTCCTGTGACCACGCAGTAATTTCATACCGATTAGGCTGACACTTGGCCGCAGGCGGAGAGGGAACCATGTATTTATTCTGTGGTCATGCTGTGGTCACCACTCGCATGCAAAAAAAACCCCCCACAGGTCTGCATCCATATCCACGGTTGTTAAAACTGCAATTGCAGGGAAGACTTAGAAGTAACAGGCTGTTTCTTTCTTTGTGTCATGGTCAAATGTTTGTCACAAATGACTGCTCTTAAAACCGTCCTGTCCTTTGAGATTCCCACGTCGGCTTCTTTAGCCTTCTGTCACCGTTGTGATAAGTTAGGCTCACCTTCTGTAATGGATCCGTTCATTGGTTAATGTTAACACCTGCAAAGTAGGCATTGGGGGGGGGGGCTACTCTAATCCTTCTGTGCCACAAAGTGTCTTTGTTTTCATCCCAATCGTCTCTTCGTTGGCATCCTTAATTGGACGGAGCGGGACAGAATGGCCTCTGTGTATTAGCCTAGGCACAGTCCATGTGGAAGAAAAGGAGCAGAGACGCTCGATAAGAGGGATTCCTCACGAAACCGACATTAAAAAAAAAAAGAACATGAATTTGGGGATTTTGTTATCCATAGAACAGTCCTTTGGAGGAAGGACTGTTGACACATATTTTGTATCTAAAAGCATAATTGATTAATAATATATCAAAGTTGACTTATGACATTTTGGGTTTACCCTGGCCTCCTTTAAGACTCCGTAGTGTTTCATCTGTAGGTGCTACACTGCAAACATTGGTGTCATATGACGCTTTACAACTTTCTGTAATATGAGTAGTGTTTAGATTTCAATTGTCTTCTATATTTCTTCTCTGCTCTGTGTACACGTGCATGCTTTTCTGAAGGAAGAGCAGCGTCACAACTTTGTTCATTTGAACAATTTCTCTCGTTCACTTAAACTTGTAAATGCCACACTTACTGAAAATGACATTCGGTAGCTTCTAGCTATGCTTGTGTAACTTTATGAGCTGGATTTGCCTCTCTTTGCATTTAGTTAGTTGTCTGATTTTTGCTAATAGTTTGTGCTAATTTGATTAGCATTCTGGTAAGAGACCCGATTTGTCTTTTCTTGCGGTGTTTAGCGCCCCCTTGCGTGCTGTGTTGGTAATACCATCAATCCCAGGGTAAGTGGACGGTGTGACGATATGGAAATCTGGATACCGCCCCAGCCTAAAAGTAGGGCTGTGATTTGGCCTAGGAGGCCATGTAAATGGGCCATAAAAACTAGCAGAGATCCCACTCAGGCTGCCCCAAAGTTTAGATGTTGTAGCTTTAACCCCTGGGAGCGTATTGTTTGAGGCAACAGTCACCCACAGTGACTAACATGCATGATGTTTTTGGAATATCTTGGTGAACTCTGCATTCTATCTGGAGTCAGAGTTCTGAATAGGCCGTGTATGGACCACTGTTGCTGTTTATTTTACAGGCACATTTTGTCCGAATATGAAGATGGTTGGGTGAGCGCTCGGTCGCACTTTAACACCTTTCTGTCCTACCGACAATTGCAAAGAAATTTTAGATCGTTCCTCTTTCGATCCTTTTGAAATCAGATGACAACTAAACAAAGCATGAGGAAAAAATACCGAAAAACAGTCTTTCTGGTGCAGTATCGAACATGACGGTTTTGTGGACGGCTTTATTATAGCCCTTGACTAAATGAAGCGTCATGAAAGTTAGGCTAATAAATATAACATATTGTAGTCACTTCTGAATCTACACTCACTCTCCATTTTTAGGTGGGGTGGCATCAAAACAGTAGTCAGTCTCGCAGTAGAATAATTGTTTAGCCGCCTAGAAATGGACCACTTGACGAGACATCTCATCTCAGGAGGTTGCTGTGATGAGAATGCAGCAAGATGTATCGAAACGTAGGAAGTGAAGAATGGGGCACTTTTGGAAAAGTTATGCAGATTCTGGCTCGAGCAAACCCAGGTGGCGTGATGTTAAGAAAACGTCTTTTAGTTCCACAGGAGCTTGCTAGAACGTTATAGACGTGGTCAATTATAGCCTTAATCAAATTGGGATGTGCTTGTGTGGAACTAGGCCTAGATAGCGGAAGATTGCAATCCGAAATGAAGCAGTGAGAGGAAGCCGCTGTGGACCCACTTCTTTGTTCTCTGCGCTAGTGGAATATCTTGGTCGGGCACGGCTGTCAACACCGCTTTCGTAACAGGAAACTGGTAAGCGCAAGAGGAGAACGTTGTACCTTTTTGTGCAGTACAGTGCACAGTATTATGGCATAGGCTACTAGGCATATAAGATGTTTGTGTTGTCCAACTTGTATTTTTTAGAACGCTAGACTGTGTCGTCAGCTTCGTGATGAGGCTGCATATGCTCATATGGATGTGCGTGATTCCGTGCCCTACTACAACCAGAGATTGTTCACAAAGCTTTCTCTGCCGTCTCCGCTACAAATGGAGAGATCCATCACGCCAAAGGGTGGCTGCTCTCTTACTTGACTATAAAAGATGGCACTTTGTTGTGTTGAGTGGGTATAGCCTAGGTATGAAGTAGAAACACTTGACTAGTGCCTCCTTGAATTAATAATGTCCTCTCTCCACTTAAGACACTGGGACATCCCTCTCACAGCACACACTCCTCTGTGGATGACACACACACACACACACACACACACACACACACACTGAAAGGGTTTGGGGACTGCTTTGGTGGGCAAAACGCATTTAACCAGGTCCCCATAGACTGATGCACTCAGACCTATAGATCAGACTGGTAGGCTCTACACTCATAAACTGCATCCATGTGGCTACTAGCTCCAGTTAGCGTCGGACAGCTTCACCTCACCAACATGAACACGCCACCCTATCACAGCAGGGTGACAGCAGTGAGTCATGTTTGTCCAAAAAGGCTGTTTAGGCTCCCAATGATGCATGCTGATTCATAAGCACAAAGTCTGATTCATACCAGACCGATGATGCAACCATGCTACATTTAGCCTAATTTAGAGAGGAAGCTTCTACTTCAATCAGGCTAATGTGATTTTAAAGTCACTAATGTCAGTGGGGAATGGTTGTGTCATAGCTGAGTCATTGGTTATGAGGATGGTTTTTCTATGGGTCAGGTGAGGGGAGGCTGGGGCATTGTACAGGAAGGGTTCAAGGGTCAGAGGCTGATTTTGGATGAGTGAGGAGTTTGCGGTACTAGCAGCCAGACTGCAGGGGAAGGAAGCAATGTGCTGGGTTCTCGTCGTTTTAAGACTTTCCTGCAGTCTGAGTCAGCTGGATCGACAGCCTAGCCTACTATTGAGGGAGAGATGCAGAGAAAGGGCTAAAATGTGCCGTTCCATACTTTTTTTCTGCACGTTATTGGGCACGTCTTTTTAAGTGTTTTATTTAGGAGGAAGGAAAGTTGATCCATTTCTTTTTGGTATGACATGCATAAGCTACAGTTAAGTAAAATACCTCAGTTCAACGTCTAGTTTTGATTTACGTTTGGTTGTTGTCAACTAATGTTAATAAAAAATAAACTGAAAACACGATTGGATTTAGGTTTAAAGTTGGACAATTATTTTTTTAAATGCCCCTATGTTGATGACACGAGGCAAATCCAATCAATTTTCCACATTGATTCAAAGTCATCACAGAAATGATGTGGAAACAATGTTGATTCAGACAGTTTTTGCCCAGTGGGTTGAGTTTGTAGGCCTAGGCTATCTGTTGGTTTTCCTTTTGGTTCTATCCTGGTTTCAGCTCAGTGCGGTCTTCAGCGATTAGTTTGCTTTAAAGTCAAGTGAAACAAACACTCCCGATGCACTAGGCCACCCTTTGATTTTAGGAACACCTCTTCTAAATTTAGCACAGGGACGAATCCTCATTCCCTGTTTTCATTTAGAGGTGGAAAACGGCACAAGTGAAATCCACCCTGTGTGTAGCAGTAGCAGAGTTGGCTGAGGTCTGAGGGGAAACTGCAGCACGGGTTGAGGTTTCTGGGGAGGTGGTTGGCACGGTTTGGGCATGGAAGGGAGAACTGTAATTGTGGATGTTTTTTGTCAGCTGTGGGTGCGTAAATGTGGGTGGGTAAGACCGGGGAAGGGAAGCGGGCAAAGTATTGGGGGAAGGGTAGGTACAGTGCTAGGCTAAATAATATGCAGCATGAGTCTGCAAGCTTGAATACCAAGTGTGGTTTTCACAATCCATTTTAAAACGATTCTGTGCTAAGGGACATTTCCTTCTAGAAGGACCCATGAGCACCAACATATGCAATACATAGGAGCAGTGTCACATTGGGTGTCAAATGAATACATATATATATATATATATATATATATTTTTCAACCATTTTCCAACCCAAAAAAATGTGGAATGAGCGAAGGCTTTGATTTCTGGTCAAACAGATGGAAAATGGGTCTTAGACAACATCTACCAGAAAAGGTGTTAGAAATCAATCAAAACACAATCATGTTGAAGACCACTGCCAACTAATATCAACACTTACATTTTGTTTTAGAGAAATGATTTGCCTTCTGTAAATTTAAGAAACATTGCCTTGTAATTCTGTTACCAAAAGCCCACATAACTTTAAGATATTTTCTAATTTCGCTCCCTCGTAAGGCAGGATAATGAAAGTTCACAGAAGTAACAAGTAAAGGTAGACCTACCAATTCGTTAGTGTATTTATTGATGTCAAGTTTGCTTATGAATAGTTAAGTGTTTACAACTCGTAATTCTGTTACCAAATTGGTAGTGGAATTACTGCAATTGAATTGGCTACAATAGGAAATCATAGTTGTCACAAACCACAGTTGGGTCACCTGCTACTGTCCTCCCTTCCACTGGCATGCTGTTATGTTCAGCTCAACTGTTTTCTTTCTGTTGTCTGGTGGTCAAAGCAAGACTGTGAAAAACATTCTGGACAACTTCACGCTCTCTTTCCTTAATGTCACCTCAACCTGGTTCTTAGTGACACCTACCCTCTTTCCGTTTACTGTAGCGAGCATCCTCGCCCACTAAGCACTGACCAACATCGGACATCATTGGACGGTGAAATTAGTTCAGTCCGCCCTGACCAAATCTGAACCAATCATAGACGTCTATGTTTCACAAGTTTGGACAGTAGTCCCACTGTACTGAGCTCTACTGAGCTCTACTATACTGCGATGTCCAAACTTGTGAATCATAAACGTCTATGATTGGTTCAGATTTGATCTGGTCTGGACCAACCATATGTTGTCGTGTTTGGGGGCGGAGCTCATTAGAATAATATTCAAAGATGCAAAATAAGGATATTGCATATTTCTACCTTTTGTAGCTATTCAGGATACATCACCATGAAGAGCATGAAATTCATATCCATAATTATGCATTTCTGTATAGTACAGATCAGGGACCCATGACGTAATTCCGTTACCGTAGTTCTGTAAAACTCGAGGTGTCAGTCATAGCGGACACCCCATTTTTCTGGAAAATGTGGTCGCATAAAATGCGGAGGGAGGTTTTCCCGTAATTCTGTAAATTAGTAGACCTTGTGCGTAGAGTTGTATGCTTTGTTAAACTCTGAAATCAATAGATTTGGTTTGGCACACATTCTAACGTGAAAAATCTGAGTCTCGGCGTAATTCCATTAATGTGGAATTGCCCCTAACAAAACAGAATAAATACTACTCGTTGATAGAACCATCTTAACCACTTGCTTTCCCCAAAACAGTAAGGATGGATCACAGTTATTCCCCTTAGCTACAAATGGCACAGTAGCGTTTTTTCCCACCCAATTCTGACGCTCTGGCAGTAAATCCCTGATAACCATACTTTGTGTGTGTGCGCGCGGAGCTGGAACGCAGTACAGAGAGACAGACGGGCTGGATTATTCTTGTATCAAGACCACGAGACTATCACAGCTCAGTCAGTGAGGCCACACCCAGTGGACTGGTGGGATTACACAGTTGTCAGCCCACCCAGCCTGCACTTTGAGCCCTTTCCTACACACACTCACCCTTATTTCAACTGACTCCCTTTCATAGCAGCTCCACTGCAGTCAACGCAAAAATACAACACATTTGATTTGAAATTATTGCGCAATACAGGCAATTTTGCCAAATCCGTGTCCAAATCTGAACAAATTTGTCTCAATCCAGTCTCTGCGTTCCTTCTCAATCTCTTAACTTCTTGATTTATCCCCAGAGCTCGGGTAACTAGGCTATCTGCAGTCTTGCTTATAGCCCAAGTTGAAATGCATATATGCCTACGTAAAATGGTGCTTTTTTTTGTTCCCTTCGCTGTGTCCCAGAATGTGGTAATTTATTATTCATGTTACGGAGCACCACCAAGACTCGTCTAGATATCGGAGAGAGGCAGCGTCTGGGATTTAGCAGACACAGAATGGTGGGCTTCTATGCGGGTCTGATGGCTGTTGGTTGCAGCATGGTACTGGCAACCTCGGGGTTGTGGGTAAGATTCCCGCATGGGTCACAGTAGTGTGTTAGGCTAACATTTGATAAAGGCTGGGATATGTAACGCTTTCAGAATTATAAAACATTAAAAAAAATTGAGGTAAGGGTCAGATATTTGGATAAATCACCACCTGGCAAGTTTGGGATTAGTCAAGCCTTGCAACATTGTTTTAGAGAATTTGGCATCATGTCCAGCCGGGCCTCATAAACACAGATCACATGTAACCACTTCAGCCCAGGACCTCCACACCACTGGCTTCTTCACCTGTGGGATCGTCTGAGAACTAGGGGGGGGGGGGCTTTTCTGTCTGTAATAAAGCCCTTTCTGGGCCTGGCTCCCCAGTGGGTGAGCCTATGCCCACCCATGGCTGCACCCCTGCCCAGTTTTGTGAAATCCATAGATTATAGCCTAATACATTTATTTCAATTGACTGATTTACAGTGGCTTGCGAAAATATCCCCCCCGGCATTTTTCCAATTTAGTTGCCTTACAACCTGGAATTGAAATTGATTTTTTTTTTGGTTTGATTTACACAACATGCCTACCACTTCAAAGATGCAAAATATTTTTTATTGTGAAGCAAACAAGAAATAAGACAAAAAAAACGTAACATTTTAGTGTGCATAACTATTGACACCCACCCAAAGTCAATACTTTGTAGAGCCACCTTTTGCAGCAATTACAGCTTCAAGTCTCTTGGGGTATGTCTCTAAAAGCTTGGCACATCTAGCCACTGGGATTTTTGCCCATTATTCAAGGCATAACTGTTCTAGCTCCTTCAAGTTGGATGGGTTCTGCTGGTGTACAGCAGTCTAAGTCATACCACAGATTCTCAATTGGATTGAGGTCTGGGCTTTGACTAGGCCGTTCCAAGACATTGAAATGTTTCCCCTTAAACCACTCGAGTGTTGCTTTAGCAGTATGCTTAGGGTCATTGTCCTGCTAGAAGGTGAACCTCTATCCCAATCTCAAATCTCTGGAAGACTGAAACAGGTTTCCCTCAAGAATGTCCCTGTATTTAGCATTCCTTCAATTCTGACCAGTTTCCCCAGTCCCTGCTGATGGGAAAAACATCCCCACAGCATGATGCTGCCACCACCATGCTTCACTGTGGGGATGGTGTTCTCAGGGTGATGTGAGGTGTTGGGTTTGCGCCGGACATAGCGTTTTCCTTAATGGTCAAAAAGCTCAATTTTTAATCTCATCTGACCAGAGTACCTTCTTCCATATGTTTGGAGAGTCTCCCACATGCCTTTTGGTGAACATCAAACGTGTTTGCTTATTTTTTTACTGTGTGCAAAGGCTTTTTTAGCCACTCTTCTGTATAGCCCAGCTCTGTGGAGTGTACGGCTTAAAGTGGTCCTATGGACAGATACTCCAATCTCCACTGTGGAGCTTTGCAGCTCCTTCAGGGTTTTCTTTGGTCTTGCCTCTGATTAATGCCCTCCTTGCCTGGTCTGTGAGTTTTGGTGGGCGGCCCTCTCTTGGCAGGTTTGTTATGGTGCCATAGTCTTTCCATTTTTTTTAATAATGGATTTAATTATGCTCTGTGGGATGTTCAGAGTTTCGGATATTTTTTTTATAATCCAACCCTGATCTGTACTTCTCCACAACTTTGTTCCTGACCTGTTTGGAGAGCTCCTTGGTCTTCATTGTGCTGCTTGATTGGTGGTGCCCCTTGCTTTGGGGTGTTGCAGACTCTGGGGCCTTTCAGAACAGGTGTGTGTGTGTATATATACTGAGATCGCGTGACAGATCATGTGACACTTAGATTGCACACAGGTGGACTTTATTGAACTAATTGTGTGACTTCTGAAGGTAATTGGTTGCACCAGATTTTATTTAGGGGCTTCATAGCAAAGGGGGTGAATACATAAGCACTCACCACTTTCCCATTTTTTTGTGTTTTAAAAAAAACAAACGTTTTTCTCTTCACCAATTTGGACTATTTTGTGTCTGCCCGTTACATGAAATCCAAATAAAAATTGGTTTAAATTACAGGTTGTAATGCAAAAAAATGCCAAGGGGGATGAATACTTTGCAAGGCACTGTATATGAACTATATTTTCGTTCAGTATAGTAGGAATGTTCTCAACAGGCAAACCAGCAAGATCCAAATAAAACGAATAATACAAAACTAGTTAAACTAACTAGTGAAACATTTCTAAGCACCTCTTTGAGATTCTAACAGTGTCTTCCTTTTCTGTTTGCATCCAGGACCACACTGTGCGAATGAGTGATTGATGCCAAATTCGCTCCTTAAGGTAAGAGATCAACTCCTTGTGCCACTCATCATTATAGGGTAAATCCATATAATTTCAATCATGTTCTGACTGCACCCATTTTTGGTCTAAACAAAACGTTCTTAAACTATTTTATAATTTTTTTTTTTATTCAGAAATTATAATAGTTTGTCAACCCTGTGTGTGAGATTAAAAATGGTATAAATCTCAACCGTTCATCTTTTCCAGTGAAAGACATGGATGTCTCGTGGTATGTTGGGGTATGCAAAATTGGTCAAGTTTGAGCACCTCTTTCTCCTGAATGTTTTGGCATTCATTCCAAAAAGTCACTTTCTGACCACCTCTTCCGTGGGCAAACATGTATGGAAAGTTTGGTTTAAATCAAAAAGCGGTGCTGTCAAACTGTTTGAATTCAAAATGATTTACTCTATAATCAATGCATTTTCTTGTAAAAAAAAATCTTAATCCCACCCAAAAATGTAAGTACCCAAATTTTGTTGGATTATTCTCTAAATGTGATCATGAAGGATTTACGATTAGGCCTCCAGTTACAAGTACCACGCATATGAATTTATAATCCGATCATGACCAGCTGCACTGTGAAAGGGTCATTTTTGGGTTGTCAGTAAGGCGTTTGTCCCTGTTCTCCCAGGGCAGTATGGGTGTGTGTCCCCTGCTCCTGCTGCTCAGTGTGGCCCTCGGGGTCTCTGTCTCAGCCCAGGGACCATCTCTCATCCCCGCAGGTAAGGAGGACCCACATGACATTATCACCTGAACAGTCGGAACCTACCGCTTGACACGATTTGACATATTGAACGTTCTATTGTAAAATGCTTGTTTGTATCACTGCAACTCCAATGAAGTTGCAGTTGAGCCATTACATGACTCAACACTAACATCACGGGTTCTCAAAGTTCGGTCATGGAGGTACGGCAGGGGGTCTTCAGCCAGATCTCTTAATATAACAAAATGGTAATATATATTTTTATATATACAGTTGAAGTCGGGAGTTTACATACACTTAGGTTGGAGTCATTAAAACTCGTTTTTCAACCACTCCACATATTTCTTGTTAACAATCTATAGTTTTGGCAAGTCAGTTAGGACATCTACTTTGTGCATGACACAAGTCATTTTTCCATCAATTGTTTACAGACGGATTATTTCACTTATAATTCACTGTATCACAATTCCAGTGGGTCAGACGTTTACATACACATTAAGTTGACTGTGCCTTTAACTTCTTGGCGCACCCATCCCGTTAGCGGGATCATTTTCGTCAACATCCGAATTGCAGAGTGCCAAATTCAAAATAAATTACAAAAAATATTTAATTTTCATGGAATCACAAGTGCAATATTGCAAAACACAGCGTAGCTCTGAAAGCAAACCAAGCGTTTATGTAAGGACATCTCTCTCAGAAGACGACAAAACATTACAAACAGCTAGCAGCAAAGTAGATTGGTCACGAAAGTCAGAAAAGCAATTAAATGAATTGCTTACCTTTGATCTTCGGATGTTTGCACTCACAAGATTCCCAGTTACACACACAAATGTTCCTTTTGTTCCATAACGATTATTTTTATATCCAAAATACCTCCATTTGGTTGGTGCGTTATGTTCAGTAATCCACATGCTCGAGCGGTCACGACGGGGCAGACGGAAATTCCAAATAGTATCCGTAAAGTTCGTAGAAACATGTCAACCGTTTTTTATAATCAATCCTCAGGTTCTTTTTACAATAAATAGTCGATAATATTTAAACAGGACCGTGGCTTTTTCAATAGGAGAGAGAGAGAAAATGTCTGCTCCAAGCTGTTGGCGCATGCAAAACTCTGCTGGCACCCAGCCATCCACTGACGCGATGTGATCGCTCTCGCTCATTTTTCAGAATACAATGCTGAAACTATGTCTAAAGACTGTTCACACCATGTGGAAGCCATAGGGAAAGGAATACGGTTGATATCCCTTTAAATGGAGGGAAGGCATGCAATGGAACAGGGAGGTTTCAAAATAAGAGGCACTTCCTAGTTGGATTTTCCTGAGGTTTTCGCCTGCAATATCAGTTCTGTTATACTCACAGACAATATTTTGACAGTTTTGGAAACTTTAGAGTGTTTTCTCTCCTAATCTGACAATTATATGCATATTCTAGTTTCTGGGCCTGAGAAATAGGCAGTTTCATTATGTTTTGCATCCAAACATCAAAATACTGCCCCCTACACTCAACAGGTTAAACAGATTAGAAATTCCAGAAAATTATGTCATGGCTTTAGAAGCTTCTGGTAGGCTAATTGTCATAATTTGAGTCAATTGGAGGTGTACCTGTGGATGTATTTCAAGGCCTACCTTCAAACTCAGTGCCTCTTTGCTTGACCTTATGGGAAATTCAAAAGAAATCAGTCAAGACCCCAGAAAAAAATTGTAGACCTCGACAAGTCTGGTTCTTCTTTGGGAGCAATTTCCAAATGCCTGACGGTACCACGTTCATCTGTGCAAACAATAGTACGCAATTATAAACACCATGAAACCACGCAGCCATCATTACCGCTCAGGAAGGAGAGGTGTTCTGTCTCCTAGAGATGAACGTACTTTGTTGTGAAAAGTGCAAATCAATCGCCGAACAACAGCAAAGGATCTTGTGAAGATGCTGGAGGAAACAGGTTCATAAGTATCTATATCCACAGTAAAATGAGTCCTATATCGACATAACCTGAAAGGCCACTCAACAAGGAAGAAGCCACTGCTCCAAAACTGCCATAAAAAGCCAGACTACGGTTTGCAACTGCACATGGGAACAAAGATCGTACTTTTTGGAGACATGTCCTCTGGTCTGATGAAACAAAAATAGGACTGTTTGGCCATAATGACCATCGTTAAGTTTGGAGGAAAAAGGGGGAGGCTTGCAAGCCGAAGAAAACCATCTCAACCGTGAAGCACGGGGGTGGCAGCATCATGTTTTGGGGGTGCTTTGCTGCAGGAGGGACTGGTGCACTTCACAAAATAGATGGCATCGTGAGGTAGGAAAATTAGTTGGATATATTGAACAGCTCAAGACATCAATCATCAGTAAAAGCTTGGTCGCAAATGGACAATGACCCCAAGCATACTTCCAAAGTTGTGGCAAAATGGCTTAAGGACAACAAAGTCAAGGTCTTGGAGTGGCCATCGCAAAGCCCTGACCTCAATCCCATAGAAAATGTGTGGGCAAAACTGAAAATGTGTTTGTGATCAAGGAGGCCTATAAACCTGACTCAGTTCACCAGCTCTGTCAGGAGGAATGAGCCAAAATTCACCCAACTTATTGTTGGGAAAAGGCTACCCAAAACATTTGACCCAAGTTAAACCATTTAAAGGGAATGCTACCAAATACTAATTGAATGTATGTAAACTTCTGACCCACTGGGAATTTGATGAAATAAATGAAAGCTGAAATAAATCATTCTCTACTATTGTACTGACATTTCACATTTTTAGAATAAAGTGGTGATCCTAACTGACCTAAGACACGGTGGTTTTACTAGGATTTAAATGTCAGGAATTGTGAAACTGAGTTTAAATGTATTTGGCTAAGGTGTCTGTAAACTTCCATCTTCAACTGTAAATATTACTAACAGATTCAATTCAGAGGGTGTAATATAATACAATGTCAAATTATTAATCTACAATGTATGTTCTTGACCCTGGGCAACATGGGAATATGGGTATCCACAGTACTCCACCAATTATAATTTCTTTCAACTCAATACTTCTTGTATTTCCCCAAATATTTTCTTTATTTTTTTATATAAAATGCATCGTAATTTACTTAGAACGTTGAAGTTTATCTGCCTCGTGGCAAAATGTGTAGAATTGGCTTTAAAGCTGCAACAACAAAACATCTCTCTGCCCCACGACAAAATGGGTTGTGTTGCAGAAAAATCGCTTGAAAACAGCAACAATTTCTCAGAGGCAGGCCTTTAAAATGTTCCTTCCCAGTGCCCGTGACTTGGTCTGTCCGTCCATGCACTGCCGAAGTCATAATTTAACTCCTTGTATGTTATTCTCATCTCACTTGTGTTCTGATTATGAAATGGTCCCCGATGAATTAGCTATCACAAAAAGTTTGAGAACCTGTGGCCTTGATGAACTGTATCTCTCTCATAGAAGGTCCAGTCTCCACTGCCAAACCCACGGATTCTCCAGCCACCACCCTCCACAATGTTCCAGTGGCAACAACCACCACCCCTCCAACAGCCGCAACGACACTGACAACAACCAGCACCGCAGAGGGGAACATATTGACTGCAGGCCCCAATGTCACCCAGGTGCCCATTCCCCCTCCACCACCCCCTGGCCCCACCATAGCCCCACAAGTCCCCACGGGTGCAACCACTGCTCCGCAACCACCCCCTGCTCCGACTACGCTCAGTCGGGGTGGGGAGAATGGGACCACACTCTCTGCTCCGGACAGTCACACAGACCCCTCGCTGGAGACCACCATAGAACCTACGGTGGAAGCCACGTCGCCCGACACTACTAGTGACACTACAACAGGTGTGTGTGTGTGTGTGTGTGTGCTTGTGAGTGAAAGGCGAGCAGGTCTGTGTGTGATGTGTAGGATGTTGGATAGTAACGATACTCTTTTACCCCCAGGTCGTGGAGAAGACGGCACAGGTAAGAGTGTGTGTATGTTGTCTCAAGTTACAACGTGGTCATACAGCTAACATGAGCACAACATAATGTGCCTTCAGAAAGTATTCATACCCCTCGACTTATTCCACGTTTTGTTTTTACAGACTAAATTCAAAAATAGATTCAATAAAATAATCTCACCCACCTACACACAAATACTCCATAATGACAAAGTGAAAACATGATTTTAGAAATGTTAGCAAATTTATGGGAAATGAAATACAGAAATATCAAATTTGCATAAGTGTTCACACCCCTGAATCAATGTTAGAATCACCTTTGGCAGCGATTACAGCTGTGAGTCTTTCTGGGTATGTCTCTAAGAACTTTGGATAGTACAATATTTGCCTTTTTTCTTTTTTTTCAAGCTATGTCAAATTGCTTGTTGATCATTGCAAGACAGCCATTTTCAAGTCAAAACTGTTACTAGGCCAATTGGCGACATTCAATGTTGTCTTTGTAAGCAACTCGTGTATATTTGGCCTTGTGTTTTAAGTTATTGTCCTGCTTCAAGGCGATTTTTGTCTCCCAGAGTCTGTTGGAAAGCAGACTGAACCAGGTTTTCCTCTAGGATTTGGCTTGTGCTTAGCTCTATTAGGTTTATTTTTATCCTAAAAACTCTCTAGTCCTTGCTGATGACAAGCATATCCATAACATGATGCAGCCACCACCATGCTTGAAAATATGAAGAGTGGTTCTCAGTGATGTTGTGTTGGATTTGCCCCAAACCTAGTGCTTTGTATTCAGGACATAGTTAATTTCTTTGCCACATTTTTTGCAGTATTTCAGTCTGTACTGGCTTCCTTTTCACTCTGTCAATTAGGTTAGTATTGTGGAGTAAAACTGCAATATTGTTGATCGATCCTCAGTTTTCTCCTCTGTGAATTAATCTGTGTTTGAAATTCACTGCTCGACTGTGGGACCTTCAGATAATTATATACTATATCTACAAAAGTATGGGGACACCCCTTCAAATTAGTGGATTCGGCTATTTCAACCACACCCGTTGCTGACAGGTGTATACAATCGAGCACACAGCCATACAATCTTAATAGACAAACATTGGCAGTAGAATGGCCTTACTGAAGAGTTCAGTGACTTTCAATGTGGCACCTTCATAGGTTGCCACCTTTCCAACAAGTCAGTTCATCTCATTTCTGCCCTGCTAGAGCTGCCCCGGTCAACTGTAAGTGCTGTTATTATGAAGTGGAAACAAGTGGTAGGCAACACAAGCTCACAGAACGGGACCACCAAGTGCTGAAGCGCGTAGCACGTAAAAATCATCTGTGCTCTGTTGCAACACTCAATGACGAGCATCAAATTGCCTCTGGGAGCAACTTCAGCACAAGAACTGTTTGTCGGGAGCTTCATGAAATGGGTTTCCATGGCCGAGCAGCCGCACACAAGCCTAAGATCTCCATGCACAATGCCAAGTGTCGGCTGGAGTGGTGTAAAGCTCACCACCATTGGACTCTGGACCAGTGGAAATGCGTTCTCTGATGTGATGAATAAATAACGCTTAACCATTTGGCAATCTTAACGGACGGTTCTGGATTTGGCGGATGGCATGAGAAAGCTGCCTTCCCGAATACATAGTGCCAACTGTAAAGTTTTGTGGAGAAATAATAGTCTGGGGCTGTTTTTCATGGTTTGGGCCCCTTTGTTCGAGTGGAGGGAAATCTTAACGCTACAGCAATGATGATTCTGTGCTTTGTGGCAAGTTTGAGGAAGGACCTTTGCGGTTTCAGTGCACAAAGCGAGGTCAATACAGAAATGTTTTGTCTAGATTGGTGTGGAAGAACTTGACTGGCTTGCACAGAGCCCTGACCTCAACCCCATCAAACACCTTTGGGATTAATTGGAACTGCGAGTCAGGCCTAATCGCCCAACATCCGTGCCCAACCTCACTAATGCTCTTGTGTTTGAAGTACAAGCATGTCCCTGCAGCAATGTTCCAACATCTAGTGAAAAGCCTTCCCAGAAGAGTGGTGGCTGTTATAGCAGAAAATGGGGACCAACTCCATATTAAGGCCCATGATCTTGGAATGAGATGTAAGATGAGCAGGAGTCCACATATCTTTGGTCATGTAGTGTATGTGTGGGGTACAGAGATTAGGTAGTCATTGAAAAATCTATTATTGCACACAGTGTCCATGCAGCCTATGTGATTTAAGCACATTTTTACTTATTTAGGCTTGCCATAACAAATGGGTTAAATACTTATCGACTCAAGACATTTCAGCTTTTCATTTTTCATTCATTTATAATCATCATTCCACTTTGACATCATGGGGTATTGTGTGTAGGCCAGTGACACAAGATCTCAATTGATTCCGTTTTAAGTTCAGGCCGTAACACAACGTTTAGAAAAAAGTCAAGGGGTGTGACTGCTTTTCTGAAGTCATAAGCAGTCGTGGCAGCGATGTGCCAATAATTAAACTGGCCTGTCGAACACACGCAGTATTCAAGCTCTGCATCTCTCCTCTGTCTGTATATATTTGTATCCGTCCTCTGTGCGCGCAGTATGAGCTGTTGAATTGGAATGGGTTGAATAGTCCTCTACTGCTCATCAGTTTCACTTACCTTCCTACCAACATGGTGCAGCACCATTCAATGTGCTGTGTCCATTCAATGTACAGTGTCCCACAGAGAACACTGAACATTCCACAGAATAACCAAAAATAACTATAATAGCAATAAGGCACCTCGGGGTTTGTGGTATATGGCCAATATACCACGGCTAAGGGCTGTATCCAGAACAGCCCTTAGCCGTGGTATATTGGCCATGTACCACCCCCCATGCCTTATTGCTTAAGTATTTGCAATATATGACTGTTCCTCATCTATTTGGTTAATCGTTTGTGTCGTGTTGACTCTTTCTGCTCTGTAATGACAGTTAACGGCATCGCTACTGTCATTATTATGAAAATGTTATGTAAGACTAATGACGATGTTGTCCAAAAAAACTGTTACCAAGATGTCCTTACTTAGGAGCTCCTGTAATCGGTGCAGAGATCATGGAGTAGACAGTTTCATACAGCCTGTCTGACGCATACTGTTAACTATTAACAGTATTGAATAGTATTAGTTTTCTTTCAAATACTTGAGCTGATTTGTGCGCTTGATTGAGCTTGCCTGGTGCGATGGATCCAATGAATTGTCCAAAAAGTGCCAATCCAAACCCCATTGGGGCACCCGAGACCGGCTCAATCAAATGCCAAATCGAACTTGTACAAATTTTTTGAATGTTGTTAAATTCTCTCTCTCTCTCCCTCGTTCTCTCAGACCAAAATACGCAATCAGATGACACGCCCATCATTGCGGTGATGGTGGCTCTGTCATCCCTGCTCGTCATCGTCTTCATCATCATCATCCTCTATATGCTCAGGTCAGTCATGTTCCTCTGGCAGAAACAACCCACACCACTCATCTGGGTTGTGTTCAAAACCTTTCGTTCATCTTGTACTTGGCCTGTGTGGTCCAGCGGAAACTCGTCCCTGGATCGTGTTCATCAGGCACCAAATAGAAGAAACGGACTGAAACGGGGAGGGGCTTCCTGAACTTGTCCAATAAAAGTTTTTAAAAAATATGGCTACATTTTGATATGGTGTACCATAATGAATACACCCTGGTTTTCTCCCCCACAGTTGCACCTTCAGCCTTATGTCTCAGGGAAGCATTTTTAAACGGAAAAGAGAAGTTTGGATGCAGGCATGATTTATCTTTGAAATAGAGCTATACAATAGTCAGATATGTACCATGCTAACGGAGTCGTACACACCTACTCACACAATTCATTACACATTGTAAAAGCGCAGAGCAGGAAACCGTTTGCTTGTCTTCTTTCATATACAAACACCCTATGGAGGCCAGTGTGAATGAACCAAGTGTCATAGTAGTTACCATGGCAATGGCCGTGTGGGTGATATTCTGCATGTACAAGGCCTTCAGAAAGTATTCCCACCCCATCGACTTTTCCACATTTTGTTATTACAGCCTGAATTGAAATGGATTAAATCGAGATCGTTTCAATGATCTACACAAAATACTCTCATGTCGACGTTGAATTATGTTTTTAGAAATGTGAACCAATTCATAAAAAGCTTAAATGTCCGGAGTCAATAAAGTATGTTTTGTTACGGCAAGCCTAAGTTCAGGAGTAAAAAGTTTCTTAACAAGAAGTCACACGTTGCATGGACTCCTCATGTGTGCAAAAAATAGGGTTGATTTTTAAACGACTACTGCAGCTCTCTGTACCCAACGCATACAATTATCTGTATGTTCCCTCAGTCGAGCAGTGAATTTCAAGCAGAACGACCAGGGATGTTTTCCAATGGTTGACAAATAGCCTATTGGCCTAAAAAAAGATGGACGTCCTTTTTTAACTCCGTTGCCGGTTAGGAAGTGACTGAGGAGGTATTAACAACATTGTAGTTACTCCACAATACTAACTTAAATGACAGTGAAAAGAATTCAGCCTTTTCAGAATAAAAATATATTGTTTGCATTTAGGGCGCTAAAGTAATACTGCATAAAAAATGAGGCAAAGAAATGTACTTTTTTGTCTTGAATACAACGTGTTATCTTTGGGGAAATTCCAACACATCACTGAGTCCCACTCTTCCTATTTTCAAGCATGGTGGTGGCTCTATCATGTTATGGGTATGCTTGTCATCAGCACAGACTAGGGAGTTTTAGGATAAGAAGACACAGACTATAGCTAAGCACAGGCAAAATCCTAGGGGAAAACCTGGTTGTCTGCTTTCCAAAGACACTTGGGGACATTCACCATTCAGCAGGACAATTACCTAAAACACAAGGCCAAATATCCACTGGGGTTGCTGACCAAGATGACATTGAATGTTCCCGAGTGGCCTAGTTAAAGTTTTGACTTAAATCGGCTTGAAAATCTATGGGAAAACATGAAAATGGCTGTCTAGCAATTATCAACAATCAATTTGACAGATTTTTTTTAAATGATTTTTTAAAGAATAATGGGCAGGTGTTGTACAACCCCTAAAGACTCACAGCTGTATTCGATGGCAAAGGTGATTCTAACATGTCCTGACTCTTGGGGTGGGGGTGGTTGAATACTTGTTTTACGTTACCAAAAAGTAGTAAATCTCTTCCATTTTGACATAACCGTGTATTTTGTGTAGGCCGTTGACTTTTTAATCCCACTTTGTGACACTACAAAATGTGGAAAAAGTCAAAGGGTGTGAGTATTCGTGTGTGTCGTATGATTGACAGGTTTAAGAAGTACAAGCAGGCCGGCAGCCATTCCAACTCCTTCAGGCTGACCAACGGTAGATCAGATGATACAGGTAACCGTGTGTGTGTGTGTGTGTGTGTGTGTGTGTGTGTGTGTGTGTGTGTACACACACACACGTGTGTTTTCTGTGTGAGAACGTGCATGTTTTTTCTGTGGTCGTACATTTACCAGAATTTTTATGCATGTCTCTATCATAGCCAACTTTCTCCATTGTTCTGTGTTCAGATAAAATTACATTGGTTTTCTGATCATTTACTGATTCGTGGCCAAAGCAGTTGTTCAATATGATGAATTGTGGCACACTAGCAGTGTTGGATTGTTTTATGGCGCCCCCTTGTGGGCTTTTATTAACACACCCACTGTCAGTTTGGAGAAGTTACATGTGTAGATTAGAATCTGTTTTATTGTATAACATATTTATCATAATATAACATTTTCTATAGTTCATTAATTTATAATAATTTGTTGGTGAATGTCTCACTATCTTTGTTGTTGGCAGTGTCTCAACAATAAGGGTTTTTCTCTCCCCCCCTTCCCCTGTGGGCCTCAATCGCCACCTATCTTTCCTGTCCCATTACTTCCCTCCCTTCCTGCTCTTGCAGAGCTCCAGAGTGTGCCGCTATTGGCCCGCTCGCCTAGCACCAACAGGAAGTACCCACCCCTTGTTGTTGACAAGCTGGAGGAGGATATGAATCGTCGCATGGCTGATGACAACAAGCTCTTCCGGGAGGAGTTCAATGTATGGAGTCTGCATGCACATGCATACATACATACATGCATACATGCATGCATGCATACATACATACATACATACATACATACATACATACATACATACATACATACATACATACATACATACATACATACATACATACATACATACATACATACATACATACATACATACATACATACATGCATGCATACATACAAGTCAAACCTACAAGTCAAACATTTGGACACACCTACTCATTCAAGGGCTTTTCTTTATTTGTGCTATTTCCTACATTGTAGAATGATAGTGAAGACATCAACTTTGAAATATCACATATGGAATCTTGTAATAACCAAAGAACTGTTAAACAAATCAAAATATATTTGATGTTCTTCAAGTAGCCACCCTTTGTCTTGATGACAGCTTTAGATACTTTTGGCATTCTCTCAACCAGCTTCATGAGGTAGTCACCTGGAATTCATTTGAATTAAAAGGTGGTCCTTGTTAAAAGTTAATTTGTAGAATTTCTTTCCTTCTTAATGCGTTTGAGTTGTGTTGTGACAAGGTAGGGGTGGTATACAGAAGATAGCCCTACTTGGTAAAAGAGTGTGCAGAATATTTCAATAATGTTGAACGTTTCTTCAAGTGCAGTCGCACAAACCATAGAGCACTATGGCGAATCAGGCTGTCATGATGACCTCCACAGGAAAGGAAGACCCAGAGTTACCTCTGCTGCATAGGATACGTTCATTAGTGTTACCAGCCTCAGAATTTGTAGCCCAAATAAATGCTTCAGGAACAGACACCTCTCAACCTCAACTGTTTAGATGAGACTGTGTGAATCAGGCCTTCATGGTCGAATTGCTGCAAAGAAACCACTACTAAAGGACACCAATAAGAAGAAGAGACTTGATTGGGCCGAGAAACACAAGCAATGGACATTCTATCGGTGGAAATCTGTCCTTTGGTCTGATGAGTCCAAATTTTTGATATTTTTTGGTTCCGGCCCGCCGTGTCTTTGTGACGCAGAGTAGGTGAACAGATGATCTCCGCATGTTTTGTTCCCACCATGAAGCATGGAGGAGAAGGTGTGATGGTGCTTTGCTGGTGACACTGTCAGTGATTTATTTAGAATTCAAGGCACACTTAACCAGCATGGCTACCACATCATTCTGCAGCGATATGCCATCCCATCTGGTTTGCGCTTAGTGGAAATTTCATTTTATTTTTTCAATAGGACAATGACCCAAAACACACCTCCAGGCTATGTAAGGGCTATTTGAACAAGAATGAGAGTGATGGAGTGCTCCGTCGGATGACCCGGACTCCACAATCACCCGACCTCAACCCAATTGCGATGGTTTGGGATGCGGTGTACCGCAGAGTGAAGAAAAAGCAGCCAACAAGTGCTCAGCATATGTGGGAACTCCTTCAAGACTGTTAGAAAAGCATTCCAGGTGAAGCAAGTTGAGAGAATGCCAAGAATGTGCAAAGCTGTCATAAAGGCAAAGGGTGGCTACTTTGAAGAATCTCAAATATAAAAAAAAAAATGTTTTCTCGTTTAACCCTTTTTTTGGGTTACTACATGATTCCGTGTGTTATTTCATAGTTCTGATGTCTTCACTATTATTCTATAATGTAGAAAATAGCAAATAAAATAAAAAAAACCTTCATTGAGTAGGTGTGTACAAACTTTTGACTGGTACTATATATATCTATATATATATACTCTCACATGCACGCACACACACACGCCTTACACACATTAGTCATCTATGGCCCTGTCAGGACAATAGGCGGGTAGAATTTGCAACTAGAATGCCCTGCATGGGACTAGCTACTAATTGGCGTGGTATAATCTCCTACACAGCGCCTATAAGCTGTGTCCCAATAATACCTAATACCCTTAGCTTCCTTTCCTTATTTGATTTTCGTGGAATTGCAAAGAAGAATATCACTCTAGGGACACACCGATAGGAAC
This sequence comes from Oncorhynchus nerka, assembly GCF_034236695.1. Classification (NCBI taxonomy): domain Eukaryota; kingdom Metazoa; phylum Chordata; class Actinopteri; order Salmoniformes; family Salmonidae; genus Oncorhynchus; species Oncorhynchus nerka. The sequence goes on along the minus strand of NC_088410.1, from coordinate 43,825,107 downwards.
ATGCATTACAGGGCATTCATCTCAAATAATTGTTACCTGTCTGTGTGGCTAATGGCCCTCTGTCTGTGTGGCTAATGGCCCTCTGTCTGTGTGGCTAATGGCCCTCTGTCTGTGTGTCCAGGCGCTGCCGGTGTGTCCCATCCAGGCATCATGCGACGCGGCCTCTAAGGAGGAGAACAAGGAGAAGAACCGATACGTCAACATCCTGCCATGTGAGTCCCCAACGCAGAGCTAAAGCCCAATTCTGTTTAGAAGTAGCTAGCATGGCATAGAACTGCTTGTTACCTTGTCCAAAAAAACATCCGTTGGAAATACATTGTCAACGTTGCGAACAAGAACGAATCGTAATTCAGGAAGTTGTATACAGCAACAGCTAGACCCGGCTAGTCTCTGTAAAAGAGCTAATTAGCAGCATCGAGCGGTGTTCTACAAAGTATGTTTTGCTCTCGTGGATTTCTATTCCTTGGCTTCGATCGGCATGTATTTGACATTTGCCGCTATAATGTAAATGTTTACATGTAGCTCCTGTTTAAAACGCAGGCTTGCCGTTCATCTAATCAAGGTTCTGTTTGTGTGTGTTTCAGATGACCACTCCAGGGTGCATCTGTCGTCTCTAGAGGGAGTTCCAGACTCTGACTTCATCAATGCGTCCTTCATCAACGTGAGTGACTCCACAAGCCATGGACATCGATGACAAGCTGTGTCTGACGTGTTTTTTCAATCTTTTTTTTATATTGAGCTACCCCTCGGCCAGTTCTCCCTTGTCAGAGAGGTCTTTTGACCTCCATGGGACTCCCGGGATAAATAACGTTTAAACGGATCGATAAAAGGTTGCGTTAGAATGGTGACACATTCATCACTCTTGCTCTCTCGCCGTCCCTCTGTGTCGCTCTCCTTTGCACTCTCTTTTTATAAAAAATACTATTTCATTTGTAGAACGCATGTCCCACTCTCGGTGTGCATGACGTTTTGAAACGGCAGAAAGTAGAGAAACACGGACGAGACATCAGAACTTTACTTAACGATGCAAAAGACATGGTCAGTAAACGGATTCAGCGTTCAAACAAAACGTTTTTTTCCTCAACCCTTTTCCTTTTCTGCCGTCCTCTTGTTCTCAGGGTTACCAAGAGAAGAACAAGTTCATTGCAGCTCAAGGTAAGGTGGCTATTCTAGCTAGCCGCTGGGATAGGCTCATGTAATGCACCCTATTCCCAATTTAGTGCCCTACGTTTGCACCAGAGTCATTGCATCCTATTCACTACGTAGTGCACCAAATAGGGAATCGTGTTCCGTATGGGACGCAGGCCCGGGATTAAAGCACCCCGTCTCTCGGTTCCATTCAATCTGATGAGCTTTATTGGCATCCGTAATATGACGACGTATTACATTGCCAAATCAAACGTACGGGTTTTGCATTTAATCAGTGATGATAATATAGCTCTTCTGTCTCTCTCAGGGCCAAAGGAGGAGACGGTAAACGACTTCTGGAGAATGATCTGGGAACAGAACACTGCCACCATCGTGATGGTGACCAACCTGAAGGAGAGAAAAGAGGTAGGGAAAGAAGGGGGTGGGGTGAGAACTGGGGTGTGTTCAGGAAGGTGAAACGTTCAGAACGTTGCCTATTTTTAACACTTTAAAGGCATTTATAATATATGTTCTAAGAAATGTATTTGGATCTGAACCGTTCTGTAAACTTGCACCCTCCTGAAAAGACCCCGGCTCGGTCTTTCTTAGTAGAGGCTATATGAAGATGATGGCGTATGTTCAGCATGTCAAATTTCCAACGTGAACGTATGAGTGTACAACTATGAGTGTTTGTTTCTTTTCATTTGAAAGAAATCCATACAGCGGCAATCTCTCTGTGTGTCTCAGTGTAAGTGTGCCCAGTACTGGCCTGACCAGGGCTGCTGGACCTACGGCAACATCCGGGTCTCTGTGGAAGACATGATGGTGCTGGTGGACTACACCATCCGCAAGTTCTGCATCCAACAGGTAACCCTGGCGTCCCCCTCTTCTCACCTCTGTATCCACAGGTACGCTTCTCTTCCCTCCCTCCCTCGTTTATCCTCTTTTCTCCTGGCTCCTCTCACCACACCATCTATCAAACCCATGCCCTACAGACACCAAGCGTTCTCTAATGAACAACACGCTTAGCAGGTCTCTAAAATGTGAGCGAGGTAAAGGTTAAGGTGAAGATGGCACTAAGCTTGTATGATACTTCAAAACAGTTATACTAAAGGTGTCTCTGCCACCCCCCACCCCTCTCTCTAGGTGGGGGATGTGGGGGGTAAGAAGCCCCAGCGGCTGGTGACCCAGTTCCACTTCACCAGCTGGCCAGACTTTGGCGTTCCCTTCACACCCATCGGCATGCTTAAGTTCCTCAAGAAGGTCAAGACCTGCAACCCCCAGTACTCCGGCCCCATCGTGGTCCACTGCAGGTCAGTGTGTGTCTTATTGGTGGCAGCTGAGGTGGTTCACCGATGCCAAGCTAATGCCTAGATTTAAGCTGACTGGGCTAACACGACACAGGTTCAGTCACACACTACAAAGTAGCTTTCTGTTTATGTTAGTTTCTGACTCACGCTCTCTCTCTCTACCTGTGTGTGTCGGACTGTGTATCAGTGCGGGGGTGGGGAGGACAGGTACCTTCATAGTGATAGACGCCATGTTGGATATGATGAACACCGAGAGGAAGGTGGACGTCTTTGGCTTCGTCACGCGCATCAGAGCCCAGCGCTGCCAAATGGTCCAGACCGACGTAAGTTGTTATGACCACAACATTACCCAGACTGCAATAAGATTACAACATTACCCTGACTGCAATAAGACCACAACATTACCCAGACTGCAATAAGACCACAACATTACCCAGACTGCAATAAGACCACAACATTACCCAGACTGCAATAAGATTACAACATAACATTATTACCCTGACTTGAACAAGACCACAACATTACCCAGACTGCAATAAGATTACAACATAACATTATTACCCTGACTTGAATAAGACCACAACATTATCCTGACTTGAACAAGACCCCACAACATTACCCTGACTGCAATAAGACCACAACATTATCCTGACTTGAACAAGACCCCACAACATTACCCAGACTGCAATAAGACCACAACATTATCCTGACTTGAACAAGACCCCACAACATTACCCAGACTGCAATAAGACCACAACATTATCCTGACTTGAACAAGACCCCACAACATTACCCAGACTGCAATAAGACCACAACATTATCCTGACTTGAACAAGACCCCACAACATTACCCTGACTGCAATAAGACCACAACATTATCCTGACTTGAACAAGACCCCACAACATTACCCAGACTGCAATAAGACCACAACATTATCCTGACTTGAACAAGACCCCACAACATTATCCTGACTTGAATAAGACCACAACGTTACCCTGACTTGAATAAAGACCACAACGTTACCCTGACTTGAATAAAGACCACACACTCACATCATTATAATGTATGAATTATATAAACAGGTTTCCACTCAAGTCTCAAATTGGGAGCTTTGAGTGTGTGGGTATTACCTGTTCATGTTGTGTTCTCTTCTGACACCTCTTGTGGATGTATAATATGAGCATCGCAAGTATACTAAAAGTCTATGAGGATTTCGCTCTCTCGTCCTTCTCTCTCTACTTCACCCTCTTCCTTCTCCCCACAGATGCAATACGTGTTCATCTTCCAGGCCATGCTGGAGCACTACCTGTACGGAGACACAGAGCTGGAGGTGACCTCCCTGGAGTCCCACCTGGCTAAGCTCTACGCCCCCTCCGCCGCCGGCTGTGGGGGCATGGAAGCAGAGTTCAAGGTGATTTTGTTTGTCTGGTGTAATGGAGTAGTCCCAAAAGTGCAAGCTAAATCAAGCGCACCTCAGCTACAAGTGTTTAAAAGGATTTGACCATAGCACATCTATTTGACTCAAATGGAAGAAAATTGATGGTCGTTTTTGTTTGATGTTGCAAAATGTTTTGCTACGGTGTGCACTAATGAATATGATTAAAGTTTAAACTGATGCAGTGGCAGTTGACTTGAGAGCATTTTTCCCCCTAGGTAAGCCTCTGGTTTTGTCTCCCCACACAGAAGCTGACCTCCATCAAGATCCAGAACGACAAGATGAGGACGGGCAACCTGCCGGCAAACATGAAGAAGAACAGAGTTCTCCAGATCATCCCATGTGAGTTGACGGCTTCTACTGTTCCAGATACCTCGCCTGAGACCTCAAGACTTGTGTTAGCTCCCCGAGCTAATGCCTAGGCTTTGGCGTAGCAGATTACTGCAGTCTAATGTTAAAGTCGGTCACAGAACTCCGTGCAATGTAACCTGTTTGTGGGTGTCTTGTAGACGAGTTCAACAGAGTGATCAATCCAGTCAAGAGAGGGGAGGAGAGCACGGATTATGTCAACGCTTCCTTCATTGATGTGAGTAGACAGTCGCTCTGCGTTACGGGTTTTGAAAATTAGACCAATTAACAGAACTTTTAGCGCCAATACAAGTAACTATTCACATGTAGGTTGAATGTAAGGATAAGCCTGTCTTGAAATGATCGTGGAGGTAGAGAACATTGGCGAGGGTCTGGGAAGGTTACACAACTGATAAAGGCCGAAATGGCTCCTACAATGGTTGTTGTGGAGGTGTGTGTGGTTTCGTGTGTGTGTAGTTTCGTGTGTCCTAGCTGACCTGTGTGTCTGGTCCAGGGCTACCGTCAGAAGGACTCGTACATGGCCAGTCAGGGCCCGCTGCAGCACACCATCGAAGACTTCTGGAGGATGATCTGGGAGTGGAGGAGCTGCTCCATAGTCATGCTCACTGAGCTGGAGGAGAGAGGACAGGTATGGAGAGATGGACCTTTTACTCAGCCCAGTCATGCCATGCCAGAAGTAGAGAGAACAATTATTGGAAGGGGAAAGTCCTCTTATTGGTCTGGTTCTGTCTTGTCATTAGAGGATCGTTCTCTGCTAGTTTAACTACATCCTGGAGCTGAATGCACAGTGCCATGAGCCTGGGAAACGACTGCGCTTCACATACTTTGTCTCTTTTTCTCCCGCTCTCTCTCCCATCTCCCGCTCTCTCTCCATATCCCGCTCTCTCTCCCGCTCTCTCTCCCATCTCCCGCTCTCTCTCCCATCTCCCGCTCTCTCTCCCATCTCCCGCTCTCTCTCCCATCTCCCGCTCTCTCTCCCATCTCCCGCTCTCTCTCCCATCTCCCGCTCTCTCTCCCATCTCCCGCTCTCTCTCCATCTCCCGCTCTCTCTCCATCTCCCGCTCTCTCTCCATCTCCCGCTCTCTCTCCATCTCCCGCTCTCTCTCCATCTCCCGCTCTCTCTCCATCTCCCGCTCTCTCTCCATCTCCCCGCTCTCTCTCCATCTCCCGCTCTCTCTCCATCTCCCGCTCTCTCTCCATCTCCCGCTCTCTCTCCATCTCCCGCTCTCTCTCCATCTCCCGCTCTCTCTCCATCTCCCGCTCTCTCTCCCTCTCCCGCTCTCTCTCCATCTCCCGCTCTCTCTCCATCTCCCGCTCTCTCTCCCATCTCCCGCTCTCTCTCCCATCTCCCGCTCTCTCTCTCTCTCCCGCTCTCTCTCCCTCTCCCGCTCTCTCTCTCTCCGCGCTCTCTCTCTCTCTCCCGCTCTCCCTCTCCCGCTCTCTCTCTCTCCATCTCCCGCTTCTCTCTCTCCATCTCCCGCGCTCTCTCCTCTCCATCTCCCCGCTCTCTCCATCTCCCATCTCTCTCTCTCCCATCTCCCGCTCTCTCTCCCATCTCCTCTCTCCCGCTCTCTCTCCCATCTCCCGCTGTAGGAAAAGTGTGCTCAGTATTGGCCCAGTGACGGGGTGATGGTGTGTGGTGACCTCTCCATCGAGCTGAAGAGGGAGGAGGAGAGTGAGAGCTACACTGTTAGAGACCTCCTGGTTACCAACAACCGGGTGAGGACAGAGACCACCTCGAACCCCCCAAAAAAACCTCTAGTAGTCAACACAACCCATTCAAAACACCATCTGCACACACACCCTAAGCCAAGGTCAACTGAATTCAGTCACGTCTGTGTGTCTTCAGAGTGTGGGTGTGTCTCCCTTACCCTCTCCCTCTTACTCGCTCGCTGTCTTTAGGAGAACAAGGCTCGTGCGGTGAGGCAGTTCCATTTTCATGGCTGGCCGGAGGTGGGCATCCCCAGCGACGGAAAGGGGATGATCAACATCATCGCCGCGGTCCAGAAGCAGCAGCAACAATCTGGCAACCACCCCATCACTGTCCACTGCAGGTAACCTTCACCTAACGTTCTAACAATGTTCGAGTCAATACCTTTACAGAAATGTGTAACCTAACATCCAACTCTGTAGCATTTGCCATTTATTGTTGTGTTTTTTTTTTTTTTGTGGGTGCGCGTGCGTCTAACCTTGGTTTATCTGTGTGTGTGTGTGTTGTCAGTGCGGGCGCGGGGCGGACGGGGACCTTCTGTGCCCTGAGCACGGTCCTGGAGCGGGTGAAGGCTGAGGCCATCCTGGATGTCTTTCAGACTGTCAAGAGCCTCCGGCTGCAGAGGCCCCACATGGTGCAGACACTGGTGAGGACACGCTATGGACATAATTTATCACACAAAAAGAGAAGAATTATATATATGCTGTAAAGCTCATTATAATCTGCTGCGCAATGTAATTATACACCTTTAATGATGTACTTTTTAAAATGTGTTTGGCCAACTGTTCACTGCATGTGATGCATTTAGGAGTTGCAAGCTTAGGAACTCGCATTCAGTAAAATGCCTTCCTGTCTTTTTTATTATTATGGTTAACTCGTGGCCAAAATCCTCGTGAATAATGTGGAAAGTATTGTGAAAATGGTGCTGCTTAGTGTCTAGCATACCATGTTTGTTGTCAACAACAACATGTGAACACAATTAAGCTAGCGTAAACTCCTCAACGAGCTCTTGGCTCACCTAGTTAGAAACTCCACATTTATTTATTTTTTTCCCCCTCCATTTCTTCTTAATAGGTGATCATCACCAAATGAGACATTGTCTGTGTGTGTGCTTGAGTTCATTTACTTTTGAATCGTTTAGCAGACGTTAAGTGCCTTGCTCAAGGGCAAATCGGCAGATTTTTCGGTTACTGGCCCAATGCTCCTAACCGCTAGGCGACCTGCCGCCCTTTTCTCTGCTGTTTTTAGACGGCATTGGAAGCAACTTTTTCGGCGACTTTTGCAATTCAGTTTGTGCAAATGAATTGATCTTGGTTGTGTACTTTATATTTTCTACTCATCATTGGGATGTTCTCTCTTGTGTTTTAGGAGCAGTACGAGTTCTGCTACAAAGTGGTCCAGGAGTATATCGATGCCTTTTCTGACTACGCCAACTTCAAGTAGGGACCCACACAGGGGACGGACATCCGTACGCAGTCATAAACACACACCAAACCCACACGTACCGGACGGAAAGAAAACTAACTGTTCACGGCTTAGATGACTGGGCAGCCTGCGTGCACAGAGGAAAAGGGAATTGAAGTTTTGTGACGGAGCCAAGTGCAGCGCTGCAGTGTACCGGAGGGAGTGAATATCAGAGATGCCTTCTTGAATATTTTGTAATATTGAGCTTGTTAATACGGGCCCCTTGTCCCTATCCCCCCCCCCCCCCCCCACACATCTATCCCACCCACATCGACACTCCCCAATCCACCCAATGTACATATACTGTACTTACCCTGTCACATTTGGGGGTTTTGTTTTTAGGTCAAGTTTAAGTTTGGCTGCATTTTTAGGGTGACATAATGTGTTTTATGGGTATGTGTGTGTACATAGACCGTGCCAGTCAAAGGTTTGGACACACTTACTCATTCAAGGGTTTTTCTTTATTTGTTCTTTATTTTCTACATTGTAGAATAATAGTGAAGACACAAACTATGAAGTAACACATATGAAATCATGTAGTAACCAAAAAAGTGTGAAACAAATCAAAATATATGGTATATTTGAGATTCTTCAAAGTAGCCATCCTTTACCTTGATGACAGCTTTGCAAACTCTTGGTGTTTGTCTTAACCTGGAATGCTTTTCCAACAGTCTTGAAGGAGTTCCCACATATGCTGAGCACTTGTTGGCTGCTTTTCCTTCACTCTGCGGTCCAACTCCTCCCAAACCATCTCAACTGGGTTGAGGTCAGGTGATTGTGGAGGCCAGGTCATCTGATGCAGCACTCCATCACTCTCATTCTTGGTCAAATAGCCCTTACATAGCCTGGAGGTGTGTGAGGTCATTGTCCTGTTGAAAAACAAATGATGGACTCACTAAGCGCAAACCAGATGAGATGGCGTATCACTGCAGAATGCTGGTTACGCGTGCCTTGCATTCTAAATAAATCACTGACAGTGTCACCAGCAAAGCACCATCACACCACCTCCTCCATGCTTCATGGTGGGAACCATACATGCAGAGATCATCTGTTCACCTACTCTGCGTCTCACAAAGACACGGCGGTTGGAACCAAAAATCTCAACTTTGGACTCATCAGACCAAGGGACAAATTTCCACCGGTCCAATGTCCATTGCTCGTGTTTCTTGACCCAAGCAAGTCTCTTCTTCTTATTGGTGTCCTTTAGTAGTGGATTCTTTGCAGCAATTCGACCATGACGGCCTGATTCATGCAGTCTCCTCTGAAGAGTTGATGTTATGATGTGTCTGTTACATGAACTCTGAAGCATTTACTATTGCTGCAATCTGAGGCTTGTAACTCTAATAAACATATCCTCTGCAGCAGAGGTAACTGGGTTTTCCTTTCCTGTGGCGGTCCTCATGAGAGCCTGTTTTGCCATAGCGCTTGATGGATTTTGCAACTGCACTTTAAAACTTTCAAAGTTCTAGAAATGTTCTGGATTTCCTGACCTTCGTGTCTGTCATTTCTCTTTGCTTATTTTAGCTGCTCTTGTCCTGATATGGACTATCTTCTGTATACCACACTTACCTTGTCACAACACAACTGATTAGCTCAAATGCATTTGAAGGAAAGAAATTTCAAATTAACTTGACATGTCACACCTGTTAATTGAAATGCATACCAGGTGACTACATCATGAAGCTAGTTGAGAGAATGCCAGGTGTGTGCAAAGCTACCAATGCAAAGGGTGGCTACTTTGAAGAATCTAAAATATGAAATTGATTTTGATTTGTTAAACACTTTTTTTGGTTACTACATGATTCCATATGTGTTATTTCATAGTTTTGATGGTTTCACTATTTTTGTAGAAAATAGTAAAAATCAAGAAAAACCCTTGAATGAGTAGGTGTGTCCGAACTTTTGACTGGTAATGTATATAAATCGTATTCTTTAGAGGTGTATGTCAAATCGAGAGTCGAGGAAATGGTGTTTGGGTTTTCTTTGTTCTCTTTTGTTTTTTTGCGGTTGAGTGACTTGAGACTTACGTTGTTGATGGCTTTATCTGATTCAGGCTGAAGCTAAAAGCTGAGATCTTCCTTAGAGGAATGGATTTACACAGCCAATCAGAATTAATCTGTGCATATGCGCACGCACACACACACACACACAAACACGTTACAGCTGGCCAGGAGCACTTCCAGAATTGGCCTAGCCAATCACAATATCTAAACTCTTTCCACTAGTTTTCCTTTGAGTTCAAAGTTCACAGTTCACACAGAGGTCAAGGAGCCATGGCATTAGCTAAACCCACCGTTACACAAGAGCATAGCATCACACAGCCAATGATTTCTCAGGGCACAAACACACTGTATGTGTGTGTTTTAAAAGGGAGCCATGTGCCAAACAGTCTCTTCAGATGAAGGGTGAAGTTGCACCTAGATGCTGTTCTTGGGTCAGTTTTGCGTTTCCCCCATTCATAGTTAAGCATAGGATTTGGGTAGGGCGAGCTGATCCCAGAACTAAACCTAGGGGACACTTTTCCTCCCAGGAGCGTGTCTCCATCTGCGAGCCAGGCCGTCACAAGCCACATCTCTCACACACAGTCCAAGACATTGTGGCTTTGCTGCGTTTGTGTTCAAGGACATAGAAAACAATGTAGTTTAGGTGTACCTGCACATGCTTGCCGTCACAGTGGATTCTGTGTGTGTAGAACGTTTATGGAATTTGAAGTTGCCCATACCGAAAATAAATTGAATATCAAACGTCAAATATATTTAAATGTAATGGGCCTGTTGAAGATTAGGCCAACAGTGCATTCAAAATAGCCTATGCATAATGATAATGAGTAGGAGGCCCGACTGTTGCCATAATACAATTATTATTTCAGAATTTCCATTTAGAAAACTACATAGATTATGGGTCAAATAAACTAACCACGCAATTACTGTGCATGTCATGGAGATTCTCATGTATTCATATATTTAATTGCTTACAATTAGAATGGGGGAAGACATTTCCTATCTATTATTTACGTATCATTCCATTTACTTGTACTCCATTGCAGATATTTATTTTCGGTATAGGTTGTTTGAGAAGATGGCGTCAAAATGTGAAGACATCCCTCTCTGTTTTTCAACTGGGGCCTGTTCAGGATGATGAAATGTTATAGAATGTTCCGATAGAAATGTGTTGTGTAGAACATGTTTGTTTGTCATATGTAATGGAGATTTGTCAGCTCTATTCAATATATTTCTATCTGCAACATTTAGAACGTTTCACCATCTGTTGTGGCACCTCAATACTGTGCTGTTAGTGTTTTTATGACTAATACTGAGCAATGTTTTATACTTTAATGCTGTTGCTTTGATACTCCCACCCCAAAGGATTGCATTGTTACTTTTATTGTTGAAACATGTGACATGGAATGTTTGCAGTGATTTAAAAAAAAATCATTTTTTCATTCAAAATGGCTACCTACAAGGGCAGCTTGGCTAGAAACACACGCTCTGGGTTTGTGGATGAGGCCGCCGTCTTTAGTTGCGATTGTAATGAAATATAAATGATGTCAGTTAGCTAGCAACAAGTTCGAGGTCAATTCCATCTCATCTCAGTCAACTCAGGAAATTACTTGAAATTGCCAGTTGTTAGGGGGGTTCTCGTACATGTTCTCTCAATGTATGAATAGAATTTCAATTTGTCTACTTAGTTGGTTGAGTGCAAATGGAATTGCCCCTGGTCCATTAGCCAATCATAGCTACCAATTGGCCCCAAAGGATTGTAGTAAACAGTAATAGTGTGTAGAGTGCAGGTCATATGATTCCCACCCCCTTCCCATGAACCAAGGTGTCAACCCTGGTATGAGTGAATGGGGTGTAACCGATTTTGAGGTTTTTAGCTGCCATTTTGATCCTAGTTTCTCCAATGGTCTGTGGAGTTGACAGGTGTGCTAGAGAGCCATGACGATCTGCCAAGCCTAGTCGATACCAAACTCATTCTCTTATATGCAGATGGCTCTATTTGGCCCATCATAGAGGTTCAGCATCGTTTTTGTCATTAGGATAGCCATCAGTGTGTAGACAAACGCTTGCACCGCGCACAACCCCCACTGTTCAGTAGTTGGAATAGATCGGTTTGACTTCTCCCTTTTTTAATATATTTTTATAGAGCAGAAAGGAAGGAGCACAATCCAACTCTGTCAATGTGTTCGGATCATTGAATTTGACACGGGTCCCTAAAAATTCTGCACACAAAAAAACGCACCATTTATTGAGAAATTGTTGGGTTATTGTTGATTGTTCAAAAAGCTTGTGCTAGTTGCACCAAAAACAAAAAGCCCTTGATATGACTGAACAAATGATACAATGGCCAGATGGGTAACATGGCCCTTTAGATAGGAAATTACTTGATGTCAACTAGGGTTGCAATTGTTGATTTATTATCCTGTTTTAAAAGAATTCCAGTTTGGAGGATCTTTATTCCCTTCTGATTCCAGAAATCCTCCAATACTTTTTTGGGGGACATTTTTGAGGAATTTTGCAACCCTAATGTCAACATTGGAGAGGCCTTATAAAAGCCTCTGGTTATGGCCTCTAGTTAGGCCTCTAGTTCTGACTGGGAAACCTAGGTTAAACCATGGGACATAAATAGCTAGGTAGAGAACTTCAAACTGGATGTCTCATTTGGAACAGTCACTTCAACTGTCACTGTCATTTCAGACCCCGTTCTACCCAAGTGCCCGTGGGTTACCTTTTTGTTTTACTTCATGGGTGTGTTGGATCTTTGTGGTCATCAGGGTGGGTGTTTGTGTGCTCCACGAGGAGGGAGGGTTTTACTGTTCTTTTGAGTCCGAAGGTTTGCGGTTCTAGCTACCTTGGTTCCATGCAATGGTTCTGTCTGTCATTGGCTGTGTCTGAATGTTTAGCCAAATGTAATAATCCCTTTTTCCCAATGACATTGTGCCAACCCCCAACCCTGTTGACTTAGAGCTTCACAGGTGGAAAGTGCCTCACATGTTGATTTTATATGGTAAATGTTGACTGCCCTCTCCCTCACTGAGTTGGTTGAGTGTTTGTGTATAGAAGCTTGGTTAACCAGTATCACCTTACAGATTAGTACATATATTTGCCCCCTTCCCACTATCTCTGAGCCATCGTATAGAACTCTGTCGACCAAAGCACCTGTGTACAAAGCCCGAGCTGCCTCTTGGCTTTGTAACTCTTGAGACTAAGATCAGGGCCTTATTATTCTTCTGTTCATGCTCAACCAGCTTCGAGCTGACGAGGTAAAAATCTGTCGCTCTGCCCCCGGAGCAAGGCAGTTAACCCACTTCCCCCGGCACCGACGACGTGGATGTTGATTTATTAAGGCAGCCCTCTGCACCTCTCGGATTCAGAGAGGTTGGGTTAAATGCGGAAGACCCATTTCAGTTGAATACATTTAGTTGGACAACGGACTAGGTTTCCCCCTTTCCATTTCATGCTGTAACCCCGGGTTCCATTCCAATTCAAACCCATTGTTTTGTGTTCCAGCTACGTGCTGGACCTTTTGACTATTCCTTCTTTATGGCCCCTCGTTGAGTCCTCCGCCTAACCAAATATAGTTGGTATAATACATTGCCCTGAGTTACTGCAATCACAAAGACATAGTTTACTGGTTATTACAGAGGACAGCCTAGCGTGTCTGGGTCCTTCTTCCATATACCGTCTGCTAGCTGCAGATTGAAATGTGACGCAATGCCCCAGTAGAGCATTTTGAATATCCCTGTCTGAGTTACAGGGCACACCTTTCTCCAGAGACGGTGAACAATAGCGAAACAGACTGGAGGAGTGGGACTTCATAGGTTTCAACCAGTCTCTCCCCCACCCCTAAACCTGTATCTCCCCCACCCCTAAACCTGTCTCTCCTCTGAGCCCATTTAGCTGTCCCCTTTTGAGATGCCCAAAGTTGTCTCCTATCCTCTTTCTCCTTCTGCCTCTGCCTCGTTCTCTTTGCCCCTTGGGCCGGTTTTGTCTCCCTTATAACCGGTCACTGTCCCACTCCCTTCTGTACATAAATGTAGGGTTATTTATATTTCATTCCTGTCTGCTGCCTTGCTTTTGATTTTATTTTCTCATTTTTTAAGAATCTATATTAAAACTGTACTGGGACCATTTTGAAATGTATTTGATGTTTTTTGTTTTGGCTATTTTTAATTTGTATTATTATTGTTTTAAATCATTTTTAATTTGCGTTTGTTTCATTTTATAGTGTTTTGTTATTCAAAAATTTGAAAATATATGTATATATAATTATATATATGATAAAAATTATATATAATTATATAATGCCAAATGGCCTTTCAAAGCAAGATACTTGTTCAAACCTAAATAAAGTGCTTGAGATTGTTTATTGGCTACACAGCATTATCTGGTGCAGTCTGCAATAGTTACTGCAGTTCAGTGCTCATTACAGTTAATTGTGTGCGTGGATGCGCATATGTATATGAACTCAGGACACTGTCTTTCAAAGATAATTTGTAAAAATCCAAAAATATTCATTGTAAAGGGTTTAAACACTGTTTCCCATGCTTGTTCAATAAACCATATACAATTAATGAACATGCACCTGTGGAACGGTCGTTAAGACACTAACAGCTTACAGACGGTAAGCAATTAAGGTCACAGTTATGAAAACTTAGGACACTAAAGAGGCCTTTCTACTGACTCTGAAAACACCAAAAGAAAGATGCCCAGGGTCCCTGCTCATCTACATGAACATGCCTTTTATGCATGCTGCAAGGAGGCATGAGGACTGCAGATATAGCCAGGGCAATAAATTGCAACGTCTGTACTGTGAGATGCCTAAGACAGCCCTACAGGGAGACAGGACGGACAGCTGATCGTCCTCGTAGTGGCAGACTACGTGTAGCAATACCCGCACAGGATAGGTACATCACACCTGTGGGACAAGTACAGGATGGCAACAACAACTACCCGAGTTATACCAGGAACGCACAATCCCTCCATCAGTGCTCAGACTGTCTGCAATAGGCTGAGAGAGGCTGGACTGAGGGCATGTAGGCCTGTTGTGAGGCAGGTCCTCACCAGACATCACCGGCAACAACATCTGTTGGATCGGAAGGTGAGGGCTAGTGCCATTCCCCCAGAAATGTCAGTGAATTTACAGGTGCCTTGGTGGAAGAGTGGGGTAACATCTCACAGCAAGAACTGGCAAATCTGGTGTAATCCATGTGGAGATACACTGCAATACTTAATGCAGCTGGTGGCCACACCAGATACTGATTGTTACTTTGGAATTTGACCCCTCCCCCCCACCCCTTCAGGGATACATTATTCAATTTCTGTTAGTCACATGTCTGTGGAACTTGTTCAGTTTGTCTCAGTTGTTGAATCTAATTTTCATACAAATATTTACACGTTAGGTTTGCTGACAGGGAGAGGACGTTTTCTTTTTTTGCTGAGTTTACATATGTACGTGTAATATATATACAGTTGAAGTCGGCAGTTTACATGCACTTAGGTTGGCGACATTAAAACTTGTTTTTCAACCACTCCACAAATAAGTTAAATAATCTGTCTGTAAACAATTGTTGTAAAAATGACGTGTCATGCACAAAGTTCATGTCCTATCTGACTTGCTATAGTTTTGGCAAGTCAGATAGGACATCAACTTTGTGCATGACATGTCATTTTTACAAAAATTGTTTACAGACAGATTATTTCACTTACAGTGAATTGTATCACAATTCCAGTGGGTCAGAAGTTTACATACACTAAATTGACTGCCTTTAAAAAGCTTGGAAAATTCCCCAAAATGATATCATGGCTTTAGAAGCTTCTGACATCATTTGAGTCAATTAGAGGTTTACCTGTTGATGTATTTCAAAGCCTACCTTCAAACTCAGTGCCTCTTTGCTTGACATCATGGGAAAATCAAGAGAAATCAGCCAAGACTTCAGAAAAAAATTGCAGACCTCCACAAGTCTGGTTCATCCATGGGAGCAATTTCCAAACGCCTGAAGGTACCATCTGTACAAACAATAGTACGCTAATTTAAACATCATGTGACCACGCAACCGTCATGCCGCTCAGGAAGGAGACTCATTCTGTCTCCTAGAGATGAACCTACTTTGGTGCGAAAAGTGCAAATCAATCCCAGAACAACAGCAAAGGACCTTGTGAAGATGCTGGAGGAAACCGGTACAAAAGTATCTATATCCACAGTAAAACAAGTCCTATATCAACATAACCTGAAAGGCCACTCAGCAAGGAAGAAGCCACTGCTCCAAAACCGCCATTAAAAAGCCAGACTATGGTTTGCAACTGCACATGGGGACAAAGATTGTACTTTTTGGAGAAATGTCCTTTGGTCTGATGAAACAAAAATAGAACTGTTTGACCATAATGACCATCGTTAAGTTCGGAGGAAATAGGGGGACTCTTGCAAGCCGAAGAACACCATCCCAACAGTGAAGCACGGGGGTGGCAGCATCATGTTGTGGGGGTGCTTTGCTGCAGGAGGGACTGGTGCACTTCACAAAATAGATGGCATCATGAGGCAGAAAAATTATGTGGAAATATTGAAGCAACTCAAGACATCAGTCAGGAAGTTAAAGCTGGGTCGCAAATGGGTCTTCCAAATGGACAATGATCCCAAGCATACTTCCAAAGTTGTGGCAAAATGGCTTAAGGACAACAAAGTCAAGGTATTGGAGTGGCCATCACAAAGCCCTGACCTCAATCCTATAGGCAGAACTAAAAAAGGCTTACAAACCTGACTCCGTTACACCAGCTCTGTCAGGAGGAATGGGCCCAAATTCACCCAATTTATTTTGGGAAGCTTGTGGAAGGCTACCTGAAAGGTTACCGTTTGACCCAAGTTAAGCAATTTAAAGGCAATGCTACCAAATACTAATTGAGTGTATGTAAACTTCTGACCCACTGGGAATGTGATAAATAAAAGCTGAAATAAATCATTCTCTCTGCTATTATTCTGACATGTCACATTCTTTAAAATAAAGTGGTGATCCTAACTGACCTAAGACCGGGAATCTTTACTAGGATTAAATGTCAGGAATTATGAAAACGGAATTTAAATGTATTTGGCTACAGTGCATGTAAACTTCCGACTTCATCTGTATTTGTGTGTGTGTGTGGTGTGTGTGTATGTATGTATGTATGTATGTATGTCTTGTTAAAAGTTTGGACACCTACTCTAACAGGTTTTTATTTTGACAATGATATACATTGTAGAATAATGGTGAAGGCATCAAAACTATGAAATAACACATGGAATCATGTAGTAACTAAAAAAGTGTTAAAACTAATCAACATATTTTATATTTGAGTTTCTTCAAAGTAGCCACCCTTTGCCTTGATGACAGATTTGCACACTCTTGGCATTCTCTCAAACAGCTTCATGAGGAAGTCACCTGGAATGCATTTAAATTAACAGGTGTGCCTTGTTCAAAGTTCATTTAAGGAATTTATTTCCTCAATGCTTTTGAGCCAATCAGTTGTGACAAGGTAGGGGTGGTATACAGAAGATAGCCCTATTTGGTTAAAGACAAATTCCATAATATGGCAAGAACAACTCAAATAAGCAAAGAGAAATGACCATCCATCATTACTTTAACCCTTTGTGTAGTCTTAACATTCTGTTTCCTCCCCTTGTCCTAAGGGTCAAAAAGGACCCGCCTTCACTAAACGCCTAAAATAAATCAGCTAAATTAAATTTTAAACCCCAAATATATTTTGTATGAAGAAACAACCTGTCGTTCATCACAAACTGTGAATATCTGGGTTTTCCCTCTTCCCAATGCAGAAAGTCTGCATCTAATCAGTGGACACCACTCGTATTTATTACATCACACCTGGCATAATGGTTTTCTTTACTAAAGTAGAGGTTTATTATTATTATTATTATTATTATTATTGCTAAAGGTACTGCATAGGTATAAACATGATTATTATTTTTTTGCGAGAGATAGCACTTGTATAGCCTAAGAAAGTAGCAAAAATGTGCAGAAAGTTGTTTTGAATGCATTTTATTGAAGGGAAACAATAAGTCTTGAACTTTTTTGACAAAATAATATGTTTTTAAACTGTACAATGAGGAATTCAACTGCAAAATAGTAGTCTACTCCTATTTTTTTAACTATTGCCCCCACCCACAAGGTGTATAACAACAATAAATAAGAATAAAATAAGATGATGGATAACAAAACGTGAAGAACATAAATCAATCAACTCTAATTAGCACATGTAGGACAGTATGCAAGTGTGGGTGCATGAACTTTGCAGATGTATTTCTCACATGTGCAGCACATGGTATTTGTTTTACAGTCCTTTGGGGGGCAGAATTGACATCTCCTCCTCTTGCCTGCACCAGCTGCAGCCTCAGCTGGATCAGGACAGTTTTCACACGCGCTGCAGAGGCTGCTGTGTGGGGGAAACGCTCCCTTCTTTGAATGTGTTAAGTTACAAGTGCCTTTCCCAGCTGCTCCAGGAACACCCTCTTGTTCCGCTCATCAGGCATTCAGGTAGGGTTGATCTTGTTCCAGATCACGAAGGCATTGTATGAGGACACATCAGTGATGTTATGGAAGATGACCAGGAGCCAGTGGGCAGTCATCCTCCTGCAGCTGTAAGTTCCAATCACCTTGTCCAGGTTGTCCACGCCTCCTTTGTTGTGGTTGTAGTCCAGGATGATGGCTGGCTGGCTTCCTGTCCTCACGATCACTGGTCTCAGCCGTTTTGTGCAGTGAGCTCAGGAGGACCACATTCTTGTTCCTCTTTGGGAGGTAAGAATCTAGAGTGGGGGTGAAGGCAAACTTTGATGAGAACGCCTCACTCCCCCTTGTTGAGAGGAGTGCAGGGGGGAACTCAGGCTTGTTCTTTCTAACTGTGCCAACCATGGTGATCTTCCTCTTCAGGAGCTGCTGGCTGAGTTCAATCAGTAGCACACATATCAATTTCTCATTGTGTTTTTGTGGTGTGTGCATGATTTTATAACTGTCGGGTCTATGACCCTAAGACAATCTTTATACCCTGGTGGTGTACAGCTTTCATGGAAATATGAACAAATAAGTGGTTTCATTTTTTCTAATGTTGGGGTCACTCTAGGAAAAGAAAAAGTAATTTCAAGTTGAAAAAATATAATTTAGGGGGGTTTCTCTGCTGTTAAACATAGTGGCGGGCCATTTTTCACCCTTAACCCTTGTTGTCTTAAGACATGGTCAGTCAATCCGAAAATTTCAAGAACTTTGAAAGTTTCTCCAAGTGCAGTCGCAAAAACCATCAAGTGCTATGACGAAGCTGGCTCTCATGACGACCGCCACAGGAAAGGAAGACCCAGAGTTACATCTGCTGCAGAGGATAAGTTCATTAGAGTGAAATGCACCTCAGATTGCAGCCAAAATAAATGCTTCACAGAGTTCAAGTAGCAAATACATCCAATGAATCAGGCCTTCATGGTCAAATTGCATCAAAGGACACCCAATAAGAAGAAGAGACTTGCTTGGGCCAAAAAAACATGAGCAATGGACATTAGACTGGTGGAAGTTTGTCCTTTGTTCTGATGGGTCTAAATTTGAGATTTTTGATTCCAACTGCCGTGTCTTTGTGAGATGCAGAGTAGGTGAACGGATGATCTCTGCATGTATAGTTCCCACTCCTGAAGCATGGAGGAGGAGGTGTGATGGTGCTTTGCTGGTGACACTGTCAGTGATTTATTTAGAATTCAAGGCACACTTAACCAGCATGGCTACCACAGCATTCTGCAGCGATACGCCATCCCATCTGGTTTGAGTTTAGTGGGACTATCATTTGTTTTTCAACAGGACAATGACCCAACACACCTCCAGGCTTTGTAAGGGCTATTTGACCAAGAAGGAGAGTGATGCATCAGATGACCTGGTCTCCACAATCACCCGACCTCAACCCAATTTAAATGGTTTGGGATGAGTTGGACCACAGCGTGAATAAAAAGCAGCCAACAAGCACTCCATCACTTTTGACTGGTACTGTGTGTGTGTGTATGTCTGTGTATATATCAGAGGTGGGACCAAGTCATTGTTTAACAAGTCACAAGTAAGTCTCAAGTCTTGGCACTCAAGTCAAGACCGACAAGTCTCCAGTCAAGTCTCAAGTCCTAAACTTTGAGTTTCGAGTCCTAAACATGTCATGATGTGCTCTTCACCAAATGTCATACCATTTCATATTTTAAACAAAAATAATAGTTAGTATATTACATTTACGCAAATCATGAATGTTGTTAATATATATATTTACAACTTTCCAAGTAAACTTTATATTTCCATAGAAATACAAGGGTAGCCATGAGAAAGACCTCCCCCCCCCCCCCCCCCCCCATAGCGATCAACTATCAAGGATCACTATGGGGCGATGTAGGCTTGCACACAATCACCCAACCTTAACACACACCCGTTCCCTGTGTGGTTACAGGCTAACGTATGGCATTAGCAACGGGAGTAACATCAGGCAGGATTTAGGATACCAATTGACTAGCCAGTTGTACCTCAATCTTGGGTGCAATGATCACGTTCCCGCACTGACTGTTCGGAGGCTCATTGATTTAACGTTACGTTAACCTACATGCAACACGAGCAAAGTTATAAATGATGTAATGTTAGCTGTCGGCTATATTAACTACGACTTACCGTTCTTTGTGCAGCTTCAAATGTGGAAAATCTGTCATTGCCAACAAAGGGTATATAACAAAGTATTGAGATAAACTTTTGTTATTGACCAAATACTTATTTTCCACCATAATTTGCAAATAAATTCATTAAAGATCCTACAATGTGATTTTCTGGAGAAAAAAAATCTCATTTTGTCTGTCATAGTTGAAGTGTACCTATGATGAAAATTACAGGCCTCTCTCATCTTTTTAAGTGTGAGAACTTGCACAATTGGTGGCTGACTAAATACTTTTTTGCTGAATGGAAAAAAAAGCTGAAATAAATCATTCTCTCTACTATTATTCTGACATTTCACATTCTTTAAATAAAGTGGTGATCCTAACTGACCTAAGACAGGGAATTTTTACTAGGATTAAATGTCAGGAATTGTGAAAAACTCTGTTTAAATGTATTTGGCTAAGGTGTAGGTAAACTTTTGACTTCAACTGTATATATATATATATATATAAAAATCCAATGTTATGAATATTGCTAGCAAAAACAGAAGAAACAACATTTTAATTATATACCTTCAGTAGAAAAAGGGAATATCTTCTTTCTAACAATGTCAACTTTATTTCTCAACTCCTAATAGATTAATTACACTAATTGGAACCAATTACACTCACTGGAGTATCTGACATATGCTTTGAAAAAGCCCCTGCGAATACCAGTCACAAGTGCTGCTGGCAAGCTTTCTTGACTTGGACATTCATTTTTGCCAACACAATGCTAACCTTTGTTTAAACAGCAGCTACAGTATTAGCGAACGCGTTTGGAGTTACTTTTCTATCTAATAGGCTATGTTACTGTTGACACTTCTTCCAGTTATAATGTGGGGAGGTCAAAATAATGCTAAACTATATACCAAGTCTATTCCATATAAAATGTTGGTTACCTGTCCTTGCTATTTATTATTCAGCAGATGAGAGAAGACGTGGGGGGGGGGGGGAACATGTTACTGACTTGCCTAGTTAAATAAAGGTTCAATAAATAATATAAAATAAAAACATGATGGGGGACGCTGGTTTGCCTGGGCAAGAAAACGTTGAAGACCCCTATTTTAATCCATATCCAAATAATCCATGATCTAAATTATGCAGCTTGTCGTAAGAACTTGATTGAGCCTACTCATACAAGGATATGGATATCTGGACCTGGAAGGCCACTGTGTGTGTAGGCTTTTATGCACTAACACACCTAAACCAACTAACCATGGTCTATCCCACGGGTGGGCAAACAAACAAACTCATTATACCCTACTTTAAAAATGACTGAAACCAAATGGAAACTGTAGAAATCATAGTGGACTTACATTCATAGAGATCCTTGACTGTGTCCAGCTCGCTAATAATCACCTAAATGAAAGCTAGACAGTCAATGAGTATCAAAATTTTCCCAAATTATAGATTTTTTTTGCAAATTTCACCGGTGAGGAAATAGGAAATATAACCAATTTTCTGTGCAGCCCTCCAGACCTCGTTGCGGGCCCCCAGGACAAAAATAGTTTTGACGCCCCTAGTCTAATAAGGATCAGGTCCCTCCTGTTATTCATTATGGTTTAAAAGGCTCAACTGATCCAAGATCAACTGATCATACATCCTACTCCTACATCCTAATCCTACATGTTTTTTGAATACGGGCCCAGGTTCTCCTGTTCCGTTGGCGCATCTCAGAAAAGTTTGGCGGACAAGGCGATGTCTCCTCGGTGACTCATGCAGTGCTCTGTCATCATGTCCTTCTGCTTCCTGCTCTCCCCTCGCGCTGTCAGTGCCGTGTCAGTCAGCAGATAAAGTATTTCTGTCTAAGTCAACAGAGAGACGACACTGTCAAACAACTGCCTGATAGGAACTTCCCCTATGCATTTTAAACATGAAAATTAGCCACTCTCCAATTGATACCCCTTCCCCCAATCAAAAAGGCCTGTCAGACCGGAAATGAGAGTGATGGTGGCGGCTGGTATGTTTGATCGTGCTCGTGTTTGCTCGTCTGGTGTCCCCATGGTCACCGTGTCCTGGCGGTCACTCCAGTGTGATGGAGGCCATGTGACAGGCCACGGCACCACTTTAAGCATGGGCAAATACAGAGGAAATGGGATTTGGCCTAGGTCAGTGATCCTCAACCCCCGGACTGCAGACCAACACTGATCCCTGGGATGATGTTGACTGGTCCCACATACTGTTAGCTAAATGACACCAATTTGGTCAGTTCTCAAGTGATAGTTGTACTTGTCAGTGGCAATTTTAGCATGTAAATCTTGGTGAGGCTAAACATAAAAAAATTGGGATGCATGCCAGCAAAGCCACTACACAACACAACACCAAACAATACATTAATTGCACTATACCAGTGACAAACGGTGCCTACAAACTGTTAGGATCTACATAAAGCTGTCCCAACAGCAGAATACCAACAGCAGTCCCAACACCTTACCAGTGCTACACCTGGCTATTAGCGGAGCCTTGTCTGGCAACGAAACAGTTCATTCAGCCTCATTTACTGCCTTTAAAAAAAACATAGCTGATATGGCTGACTTGCTTAAACAAATGTGGTTTCTACTGGCAATTGAGATGTACAAAAGGGGACGACAAGCAGATATAATGCTATCGATTAAGACATTAATGAGCGACCTAGGACGAACGTAGTCAATATAACTAACTATTTGTTCAGCACTTTTGAAATGTACAGCGACAGAATTCAGAACATGGGCTGTTCTTACAGTGTTCTCCCTGTACACCAAGTCAGAACCGTAGGATAAATAAAGAGGGCATATAAGCATACAATGAAAGCTCTTACAATATTCAATAATTACATTTCTCAAAAACAGGTTATAGGCTACATGTGCACCACCAAGTCAGAACAGTAGGCAAAATTAAGAGGTGAAAACAGACCAAATTGTTAGGGATAGGTACATGGGCTACTAACAGCTTTTAAAATGATAAACTTGGATCAGCTAACACAACGTGCCACTGGAACACAGGAGTGATGGTTGCTGATAATGGGCCTCTGTACGCCTATATAGATATTCCTTTAAAATCAGCCGTTTCCAGCTACAATAGTCATTTACAACATTAGCAATGTCTACACTGTATTTCTGATCAATTTGATGTTATGTTAATGGACAAAATGTGTTTTTCTTTCAAAAACAAAGACATTTCTAAGTGACCACAAACTTTTGAACGGTAGTGTATGTGTATATACTGTAGGGTGAGTATCGGTAAAGTGGGACACTTTCTGAAAATGTGTTTTCTGGACACCTTACAGAGCCACCCCATTGTCTTAACCTCCAACATGATACCATTCTAAATATCTTAAGAACTCTAATACACTTTACAAAAGAGCAAAGCAAGAAATGTTAAACACAGGATGGATGACTCTTCTACAAACGCAAATTGTGCTGAGACCACATTTTTTACGTTGATACTGTCAAATTGAGACACCTTGATTGGCAAAGTGGGACACTTAATTATTTATTGTGAAGAAGGATAAATTAGAGGATATATGAGTAATTTCAATATTTTTGTGATAAACTTCAATTATTCATACTAACATTCTTTATGTATTTTTGTGGAACATTAAGATTGATAATTTACTATTATTATTATCATCATACTTTTTTATAGTTATATGGTGTAGCCTATATGTAATTGTATAGACTATAAATAAAATGAACTTAATCTCGGCCTATCAGCTCAACATTCTAAACACTACACTCTAATGGACATTTTGTAGAATGAAACCAGAAAGACCTTATCCCTCATCAGTTTCAATGACATTTATTGTCACCAGAGTCAAATACAGCAAAATAAATGTTTTGTTGTCATATACCTGTATGGTTATGAGTATACAGTAGTTAGCTAGGAGTTTTTATGTTGGTTAGGTTATATTATTCTAAGTAAAATGCAGCTATGCAAGCTTTTTCTAGCAAGGAAAATGAAATTGAACATTTGATTATTCACCTCAGAACCCTATGTCATTTTACTAACCATTATGTGTCTAGAGACACGTGTCATTACACGGGATGCCACGCCCATAATGATGACATCATACCCACTGAACCCTTTTTTAATCATTTCTAACACACAGGCATTGATTGTTGGTTATGTTATTGTACACATGCAACGATATCCGTTACAAAGTGTCCCACTTAACCAATACTCACCCTGCATCACTAAATGTGTTGATTTTGGTGTTATAGGGGGCAGGGAGGGAGGGTGAAATGGGGGTATTAGATAGAGTGAGGACGGACATCCCGAGGGAGGTCAGGACTGTTTGGCGATGATAATTGGAATTGAGCGGATCTTACGGACACACCATGCGTCCCTAAACACCGCTCAGCTGACCGCAGGGAGGGGAAGGAGCAAAGGGGTCAGCGATGGGCAGGGCCAAGTGGCGTGGGGGTGGGGACATAAATTGAGGAGGAAGAGGATGCTTCAGAGATGCCATAAGAGACCAGCTCTACAACACTCATTATCGGCTCAGGAAAAGTGACGTGCCACTGAGTTGCTGTATACCAACAGGTTAATAATAGGAAGCAGGGAACAGTGGACACAGACGTACCTGGGGGGCATCAACAGTGACAACCGATTAAATACCACAGTGATTATCGAACTAAGGGTCTAAGGTAAGGATTGCTATGATTTTTGCTCTTGAGTATCAATGGGTATGAAGTGAGATCTTGGATAGGATTATTGCATTTGCTTTGGGTTTGATGCTGTCTATGAATAATTCAACGTAAAAAAAAATCCTTGATATTTATCGTCCTTTTACAATAAATATTACGCTGTTCACATATTCTTTATTTTCAATCCTGCCTTGGTGGAATCTTGAGAAGAAATGACCTCAACAATTGCCTATGAGAAACTAATCTTTAAAACCCACTGCAAAATGTGTTTGTGGAGATTCCCCCCCCCCCCCCTGCATAAATATTATTTGATTGTGTCAAATATATCTCCTGCGTTGGATAAGTTATGAGTGGCACAAAGAAAAACACATGTTAAACTTTAAGGCTTGTTGCGTGTTGCTGTTTGCCTGTCCAATTGTTCCTCTTCGCCAACATTTGGATACCCTGATTTGCAAGTCTGGCCGATCAGAAGGCGCCATCACACTTCTGACACCAATGTCACTACCGGCAGTAGTAGGACAGGCCACATAATCTGCGTTTACACAGACAGCCTAATTCTGATCTTTTGCCCAATTATTGGAAAAAGATGTGATTGGTCAAAAGACACATTTGTTTAGATAATTTTTGGGGGGGGAATTGAGCAGCCTGTATTAAAGCAGCCTCTCGCACTTTCTCTCGTTACTGAGGCATTCATTGTATAACCAGCCCCCATCCCTCCCTTTCTTTCCTTGTGAAGCCTTATTGCACAGACTAGTGTCGCATGCTGTCTTCACCTACAACTTCCCTCTCCTTACACCTCTCCATCCCTCTCCACTCAGATCCAGTGATGGTGAGTGTGGCTAGACTGGTGTTTATGCTGGGGCTGCTGCTGTGTCTGGGAGCCCAGCTGTCTTCCTCCCAGCACTGGTCCCATGGCTGGTACCCTGGAGGCAAGAGGGAGCTGGACTCATTTCCCACCTCTGAGGTGGGTCACAGTACTACAATCTCAATGACTCAAATGGATATTACATACAGCACTTTTCATCAGGAGTCAAGACGGGTGTTTTTAGCACCTGTCTGGGTAACACCCAGTAGCCATTTGTGTCACCATCATGCTGTTGTCTCTCTGTCTCAGATTTCAGACGAGATTAAACTCTGTGAGGCAGGAGAATGCAGCTACCTGAGACCCCAGCGAAGGAACATCCTTAAAAACGTTATTGTGAGTGCAGTGGCGGGACGAAAGTAATACATTCATTTAATGATACTGTATCATGTGGCAATCATATAGGGCAGGGATAGCTCAAATCTGAGCCTGAGGGGACGGAATACTTCTCGTTTTCTTTTCTACGTGGTCGATGAATAGGCAAATGTCGCGGAACATTGCATATGTGATGCCCTTTTCACTGTCAGAGGCATGTTTGTTCTACATCATGTATTTCTATCTGATATTTCCATAATGTTGTGCCCTGATGAATGTAGCCCTGGTGTCCCAAGTCTAAATCAGTCCCTCATTCAGGGTGAATAATGAAATGCCACTAGTGTGTGCTCGAGCATAGTATTATTATTTGTCTACAGGTGTTACAAGCATGTTGCACATCCAGGGGTGGAAATGGTGGAGGGAACCGGGTCCGGAAGTAAAATAACTTTGACATGTGGAATAAATTAAGGCAAAAAAAAAATACTGTACCTGTAATTCTTGTCATGTTACTCTCTTTGCAGTTGGATGCCCTGGCCAGAGAATTTCAGAAGCGAAAATAACCTTAGACAACTTATCAACCGTGGCTGATTTAAATCCTTCCTTGTCTCTGTCTGTTTCCTTCATGACCTCTATTCTAATCTCATGTGATTTGGTCCAATTTTGTGGTTCATCCACTTTGATAATCATATAGCATCACTCTTTACCATTTGCATTCTCCTTCTGTCCCCTTTTTGCTGCTGTAGACTATCAATTACAGATGTAACATCATGCACATGCCATTTCCTTGAATAAAGTATCTATTTTGTTATTAATGTCTTCATCATTGTCCTCTCTTTAATTGATTTGTTTCAACGAAAGAATAGGTCAAGAGGCATATGACGAGAGCAATGTTATCCTTTTTGAAAACATGATTTGAAAATGCAAACAAAAAGAAAAACAAACATGTGCTCAGTTATTATATGCACATTGAGTACAAAATTCGAACTTTACAGAGAGTAAATAAGATCTCAAAAAGCAGAGAGGAAGAGGCAAAGCGAGAAGGTTTACTCCGCTCAAAGTCTGTCCACAAAAATAAGACCACTAAGGGAGGAATATTTGTATGGTGGTCATTTACCTTCACCATTTTTACCTTCACCATTTTAAATATCAATATCAAGTCAGAGTTGGGACATCCCAAGGAACCCAGACAACAAGGACCATTCTGCAACATATTGTTAGTTATCTATGCAATGCACATGCGCTGCTCAGGTAGGAACAAAGATGGAAGAGCAAAGTATGTTCTCCGCTGCTATTGGAGTCAGATACTGAAAATAACATTATTTCTACTCATAACGTGGGTTCTGTATAAACACTAATAATACCAATGTTTCACAGATTGAAAGGGAGTTCAATAAGAATGTGAAATTACAGTTCGTAGCTAAAAAGCTAGGTGGCAAACAATCGTGTTTCCAACTTGAATGTCGTTTTGCACTTAGCCTTGTACCTACTCCAATAGCTAGGTCCAAAGGCACGTTGTGTTAGCTAATCCAAGTTTATCATTTTAAAAGGCTAATTGATCATTAGGAAACCCTTTTGCAATTATATTAGCACGGCTGAAAACGGTTGTTCTGATTAAAGAAGCAATTAAACTGGCCTTCCTTAGACCAGTTGAGTATCTGGAGCATCAGCATTTGTGGGTTCGATTATAGGCTCAAAATGGCCAGAAACAAAGAACGTTCTTCTGAAACTCGTCAGTCTATTCTTGTTCTGAGAAATGAAGGCTATTCCATGCGAGAAAATGCCAAGAAACTAAAGATCTCGTACAACGCTGTGTACTACTCCCTTCATAGAACAGCGCAAACTGGCTCTTAACAGACTAGAAAGAGGAGTGGGAGGCCCCGGTGCACAACTGAGCAAGAGGTCAAATACATTAGTGTCTAGTTTGAGAAACAGACGCCTCACAAGTCCTCAACTGGCAGCTTCATTAAATAGTACCCGCAAAACACCAGTCTCAACGTCAACAGTGAAGAGGTGACTCTGGGATGCTGCCCTTCAATCTCATGAGAGAAAAGAAGAGTGCTTTTTGTTAAAAAGAAAAAGAAAAAGATCTTACCTCTTCTATGCTTGGGCCAAGATTTACCACAGGGGGGCAGCAGTCGATCAATCCAACTCTGCAATCTTGGAGTCTGTCACTGCCATGAAAAATACTAAAATGAGCAAGCACACATGTGGTCTTCAACAAATCTACTTTTCTAGATTGTAAATTAGAATGCATATCTGTTATGTTGACTATAAAAGATATCAGGTTCTTAGGAATTAGGGCTGAAATGACTTTACTATTAGTTAGCTACAATGTTGTAGGACTGTGTTACTCTCAGTGTAATACCATTAGCTGTAGGAGGAAATGAAAACAAATGTATCTCTGATTGAATGGAGAGGTTGCCTGATACCTCGATCTACATACCGGTAGATCTCGTTTCGAAGAGAGTGAGGATCTCTGGAACAATGTTCTGCAGAAAATGCAATGTGTCTGTGTTGGGTCAAACAGGTGCAAGTGGTAAAAATGAGGACACTTGGCTTGCTATGGTTTATTGTAGAATGAATGACAGTTTATATACAGCAGTTACATCTGGTGTATATTTGAACAATGTCAATTGGATCATTGTTATCAAGATTCCAATGTTCCATGTTTTAATTACTTTTTTTGCAAACAATAATACAAACATACAGATGGTAAATAATGCTTGAACATTCTTAGATCTCCTACACTGTGTTCCTGAACAGACATGAGACTAAATGTTTCTCCATTTCAGCTTTGCGACTCAAGAGCCCAACAAAGGCTTGACTGTTCTGAGGCGCGTAGAGATGCTCTGAAGCCCTCTGAGATCTCCTGTTTTCAAAGAATCCTGTGGTTTGGTTCGTTGTCTCTCTCAAACCCTCGACCCCCGTAGAGCTGTGCCGTGCCCACATCCTCCTCCTATACGACCCCCACCTAGGCCTTGTCCCCCCCCCCCCCCCCCCCCACACACACACACACACTCTAAAAAACCAAGCTCCATAGCCATACAGTTTTAGTTAGGCATTAACAGCTTACCATTTCAGAATGCTTTTGCTTTACTGCAGCAAGGTACATTGTTAAAGGGAGGGTTCACCCAAATTACCAAATGTATTTTGTTACTCAGTCCTTGGAAAGGGTATGACAGCTTTGGTTTTGTTTACCTGACTTGACTGTTTCCAAATGCCAACCTTTTAGCATTTGTGGCACAAATCCAAAGCAAATCAATGGTACCAATATGAGCATTTTTCACACTTCACTTAAGTTACTTGGACATGAAGAATGTAAAATGCTAATATCAATATCATTAACTTGCATTAGATTAAGCATTTGGAAACACTGGCCTGGTAAATAGACCAAAGCATGGATTGCTGTCATATTTGTTCATAACTTGTAATTTGGGTGAACTTTCCCTTTATGACAAACTCTCTCGCAGGATGACGTTAAATGCCAAGTTCATTAGCAATTATATAACAATAACCGATTTTATGAAAAGCATTTCTGAAAAGTTCAGTTACATGGACTTTTAAGCACTTTTTTACTGCATTGTAGTACAGGGTAACTTTGCATGACCCCAACTGTATTTCTCCATCACCCTGCAATATATACAGTGAGGCTCCAGAAGTATCAGGACTGTGACACATTTGTTGTTGTTTTGGCTCTGTATTCCAGCATTTTGGATTTGAAATGATGCAATGACTGAGGTTAAAGTGCAGACGGTCAGCTTTAATTTCAGGGTATTTTCATCCATATCGGGTGAACGTCTGGGAAATGCAGAACTTTTTGTGCCAAGTCCCCCCATTTTAGGGGACCAAAAATATTGGGACAAATTCACTTAAATGTATTATAGTAGGCTATAAGTTTAGTTTTTGGTCCCATATTCCTAGCACACAAGGATTATATCAAGTCTGTGACTCTACAAACTTGATGAATGCATTTGCAGTTTGTTTTGGTTGTGTTTCAGATTATTTTGTGCCCAATAGAAACGAATGGTAAATAATGTATTGTGTCATCTTGGAGTCACTTTTGTTGTAAATAAGAATAGAATATGTTTCTAAACACTTCTACATTAACGTGGATGCTACCATGATTACCGATAGTCCTGAATGAATGGTGAATAATGATCAGAGAAAACGTTTATATCATTCCCTCAAGACACACAAATATCGTACCCTCAAGACATGCTATTCAAACCAAACTTTATTTGTCACATGCGCCGAATACAACAAGTGTAGACTTTACCGTGAAATGCTTACTTACAAATCCTTAACCAACAGTGCAGTTCAAGAAGAGTTAACAAATGATTTACCAAGTAGACTAAAATAAAAAGTAATAATAAAAAGTAACACAATAACAATAACGAGGCTATATACAGGGGGTACCGAGTCAGTGTGCGGGGGTACAGGTTAGTTGAGGTCATTTGTACATGTAGGTGGGGGTGAAGTGACTATGCATAGATAATCTCCCCTGTTATTGTAATGGTGAGAGGTTAGCATATCTTGGGGTTAGGATCTTTGTGCGTCTAACTTTCTCACTCATCATTATTCATTCAGGACTATCCGTAATCATGGTAGCATCCACGTTAATGTAGAAGTGTTTAGAAACATTCTTATTTACAATAAAAGTGACTCCAAAATGACACTACATTATTTACCATTCATTTCTATTGGGCACAAAATAATCTGAAACAACCAAAACAAACAGCAAATGCATCCAACGAATTTGTAGATTCACAAGCTTGATGTAGTCATTGCGTGCTGTGAATATGGGACTAAATAAGTACTTAACTTTTGACTACTTTAATATACATATAAGGGAATTTGCCCCAATACCTATTAGTCCCCCCCCCCCCCCCCCCATTTTAGGGGTCTATGTACAAAAGTACTGTAATTTCTAAACGGTTCGCCCGGTATGGATAAGAAATACCCTCGAATTAAAGCTGCCAGTCTGCACTTTAACTTCATAGCCATTGTATAATTTCAAATCCAAAGTGCTGGAGTACAGAGCCAAAACAAAAAATGAAATATCACTGTCCCAATACTTTTGGAACTCACTGTATCTGATGTAATGTTCTTACCGAAAGGAAATCTTTTGGAAATACAAAAATGAACCAATTTTGCGGATCGTTCCACATTCTATTGAATTGTATCCCTTAGTTGGTGTGCTGTGTGCGTCTCTCAGGGTGCCCATATAAAGGCAGGCATAAAGGGGATATAAGATAATGTACATGAACAAAACACGAAAGCATGATCACATGTGGGTTGTAAGTGAGTGGTGTTAAATATATTTGTTCATGAGAACCAAAATTAAAAACGTATCCACAACATTGAAAATCTTGCTGTAAGGTTGTGAACAAGTAAATGTGAGTTACAATATTTGCTGTGAAATATAATTTTTTAATATGAAAAATAGGCTACTTATAACTGAACTTTTATTGTAGGAAAGGTAACCTCAATGCTGCTTCACATCTCACAGTGGTAAGGTTCATGCTTTGTTGAAATTGTCAAGACTCAGACATTTTCAGGTATTTATCAGGTTTAGCAATTACAGAAGTACTCATTGAGCTTCATTTTTGGTTGGTTTTGTATTTCTTTGACATGAACTGGAGTTGAGGTAGCTTGATCTGCAGCCGTGCTCCAGTACTCAGTGCGGCTGCAGCTGGGCTAGGTCACACACCTGGGCAGAGAGGTTAGGAGAGGTGAGACTTGGTAATTGTGCAAACTAGTCACACCAGAAAAACTTGGCCTTTGTTTTAAATGCATTGGTATAAAACAATTCCATATACAGTGCATTCGGAAAGTATTCAGACCCCTTGACTTTTTCCACATTTTGTTACGTTACAGCCTTATGCTAAAATGTATTCAATTAAACATTTTCCTCAACAATCTACACACAATACCCCATTAATGACAAAGCAAAAACAAGTTTTTAGAAATTGGCAAGTTTATTAAAAATAACAAACAAATACCTTGTTTTCATAAGTATTCAGACCCTTTGCTATGAATCTCAAAATTGAGCTCATGTGCATCCCGTTTCCACTGATTATCCTTGACATGTTTCAACAACTTGATTGGAGTTCACCTGTGGTAAATTGATTGGACATGATTTGGAAAGGCACAAACCTGTTTATATAAGGTCACACAGTTAACAGTGCATGCCAGAGCAAAAGCCAAGCCATGAGGTCGAAGGAATTGTCTGTAGAGCTCCGAGACAGGATTGTGCCATGGCACAGATCTGGGAAAGGGTACCAAAAATTTCTGCAGCATTGAAGTTCCCCAAGAACACAGTGACCTCTGTCATTCTTAAGTGGAAGAAGTTTGGAACCACCAAGACTAGAGCTGGCTGCCTGGCCAAACTGAGCAATCGGTGGAGAAAGGCCTTGGTCAGGGAGGTGACCAAGCACCCGATGGTCACTCTGACAGAGCTCTAGAGTTTCTCTGTGGAGATGGGAGAACCTTCCAGAAGGACAACCATCTCTGCAGCACTCTACCAATCAGGCCTTTATGGTAGAGAGGCCAGACAGAAGCCACTCCTCAGTAAAAGGCACATTACAGACCGCTTGGAGTTTGCCAAAAGGCACCTAAAGACTCCCAGACCATGAGAAACAAGATTCTCTGGCTCTTTGGCTTGAATGCCAAGGGTCACGTCTGGAAGAAACTGGCACAATCCCTACAGTGAAGCATCGTGGTGGCAGCGTCATGCTGTGGGGTTGTTTTTCAGCGGCAGGGACTGGGAGACTAGTCAGGATCGAAGGCAAAGATGAACGGAGCAAAAGTACAGAGAGATCCTTGATGAAGCCTGCTCAGGATCTCAGATTGGGGCGAAGGTCCACCATCCAACAGGACAATGACCCTAAGCACACAGCCAAGACAACGCAGGAGTGGCTTTCGGACAAGTCTCTGAATGTCCTTGAGTGGCCCAGCCAGAGCCCAGACTTGAACCCTATCTAACATATCTGGAGATACCTGAAAATAGCTGTGCAGCAGCGCTCCCCATGCAACCTAACAGAGCTTCAGAGGATCTGCAGAGAAGAATAGGAGAAACTCCCCAAATACAGGTGTGCCAAGCTTGTAGCGTCATACCCAAGAAGACTCGAGGCTGTAATCGCTGCCAACGGTGCTTCAACAAAGTAAAGGGTCTGAATACTTATGTAAATGTGATATTTACGTTCTTTAAAAAACAAAATAGCACCTATTGTTTTGTCATTATAGGGTATTGTGTGTAGTTTGAGGGGAATAAATAAACTTAAAAATATATATATATATTTTTTAAATAAGGCTGTAACCTTACAAAGTGTGGGAAAAGGGGTCTGAATATTTTCCAAAGGCACCGTAGTACAAAAATAGTGTAGACCAGCACTGTTGTTACAGATTGTAAATACTGCCGACCCTGACTGAAATGTCTGCCTATGGTTCCAGATGTCCATCGGTTGGGAAAAGTCATTGTTGATATTATGGAATTGTTCACTTTGTTGGTCCATGAGCGTTACTTTATTCTGAGTAGATACATCTTTGTGTAGCATCCCCTTTACTGCAAAGTAATAGCAGTATATTCCTGATGAGGGTTATAACTGGTGAGGTAAGTTTCTTAAAACCAAGTGAAATTATTTAGAAAGTGTCTGGGCACTTCTACAGCATACCGCAATAAACATTTTGAATTAGGAGTCAAAAGTGTTAATGTATACAAACTTCAAAGGATGATGTGTTTTTAAAATTATATTTTACATGACTGTATCATACACTTTTGATAATAGTGTATGATACTGGGACATATACAGACAAAGCCTTTTGAGCAATCAACAAGAGGATATGAAGCGTCTTATATGTGGAGAACTTCTGACATGTTGCCATTAGATATACATTGAACTTCATCTCCTCTCTTCATTAGAAGTATGTGTGTGTGTGTCTCACTCTCTGATAGGCCTGGTGCGTGGCTGTGTGTTGTCACGTAGGGGTGTTACCCAGGCGACACTTGGCCATGTTAGTTCAGTTGCTCCCCTGTTCTCTGACAGATGCAGAAAGGGAAAAGGAAGCAGTTTTGCCGACCCTCAGCTAACCCTCGAGAAGACACGCATCATAATCACACAACCACTCAAGATGACCCCGTTGGCAATGGTATGGACAACGGTGTGCTTGTGGAAAACAGGTAAGGACCCCAATATTCTCTCTACCTCACGGTCAACAAGTTATTTTCTGTTGAGGTCTCAGGAACAGCGTGAGGCCTACCTTGACAACTAGTGAGAGTCAGAATGACAAGTGTATGCGCTGTTGTTATTTACTTCTCATTCCATTTTGGCGAAGGTTGTTATTTCTGTCTAGACGTGTGTATGTTTGCAAGAAGGTTTGACACCAGGAAATGTTAAGTGTTAAAGGAGTGTGGATGAGGCCCCAGTGTTTTCTTTGTATGAAGTCCTGTCAAATATTTTTGGTGATTTGAGTGATACGTTGTTTTAGTGATGATCGGATAAACGTCAACGAAAAACAGTAGGCCGGAGCCAAAAATGCACAGACCTTCAATAATTGTCACATCTCCAAAACATGACTGACATTCAACGACAACCAATAGCTTTTCTTAAATCCAAACGAGAGCTCTGAAGATAAGATATGTATACATATTTCTGTGAAGCATTGCATGTAAAGAAGCGAAGCGAAACAGTTCAGCATTGTCTCTTGCAACGTTTGCCTCAGAATGTCACCTTTTATAGATAAGTCTCTCGTCTAACCTTTCTGTTGTGTTGCTACATGTCATGGTTCCAAGGTGCCATAATTTAACACTTCCATTCTTGCAAAATTATCGGTTTGATCACAGTGTTTGTGTCTATCCCTCCACCACGTCAGGTTTTTTTGCTTCATTTTAAATGGAACAATCTCGACCCTTTATCTCATTCTGTCTCGCTTGATGTATTTCTGGTTAAATGTACCTGTCGTAAATAAACAGGTTTCAACAACACTGTTGAAAGCACAGTCATTTATTTACAGTGAAGCACAAGCAAATAATGTTTCAATCTAGTAAAAAAGAGCATATCAGTGTTACGGACGTCCGTCATGTCTTCTTATCATTGTGATCTCTGCACAAATGACAATAGGACCTTCATTTCATCAGTATTGTTGGTCTTCTTTGATGTGGCGACAGTTTGTCCAGCCAAACTCAACCCCCATTCACTTCTCCTTTTCCAGTGTACAGCCTGACACCAACCGAGTCCCACTTCGTCCAGTATCCCCCAATCAACAACACAGAGGTCGTCAGCTGTGAGTGTTCCAGCCGCTCCTGCCAGACAGTCTTTTGGTTCCGCACACACCACAACAACTCCGGCTTCCAGTTCCTTCTCAGCCTCAACAATGCTGAGCGGACCATCTACGGACCCGGGGTGGATGAACACGGGTTCAAGGCCAGTAAAAGGGACATGGGGAGCAAGGTTGTTTTCACACTGCGCATCATTCAAATAAAGGCAGAGGACGCAGGGTTGTACTCCTGTATGCTCCAGAACCAGAAAGAGAACGAGTTGTGGAGGCCAGGAGTTCTTCTCAGACCTGGAGGTGAGAGGAAGCCATTACTCTGCACGGCACTGACGCTTCCCATTGTTCATATGACTGATTAGAAATGAGAAGATTTCCTGAATCAATCCAGAATTCCTAAATTTCCCTCCTAGAACGAGTTACACGACTGTGGAACTCACTCACATCTGCCATATTATATTTAGAATGACCCGGGAACACAGCAGTTTCCTCATTTTCCATGTTCTTCCCGAAACAGTTCAACCTTTGATTCAGATTTCGCTTTGTGTCCCTTCAGAGCTGGGTTGGAATTCATGACCAAATATTGTGAAGTCAGAACGTCAGTGCGGAATTCAGCCTTGTTATAGAAAATAAAAGCCTTTAGAAGTTTCCCTTGCGACCAGTTGCAGACCTGTATTTTGAGTTGTCATCCTTAAGCTTCTTCATCTGTCCAAATCTCTCTCCGTTATGTTTTGTTTATTTTCTTTCTCTCACAGTGTGTCTCGTACGTTTGTCTGTCTATTTTTGTGTCCCACCAGAAACTCGCCCAACATTAACCCCTGTCACGAAGCCCAAGGCCAAGCCCCCAGGAATCCCAACCGGCCGCTGCACCAAAAGGAACTATCAAACCCCAGAAGGTGAGGTTCATAACTTTTAAGAAGTCTGTCTAATAAGTTGTTTGTTGTCTGCGTAACAAGTTGAATGTGTTACAGGTTCATTTTGTATGTCTAGTTATGTTACAACTGGTTGTATGTTGTGTTACAAGCTGCTAAAACACTGTAACAGTGTGTTGTATTGGGTTCCAGGCTGTGGCTACAAAGTTCTGTGGCCGTTGGTCGGAGTACTCCTCACCCTGGCTGTGGCTTTGATCTACACACTGTACTACTTCAGCCGTGAGTGTCTTTTCGCCTTGCTTACCTGCCGGTAAAGCAACATAGCAGAAGCACCCAGCTCCAGTGCTGTTTGTAATTCGGATTGTCAATTGTCAAAGACACTGCTCACGCAGGGCCTAATCCTTACTTGAGATGTACGTGCTTAACTCTCGTGTAAACTGTGTATTGATGTCAATGGAATATTTGCGGGAAAACTTGAGTTACGTGGATATCAAATGATAAATGAAGCCCGACCAGGGACGAACAACATTTTAACCTGCAACATTTAACGTTTGACAAGGGAAAGACAATAAAGTGCATTATTTTGGGAGTAAGCAACAACATCGTAATTGATGTATTCTGTGTGGGATATCAGTATACCTGCTGCTCCTATGGGGTTGAAAGGGGGAGACAGTAATGTATTCATGTTTATGACTGTTAGTATGCTGTTCTGAATTAATTGTGTGTGTGTGTGTGTGTTGCAGGACTACCCAAAAAGTGTCGACATCAGTTTGCCAAGTAAGTTCCATGTGATGTTTATCTTCTCCTCCTCTCAACACAATAAAATATCTCTACCTGCTTCTGTATGGATTTCTGTGACTTACTCTTTGACTCTTTGATCTGAGCCTGTATTCATAAAGCGTCAGAGTAGGATCAGTTTAGCCTTTTAGATCACAGTGAGTACGATTACATGGACAGCGGGGACCTGCTCCTATACTCTGAGCCGTTTTGTGAATACAGGTCCTGGTCACGCTTCTAATCTCAAATGTTGTGTGATCGATCTGACTTTCTCTATAATTGAGACAATCTTTGTCCCTGTATTCATCTCTGTGTAGTTGACTCTCTTTGACTGTTTGTCTGTTTTGTATCTGCCTCACAGGAAAAGACCAATGAAGTAAGACAGAGAGCCCGCACTGCAGACTCTGAGACAGTGCTCTATGTGTCCTTGGCTCTCCTTCCAGGAATCCAATTCGACTGAATCTGAACACGGTTTTATTAGCATGTCACTTTTCTATTCTTTGTTCATTGCAGCAATGAACTTACCTGAAAATGCAACTGTCTAAAAGGAAACCCTTAGGATGCTGTCCACAATGTTACTGCCTCTGGCTATGGTTTTCTAATTAAGTGGATGTATTTAACAGAAGACATGTTTTATGAACTGGTATTACTCTCATGTGCTAGTATACCACAAATGCAGCTTTTAATAAATCAATAAAATACATGACTTGTAAATAGGTGCATACTGTATATCTATTGTTTTGTGTTTGCCATGCATTGCCCATCTGGAAGAACAATACCGTGGTTTGCCTATTGATATTTGGCAAAACTGTACTTTCAATAGAGTCAAAGCAATATGAAGCATTGTATTCTGGTTCAGTAGCCTAATGTGATTATTGTCTGTGTGCATCATGTGTTGATGAATAAAATCGTTCTTTTTTATCATTCATTACTTCATGTCCATTTACTGTCATCTTATCATAGGGACCAGAGCGAGGTGTGTGTGTGTGGTATTTCCTTGTTTAACTGTTGAGTGGGAGACTTTTAATCTGACTGCGTTTAAACACAAACATAATCAAGCCTGCTCCACCATTTCACTTCATATTGCATTGAACAGAAAGCAGAGACATGTAACACACTATATAAAAACTGTCTTTCTTGATGTCAACCACAATATTAGTGTGTATATATATAATAAACACAACGATAAGGCTTGTATGAAACAGCATGCACGCCTGCAGCAAAAACATCTGTCTTCCGTGGTTCTTCAGGTCTCAGCGAGTGAACAAGACCCTTTCCTGTGTGACAGAAAGAGAGGGCACGA
This sequence comes from Oncorhynchus nerka, assembly GCF_034236695.1. Taxonomy (NCBI): domain Eukaryota; kingdom Metazoa; phylum Chordata; class Actinopteri; order Salmoniformes; family Salmonidae; genus Oncorhynchus; species Oncorhynchus nerka. The sequence goes on along the minus strand of NC_088410.1, from coordinate 43,786,984 downwards.
GAAAGAGAGAGGAGAGAGCGCACTGTGCACACTGAGACGCTATCACTCTTTCTCTGTTCTTTCAACTTTGAGCCCCTCTTCTTGACGCTGAAACAAAACAACCACAGAGCGACCACAGAGCCCGCCACAGGCAGAGACAGAAAGAGAGAGAGAGGGAGGGAGGAAAAGTGAGAGAAAACACTGTCGTCAGACATGAAAAAACCCTCAACTTTATTAAAACTCCTCTCATTGTGTTGTCTCATTCTTTATTTCATTTGATATTTTGTCATGACTAAATAAATGGGAAAAGTTGACTGCAGTGGTTGAGATGGTGGAAGATAAGTGGGCATCAGAAATGTACACAGAATTTCAGTTCATTGTTACACTTTATTTTACAGAGTTTTTATCTAATCACTTTGTAATAATTAGGGTAACATGGGGTAATTAGCCACCTGGGGTAACCATTTCTTCCCCCCAACACATTCCCTGTTTGCTGTCACAGATCCCCCCGGAACTTTCATCACGCACACCTGCCCCATATTCCCACTGACTAGTATTTGTATATATGTGCCCTTTGTTCACCATGGTGCTGTCTATTATTGTTACAATGTCCGTTGGTGCGTGCGAGTACCTGTGCTGTGTGTTTTGGCTTTCGTGCCATTGTGGATTGCGCAGATGATTACAGGTCTCGTTCCTTGTGTTAATCATTGTGCGCGTATGTTCATTATTCGAGGTACTCCTCGCTCTTTTGTTTGGGTTTCAACCCTTTGTTTTTTGTATAGTGTTTGTTTGGTCTTCGTCCCCGTGCCTTTACATGGCACGCCGTAATTTGGGTACAATAAAAACCCTTATTACGCATTCCTGCGCCTGTCTCCCAAATCATTGTAACCAAGGTCACAGTTTCCACTACTCTTGCTCAACTAAAAATGTTATCTGTCTCATTTAAGTCACTTTAACAATTCTTATGTAAATTTATCAAATATTTCATCATTTAGATAAAGTTAAAATATATATATATATATATATATTAATCTGATTAAGTTAGATCTATAAACTTGTGTATAGATACAGTATATACCATTAGGGGAGCCTAAAGATAAATAATCCACTTGTTTAGAGATACACATTTTTATCAGTTTTTAATAAAGCAGTAGATCTCACTAAGGTGAGAATGTTGGGGGTAACTGCCTCCCCCCTCCAATGGGGCATCTTGCCCACCCGGCAATCCAATGCAAGTGAATGGTGCCTAAACTAGCATTTACCAAATCATCTACAAGTAAATTAATCGAGTTACACAGTTATCTTTTATACTTTACGATGACTTGGACATGGTTTGTCGCGAGGCACCTTACACAGCACTAGTTACCCCACGTTACCCTACACATAGTTTTTTTTTAAAGAGTAATTGAAAAAAGCATCACTATGTATTTGGTAGCCTATGGTTGACAAACAATGTTTCTTTGTCACAGGTAACAGAACAAAAGTACCCATTGATACTATACTAAATACATAGGAAAACACTTTATTTTACAGTCCTGCCTGGTAAACACCAGTGGAAACAGTACTATCAAATTAACATTACTCATTTCACTTGCCCTAAATCAAGCATCCTATGTTCTTGCTCTGCACATCAACATGTTCCAATTTAGTGCACATGTTCACAACAGCCAATACATCTATCTGGAATGGTATTTGGTTATCCTAAAGAGAGATGTACTGAACGTGTATTAGAATAAAATATATATACAAAGAATAGTAATCACTTGAGAAAAAATATATCAATGATTGTTACGGAAGCATATACAGTAAAAACTATCATTGAAAAGTAATCCTATGTTTTAATATATGGTATCTGTATGAGCATAGTAAAAAATAACGTATATCCCTTTTATAAATATTCACTTCAGCAAACACACATTAGCCTATGAATGTAATGTGTAATAAGGATTATATGAAAAAACAAGAGTACTCCTAAAATTCTTCTTCTCTTTTATGTTTTTGAAAGATATCAAATCAAATCAAACTTTATTTGTCACATATGCCGAATACAAGTGTAGACCTTACCGTGAAATGCTTACTTACAAGTCCTTAACCAACAGTGCAGTTCAAGAAGTGTTAAGAAAATATTTACCAAGTAGACTAAAGTAAAAAAATATATAAAAAGTAACACAATAAAATAACAATAACAAGGCTATATACAGTGGGTACCGGTACCGAGTCAGTGTGTGGGGGTACAGGTTAGTTGAGGTCATTTGTACATGTAGGTAGGGGTGAAGTGACTATACATAGATAATAAACAGTGAGTAGCAGAAGTGTACAAAATAAATGGAGGGGGGGGGGGGTCAATGTAAATAGTCCGGTGGCCATTTTATTCAGTTCAGCTGTCTTACGGCTTTGGGTAGAAGCTGTTAAGGAGTATTTTGGTCTTAGACTTGGCACTCCGGTACCGCTTGCCGTGGTTGTAGCAGAGAAAATAGTCTATGACAATTTTATGGTCTTTCCTCTTATTTGACGAGAAAATGAAACAACCAAACATAGCTTTTTATGTTACAAACAATAGTACTATATTTTAGTTAGAAAAGTATATGTTTAAACCTTTGCACAAAATATTATGTAAGTATTGCTGAAGATATTGTTGCTCTTCTAGTCTCATAATGTTTAGTATTTGTAGTCTCAGTTGTAGATTGTCCTTCTGACAGTAGCCATAATAGTAAACTTGGGCACATCCATTTCTGTTACGTTTTCTATTGTTACACCAAAGGCCAATCTACAGCAATGTCAAGAACCACATTTATTTACATTAGTTATTGTTTGGTTTTCCCCCTATTATGTGCATATAACCTACACCACAGTCCCTGTGCATATTTGGTCAAATACTTTACCGAACATTTTTCATCTATGATCACTCGGCCATGGCTTGATTATGTAATGTACGAAACATTGAAATATAGTTGACTATACACAGTGATTAATTCAACAATGCTAGACAAAACATTTGACAAAACATTTGAATGAAGTGCTGTATACAGTTTACATTTACATTTTAGTCCTAAACAAACACAGACAAAGCATTAGCTAAACTTAACGCATAAAGTTAAGACATCAATCTTTAGAAACAACGGAAACAATGTCAACCATGATAATAGATATCTCTCTCAGACAGCTTAAACTGAGAACAAATTATGTTGAAATATTTCAAATCTGCATCTTGAAAGGCCTCATGTCATTGGCTTCAGCATTCCCAATTAGAAACCCCTTAGCAAAATGTATTTAACTAATGTAGCCTTAGTTCATTTACAATGGACTGATAATATACTTGATCACTATTGTTTTACACACTGTCCTAGTGTCTTACAAATTGTCCTATTGTCTTACACATTGTCCTATTGTCTTACACATTGTCCTATTGTTTTACACATTGTCCTATTGTCTTACAAATTGTCCTATGGTCTTACACATTGTCCTATTGTCTTACAAATTGTCCTATTGTCTTACACATTGTCCTATTTTTTAACACATTGTCCTATTGTCTTACACATTGTCCTATTGTTTTACACATTGTCCTATTGTCTTACAAATTGCCCTATTGTCTTACACATTGTCCTATTGTCTTACAAATTGTCCTATTGTCTTATACATTGTCCTATTGTCTTACAAATTGTCCTATTGTCTTACACATTGTCCTATTGTCTTACAAATTGTCCTATTGTCTTACACATTGTCCTATTGTCTTACAAATTGTCCTATTGTCTTACACATTGTCCTATTTTTTTTTACACATTGTCCTATTTTTTTTTACACATTGTCCTATTGTTTTAAACATTGTCCTATTGTCTTACACACTGTCCTATTGTCTTACACATTGTCCTATTGTCTTACACATTGTGCTATTGTCTTACACACTGTCCTATTGTCTTAAAAATAGCCAATTCCATATACTTTTTTGGGGGGTTACACATCTGCGAGTGTATACTTGCATAGGTGCATGTACGTGTGTACATAGACTGAAAGTATTTGTCCTTTTGTAGGCCTGCATAGGACAAAGGCAAAGCAGATAGCAAGCTACTGCTCCGTGTCAGCTGTCATGGGCAGCTTAGTTGTTTGGAGAAGGAGGTGCTTTCTGTGTCCATAAGTGTCCAGATATCGGTGTCCTTTGAGTTGCTTGAATCCTTCTCAACTGTAATGAGATTTCTTGATTCAAATAAGGTATTTAAAATCTGTCTGTCTGTCTGTTTGTCGAGTCGGCCATGGCTACTTACTGTACGCTGAGTTCACCCAACTGAAACTTCTCCGTCTCTTCCCTTCCCACAATCCATAGTGCCCCTATAAGGGCAGAGGAAATGATCCTAATACTGCTTTTGTTGCATCTCCAATGACGGGAGCCTTCTTCTGACTACATGTCAATGGCACGTTACTCACACTCTCCATTTGTCTAATGTGGTGCTTGGTGCTAAATGTTCAGGGAACTCTCTTTCTCACCGGCATCCCCCGGTCATCCCCCCCACGTACACACACACACTGTTTGGGGTCAGAGAGGCCTCGGTGTGACTAAGACAGGGAAGCCCAGGTGGGGGTAGACAGAAAGCACCATGGATGGTTAGGTGAGTCAATGCCGATACAAAGGAATGGAAACTGGCTAACTGTCAGGGCCCCTCTGTTTCTGTCTGACTGGCTCTTCCTGGACACCCACCTTCTAACTACAGAACACACCAACACAATCCCCCCCTGCTGACTGAAAAGGTTATGAGTTATTGTCTCAGTATACAAGATGACATTCAGATTTGGGTTACTATAGTATAATCTAAAGTAAGTAAAAGTGCTCTTTCCTTTTCCAACGTAAAGGAGGGGCATGAAGGGACACACGCTGTTATTGCAACATTAACCAAACGAGAGGAGCACTTCATCTCTAAAATGGAAAGTCAAATGGAAGCGTGTTTACGCCCACATCTGCAGGTCGAGTGAAGATTGCTTCATATTGAACATACAATGCATTTGGAAAGTATTCAGACCCCTTGACATTTCCCACATTTTGTTACATTACAGCCTTGTTCTAAAATGGATTCAATTGTTTTTTCACTCATCAATCTACATACACTACCCCATAATGACAAATGAAAAACAGGTTTTTTAGAAATTGTTGCAAATGTATACATTTACATAAGTATTCAGACCCTTTACTCAATACTTTATTGAAGCACCTTTAGCAGTGATTACAGCCTGAAGTATTATTGGGTAAGAAGCTACAAGTGTGGCACACCTGTATTTGGGGAGTTTCTCCCATTCTTCTCTGCAGATCCTTTCAAGCTCTGTGAGGTTGGATGGGGAGCGTCGCTGCACAGCTATTTTCAGATCTCTCCAGAGATGTTCGATTGGGTTCAAGTCCAGGCCACTCAAGGACATTTAGAGACTTCCTGCGTTGTCTTGGCTGTGTGCTTAGGGTCGTTGTCCTGTTGGAAGGTGAACCTTCGCCCCATTCTGAGGTCCTGAGCGCTCTGAGCAGGTTTTCATCAAGGCTCTCTCTGTACTTTAATCCGTTCATCTTTCCCTCGATCCTGACTAGTCTCCCAGTCCCTGTCGCTGAAAAACATCCCCACAGCATGATGCTGCCACCACCATGCTTCACAGTAGGGAAGGTGTCAGGTTTCCTTCAGATGTGACCCTTGGTATTCATGCCAAAGTGTTCAATATTGGTTTCATCAGACCAGAGAATCTTGTTTCTCATGGTCTGAGAGTCCTTTAGTTGCCTTTTGGCAAACTCCAAGAGGGCTGTCATGTGCCTTTTACTGAGGAGTGGCTTCTGTCTTGCCTCTCTACCATAAAGGTAGAGAGTGCTGCAGAGATGGCTGTCCTTCTGGAAGGTTCTCTCATCTCCACAGAGGAACTCTGGAGCTCTGTCAGAGTGACCATCGGGTTCTTGGTCACCTCCCTGACCAAGGCCACTCTGCCCCGATTGCTTGATTGCTCAATTGCTCAATTCCTTCGACCTCATGGTTTGGTTTTTGCTCTGACATGCATTGTCAACTGTGGGACCTTATATAGACAGGTGTGTCCCTTTCCAAATCACGTCCAATCAATTGAATGTACCACAGGTGGACTCCAATCAAGTTGAAGAAACATCTCAAGGATGATCAATGGAAACAGGATGCACCTGAGCTCAATTTCAAGTCTCATCGCAAAAGGTCTGAATACATATGTAAATATGGTGTTTCTGTTTTTAATTTGTAGTAAATTTGCAAAAATGTCAAAAACCTGGTTTCAGTTTGTCATTATGGGTATTGTGTGTAGATTGATGAGGATTTGTTTTTCTTCGTCCATTTTAGAATAAGGCTGTAACATAACAAAATGTGGAAAAAGTCAAGGGGTCTGAATACTTTCCGAATGCACTGTGTGTATTGAAGCTAAAGTTATGTTTCCACACTTTTACAGGATGTATAGATTACAGCGTTGCGCCACAGGTGATGTCACTTGGCTGATCGCATGAGTTGGTTTCTGAAGCCTACACTCTTCCGGTAAGTCTGTCTTTGAGTCAGGACTCTTTCCATCGAATGTACAGAAGCTTCTTTTTATATATCTTAGCTAACTGAAGAGAAACAAACCGGAACAAAGGTATTAGGAGAAAGGACACCGGATTTTCTGGAACAGACCAGTAGAAGTGAAGGGAAGAGGAGAACAGGCCAGTAGAAGAGTAGAACAGACCCGTCATTGGTTCTGTCCAGCGTGCTGAAACTGTCATGTCCTTGGCTAAGTTTTGAGAGTGTGGCCAAACTTCTAATATAATGCGGGCGACACATTCGCCTACGCCTACGCCAGGCAAGAAATGATTATAATAGCCATTATAGGGCTGGTGAGACTGTAGCGTAATAGCCTATCCATGTTGATATGCGTAAAGGTGATAAATGAAGTGGATACATGAGTCTACAATGAGTCTAGACTACAATTGAGTTGCCTTTTGAAAAATGTAAATGTCTCAAAACATTGGGTTCTGCAGGCGGGTTTCCTTGCTCATTTTGACCTCCATCCTCAAATCCTCCCCACTGAGTCATCGATACAACAGGTGCAGTCATTCTCGTTTCCTCGACTTGAATCATCAATGGAAGTAGGCTAAAGTTAAACGTGGCATATTTATATAAGGAACATCCCGTTGGGCAGATATATCAATTCAACGTCTATGCCACGTTGGCTCAACGTGGAAACAACGTTGATTCAACCAGTTTGTGCCCAGTGGGATGAGTTTGGAGGTTTAAAATGATTAAATATGAAGGCATTAAACCTCTCTCTTAGAGCCAACATTATACCGAAATTATATCTAAATCCAAACCTGGTTTCCAGCAGGCTACTAAGAGAGACACATCTAATTTTCAAAACGTTTAAAAAAAAAGTTTTTTAACTGTCATACAGATTAAAACCAACCATTTCCGGTGGATTGACAATGAAACCCTGTTTAAAGTATCCTCCTTTTTAAATGAAACCATACAGAGTTGGGTACAATTCCAACTACATCCTCCAGAAGAGACAGAACAAATATTACAGCAAATGAAAAACATCAATGTACCAATTTGTAAGTCGCTCTGGATAAGAGCGTCTGCTAAATGACTTAAATGTACTGATAGAGGAAAACCTTGTTTCTTTGATAAATAAAAAGCTATAAGGAAGGTATCATGTTTATGAATGACATTGTAAATAAGAACGGTAAAATTGTCACACCAGCAATTATCGAATGTGTATGGAGACGTGTTCTCAATTACAAAAGTAATTCCAACTCACGCAGCTCTGCCACAAAAATGGAAGTAATTACTAAAAAGAAAAAGAAATGCATGGGTTTGTCTGCCTTCAGTGAAAAACCATGCATGGCTTAAAATGACTAGTGTAAATCGTAAAATGGAGCAGTTTCACTGAAGGTAGAGAGGTTTGACAACTATGCCGTATAAAGTTCAAGATAGTTGGGAACGGGGGTTTATGAACGTATATACAAAACAACAATCGATACATCAATCCGTTATTTTCACTTAAAATATTATATAAAATTCTTGCCACAAAAATAATGCTCAATATAGGTTTGATTTATTTTACCTTTATTTAACTAGGCAAGTCAGTTAAGAACAATTTTTTTTAATTTTTTTTTTTAATTTCACCTTTATTTAACCAGGTAGGCTAGTTGAGAACAAGTCGCAACTGCGACCTGGCCAAGATAAAGCATAGCAGTGTGAACAGACAACACAGAGTTACACATGGAGTAAACAATTAACAAGTCAATAACACAGTAGAAAAAAATGAGAGTCTATATACATTGTGTGCAAAAGGCATGAGGAGGTAGGCGAATAATTACAATTTTGCAGATTAACACTGGAGTGATAAATGATCAGATGGTCATGTACAGGTAGAGATATTGGTGTGCAAAAGAGAAGAAAAGTAAATAAATATAAACAGTATGGGGATGAGGTAGGTAAAATTGGGTGGGCTATTTACCCATAGACTATGTACAGCTGCAGCGATCGTTTAGCTGCTCAGATAGCAGATGTTTGAAGTTGGTGAGGGAGATAAAAGTCTCCAACTTCAGCGATTTTTGCAATTCGTTCCAGTCACAGGCAGCAGAGAACTGGAACGAAAGGCGGCCAAATGAGGTGTTGGCTTTAGGGATGATCAGTGAGATACACCTGCTGGAGCGCGTGCTACGGGTGGGTGTTGCCATCGTGACCAGTGAACTGAGATAAGGCAGAGCTTTACCTAGCATGGACTTGTAGATGACCTGGAGCCAGTGGGTCTGGCGACGAATATGTAGCGAGGGCCAGCCGACTAGAGCATACAGGTCGCAGTGGTGGGTGGTATAAGGTGCTTTAGTAACAAAACGGATGGCACTGTGATAAACTGCATCCAGTTTGCTGAGTAGAGTATTGGAAGCTATTTTGTAGATGACATCGCCGAAGTCGAGGATCGGTAGGATAGTCAGTTTTACTAGGGTAAGCTTGGCGGCGTGAGTGAAGGAGGCTTTGTTGCGGAATAGAAAGCCGACTCTAGATTTGATTTTAGATTGGAGATGTTTGATTCTTATTTTCAATGACGGCCTAGGAACAGTGGGTTAACTGCCTGTTCAGGGGTAGAACAACAGAATTGTACCTTGTCAGCTTGGGGATTTAAACTTGCAACCTTTCGGTTACTAGTCCAACGCTCTAACCACTAGGCTACCGTTGAACAGTCAGCCCTGTGCAGCACGAGGAAACTGAATCAACAGATCATCTCATTTGTTACTGTCCTTCAGTGGCTCGCTCTTGGAGTCAGGTCCATGAATGGTTGTTAAATCATAATGTCTGTGTTCAGATGGACCTACAAACAGTGCTAGCAGATCTTGAACAAATAACACGACCAATCAATGGGAAATATGATTATATTCTTAGGTAAAGTATTTATTTTTAGGGCAATCTCGGTAGAAATTGTACAAATACAGAGGTTCAAGACCCTCGTAAGACATCCCAGTAAAATAGTAGGAAGTATTGCAAAAGGAAATATTAAAATTGTAGAGTACTGGGAAAGATGGGTTAGTCTGTGGACATCTGAGGGTTGAAATGAAGATTAGAGTGCACTGTGTGAGTAAAAAATAGCTGTAAGTGTTGTCTATTAGTTTACTCCAATCAGGGAAGGGTTGGTAGGGTTGAGGAAAAATAATTTACAAAAATGTACTTTTGGTGAACTATTTCTTGCATTTAGGGGGCGATGTAACCAAACATTTATTCACATCACTCTATCTTTCATGAATAGGCCTTGTTATTTATGAGCTTTATAGTGTCAGATTGTTATCAAAATTGATCCAAAAGTTATCCAAATTCATTTCGATTCAATGTTATTCTATTTGCACAAGAGAGGAACCTTAACTAATCTTATAAGCAGAGCCTCACCCTTCAAAACAAAATGTATTTGAACGTTATCTTACAGTATGCCAGGATCTATGGCTGTGTGAAACTCTTTCAGGGTTATTTCAGATGTCTAATCTGTTAATGTCTAGGCTATCTATTAAACTTTGACACCATGCACTGATTTAGGCTGTAGATTAGTGAAATATAGGCCTATAGCCTAATTTGGACACGATATAGGCGTCCTACATGATAAGTACATTTTGTTGCAAATATAATAGCAATACTACAAATAAATAACATATTCAAAAATGTGTTAACATTATTTGAAACAAATAGTCTCAAGGCTCGATAATAGCCTTTATAATTATAGGCCTGCTGATGATATTATTCGGATATTCTTGCAACAGATGTTTATCAACCGGGCAGCACAGAATCTCGTCCTCAAAAGTGCAGCTGCTGCTCTTGTCTTACATTCATTCCCCCTCCGTTGAAAGTTTGACTGCATTCGTATTTGGCCTAGTCTTTACCTCGTTTTTGTCGCCACAATGTGCTGTGGGTGAGCGCACAGACCGCGTGCAATTTGTGCACAAAGCCGCCAGCCTGTTGTGAGGCGCCGCGCGGATTGTTGAGCTCTGCTTGAGCAGCCTTTACAGACCACCTGCAATGACTCCTGCAAATGATTCGATTTAACAGTGATGAGAAATGACTTGGGGCGGGGTTTAAGGTCGTTTTGAGCTCCTCATCATACCGGGTTCTACTGTACATACCATGATGGAGATCTTGGAAGTATTGCTGTGCCAAAATACATGAAAATGGGCCAAAAGTGGTTGCAGACACTTGTTTCACTGTTCTTTTGTCAAGGTAAGCATGGTATAGCCTATGGAGTTTTTCCCTTCAATGTAGGGCGGATAGTTTAAACAACAGTGATCGATGGATTTCCACGTCGCCAGAATACATGCACTCTAAAATGCCTAGTTCATAAGTGTGGCTATATATAATGTTTTAGCTTTTTCAATCTGAAATACAATTAGCCTAGGGAGGCCTATATGCACAACGTTCTTGGCATTCATGTAGTAAACTGACTAAATAGGCAACTTTTATTGGAACAAACAATACCATTGTAATAAATAGCATTGTCTACTGCTATTTAAATTTCGATGTGAAGGGTAAATTCATTTGTGTTGTAGGTTTGTCTCTAGACTGTCTTATTGTGAACAAAATGGTTTTAGGCTATACGCTTGTAACCCAGTTGTATAATTGATCACGTTTCAGTCATTTCCTTTTTTTAAAAATACATCTTTAAATAAGAAATGATTTATGTATTTATTTGTTGAATCTCAATTATGTTCACAAACGCTATCAAAAACTCTCGAACTGTGTTCTCTAACAGAGAAAAGGGATAGAGCCCGAAACCTAGGGGCAACATGTTGATTTGGTTTCGAGTGAAGGACAACGCTGGAATGGAGTTTATTGCAACGTTAAATTCCAAGAATTAAGAAAAGCACATACTTTTTTGACTCCGAAGTGTTCAGTGGGGACCAGATAAACAAAGACATCTTGATATTGAAGGCTTTCAAAAAGGCCCGAGATAGTGTGGTCTACAGCGGTGCATCAATCAACAGTAATGCGCAAGTATTTGGTGAAGTAACTTGACTTGCTGGGCCAGGTGAGTAAACTAGCTAGGCTACATTTTATACATTAATTTGATCGGAATAATCCAGTTTCAGACAACAATGGCAACAAGGGTTTTTCAATCAGAGGTTTATTGTGGCCAAAGTTAGCCTAAATAAGTTTTAAACCGTCTGAAAGTTATCCATGCTAACACACCTCACTCCACTTAAAACAACCACGACAACGCCACCAATGACCACAGGCATAGAGGTATCCAGATCTACAACTGCCAAGTTTTGCTTCATCATCATCAACATGATTTAAATCATCATTGATAGGGTTGTTTTGGATAACCAAAGTTACACTGACTGGGTATTTGCCATTATCCAATGTGGCTGAACAAAAATGTGTTCCCTGTTTGACTTGTGCTTTTGCAGTGGGAAAAATGGACCCTAGTGCATCCTGTGATCTGATCATTTGGGCCCATTTGCTGCTGGCTGTGGCTTCCTCTTCCTCCTCTTCATCCCTATATGCCACTGCAATCACGAGTCCTGCATATGTCTACACCCACTCATACCCTCGTGTATTTACGAAACACCCACTTACAGTATATACACTCACATGAAACACCCACTTACAGTATATACACTCACATGAAACACCCACTTACAGTATATACACTCACATGAAACACCCACTTACAGTATATACACTCACATGAAACACCCACTTGCAGTATATACACTCACATGAAACACCCACTTGCAGTATGTATATACACTCACATGAAACACCCACTTACAGTATATACACTCACATGAAACACCCACTTACAGTATATACACTCACATGAAACACCCACTTACAGTATATACACTCACATGAAACACCCACTTACAGTATATACACTCACATGAAACACCCACTTACAGTATATACACTCACATGAAACACCCACTTGCAGTATATACACTCACATGAAACACCTTTGCCCACCAAGCAAAACAAGAGCATTGAACCTAGTTGATGGAAATACAATATCAAAACAGAAGCATATGCTTCATACATACAGTAAAATATGGTGGTGGATCAGTGATGTTATGGGGCTATTTTGCCTTCACTGGTCCTGGGGCCCTTGTTGAGGTCAACGGCATCATGAACTTTACCAAGTACCAGGACATTTTAGCCAAAAACCTGGTGGCCTCTGCTAGGAGGCTGACACTTGGCCGCAGGTTATCTTCTAGCAAGACAATAACCCCAAGCAGTAATCAAAATTCACAAAGAAAAGGTTAATTGACCACAGAATCAACATTTTGCAATGGCCATCTTGGTCTCTGGACTTGAACCCCATTGAAAACCTGTGGTTTGAATTGAAAAGGGCAGTCCAGAAGTGCAGACGAAGGATATCAAGGATCTGGAAGGATTCTGTATGGATGAATGGTCTAAGATCCCTCCAAATGTGTTCTCCAATCCCAATGTCGTTATCCTCACAATAAGTTTGAATAATTTTGACCCCTACCTTATTTTTAAACTTGTTAAACAAAATCTATTTTTTTTGTGCAATTTTAGTAGTATAAAATAATATACTATAAACCCAGGATTTATAATACAATACTTTCCCATTTAAATTTTTTTACAAAAAATTAAACATACAAATGTAGCATACAATATAGCTCAGTATTTGAATCATATATTTTATACAGTCATTTTTGATAATATTTATCAAGGGTGTCAATAATTTCAGGCCTGACTGTATATGTTTCCATAGTAAATACAGTTGAAGTCGGAAGTTTACATACACCTTAGCCAAATACATTTAAACTCAGTTTTTCACAATTCCTGACATTTAATCTTAGTAAAAAATATCCTGTCTTCGATCAGTAAGGATCACCACTTTATTTTAAGAATGTGAAATGTCAGAATAATAGTAGAGAGAATGATTTATTTCAGCCTTTAATTATTTCATCACATTCCCTGTGGGTCAGAAGTTTACATACACTCAATTAGTGTTTGGTAGCATTGCCTTTAAATTGTTTAACTTGGGTCAAATGTTTTGTGTAGCCTTCCACAAGCTTCCCACAATAAGTTGGGTGAATGTTGACCGATTCCTCCTGACAGAGCTGGTGTAACTGAGTCAGGTTTGTAGGCCTCCTTGTTCGCACACACTTTTTCAGTTCTGCCCGCAAATCTTCTATAGGATTGAGGTCAGGGCTTTGTGATGGCCACATTTTGCCACAACTTTGGAAGTATGCTTGGGGTCATTGTCCATTTGGAAGACCCATTTGCAACCAAGCTTTAACTACCTGAGTGATGTCTTGAGATGTTTCTTCAATATATCCACATAATTTCCATCCTCATGAAGCCATCTATTTTGTGAAGTGCACCAGCCCCTCCTGCAGCAAAGCACCCCCACAACATAATGCTGCCACCCCCATGCTTCACGGTTGGGATGGTGTTCTTTGGCTTGCAAGCCTCACCCTTTTTCCTCCAAACATAACGATGGTCCTTATGGCCAAACAGTTCTATTTTTGTTTCATCAGACCGGAGGATATTTCTCCAAAAAGTACAATATTTGTCCCCACGTGCAGTTGCAATCCGTAGTCAGGCTTTTTATGGCGGTTTTGGAGCCATAAAAACTTCTTCCTTGCTGAGCGGGCTTTCAGGTTATGTCGATATAGGACTCGTTTTACTGTGGATATAGATACTTTTGTACCTGTTTCCTCCTGCATCTTCACAAGGTCCTTTGCTGTTGTTCTGGGATTGATTTGCACTTGTATTTATTTATTTTTTTACCCCCTCTTTCTCCCCAATTTTCGTGCTATCCAATTGGTAGTAGTTACTGTCTTGTCTCATCGCTTCTACTCCCGTACGGGTTCGGGAGAGACGAAGGTCGAGAGCCATGCGTCCTCCGAAACACAACCCAACCAAGCCGCACTGTTTCTTAACACAGCGCACATCCAACCCGGAAGCCAGCTGCGCCAATGTGTCGGAGGAAACACCGTACACCTAGCGACTTGGTCCAGCGTGCACTGCGCCCGGCCCGCCACAGGAGTCACTAGTGCGCGATGAGACAAGGATATCCCTACCGGTCAAGCCCTCCCTAACCCAGACGACGCTAGGCCAATTGTGCGTCTCCCCATGGACCTCCCGGTCGCGGCCGGCTGCGACAGAGCCTGGGCTCGAACCCAGAGTCTCTGGTGGCACAGCTAGCACTGCGATGCAGTGCCTTAGACCACTGCTCCACCCAGAAAGACCTGATGTGCACTTTTCGCACCAAAGTACGTTCATCTCTAGGAGACAGAACGCATCTCCTTCCTGAGCGGTATGACGGCTGCGTGGTCCCATGGTGTTTATACTTGCGTACTATTGTTTGTACAGATGAACGTGGTACCTTCAGGCGTTTGGAAATTGCTCCCAAGGATGAACCAGACTTGTGGAGGTCTACAATTTATTTTCTGAGGTCTTGGCTGATTTCTTTTGATTTTCCCATGATGTCAAGCAAAGAGGCAGAGTTTGAAGGTAGGCCTTGAAATACATACACAGGTACACCTCAAATTGACTCAAATGATGTCAATTAGCCTACCAGAAGCCTCTAAAGCCATGACATAATTTTCTGGAATTTCCCAAGCTGTCCCATGGGAGACCCATGTGGTGGCGCACAACTGGCCCAGCGTCGTTCGGGTTAGGGGGGGTTCGGCCGGCAAGGATGTCCTTGTGCTCTATTGACTCAGCTATAATTTATCATTGTGTATTTCAATGTTATACATTCAAGCTCTGCAGTGAAACCCCCATAAAACTCTTAACATTTTATGCCTCAAATTGTTGGACTTCTTCCCCATACTATTCATTTTTGTATATTTGGAGGAAAGCAATATTTTTGGAATACTTGAATGATTGTAACATAGTGTATGTAAAATGTGAGTGTTCGTGTAACTGTAAAGGCATGTTAATGTGAAATCTCCATTACTCATCTCTTACAATCTGAATGATGAGACAGAAATGGTAAAGCTACATCTTTTTTTATTCAAATGTTTTGTTTACAAACACTTGACATCTATTGAAATTCTACTCTACAAGCGTCCAAGGCTGTTGCACTTCGAAAAACAGCCAATATCAGAGGAAGCAGCGTTGTAAAACTTAACAAAATGTACAAACTACGGAGCTGCTTTGCACAAGATAAAGATTTTTCTAATATTGCATGTGAAATCCTTTCTAAAATATATTAAAAAGTATTCTCTGCCCTGCAACAAAATATACAGTAGGTTCCCTATACCAAATTACCCTCTTACCAATAGTGTATTCTACTACAATTAATGACAATTGTTTTTGACATTTTCTTATTGCCATTTTATAGGACAAAGTACATTTAGGCTACCCCATGTTAGCTTCAAAATGTTTGTTTTTCTGTTGTTGAGGCACAAGCAGTTACTACAGACACTTGAATACTGAATACACACAGCAAACCAATTATTTTTGACATTTTTATTAAATTAGAATTCCCATTTCCAAAATATCTCTCAAGTTTTGAGTTTGAGACCGGCACCGAAATACTGTATGTAGAATTCTGTCATACCAGCTTTTGACTTTTTGAGTAGAAGTGATAGCTCTTGGGACTGTTTTACAGTATACAAACAAAGGCAGTTTACAGAGGTAGTGACCACCCAAGTTTACTTGTAAGTGCACTTTCGGAAACCAATACATGCTTCTACGAGGCAAAGTACACACATATATACCCTTCTGTAAAGCGATATCTATCAAGAAAGTAAATATATAGTATTGCATGAGCTATCAGATGCATCCGTACCAAGCAGATCACTTCCTGTAAATCCTTTTACACATTTCAATATTGTAAACTAAGTATTATCATCAAACTAAGCAAGACTATGCTGTACGCTAGTGTCTTATGTTGGCTGTCCACATAATAGAAAACATGCTTTTCTGTGTACAGCAAGATTGCAAAGACATCACAATCCTATATACCCACTATACACTGTTCCTAAACCCAGATCACGCTTACTATTACCCAGATCACTCTTACTATTACCCAGATCACGCTCACTATTACCCAACATTGTAGCAATGTTGAAGCAACATCACTGCAACATTGGGGCAATACAGACTGTTAGCTAGGGCAACACCTCCATTTTATTTTTCTCACAGGATTGGACAGCTGCTCTGTCATTCATGAGGAATAAATTACAACAAACTCTCTCTCTCGCCTTCTCTCTCTCACTCTCTCTTTATTTTGCTCTCCTCATCTCAAAGGAAAGAAACCAAAACAAGTACAATCTTCTGTCATGTGCGAAACCAAGCAGGAAAGGCATTGCACACAGCATGTGTCTGTCTGTGTGTGTGTGTGTGTGTGTGTGGTCATGTTTGTTTTTCATCCAGTATACATTCTCCACCATTTAGAAAAATAGAATCATCGTTCACAGCAGCTCCCTCTAGTGGCGCCTCCATGTGGCAGGGGACATGTAGTGCGCTAGAAACCTGAAAAAAAAACCATACATCAGTCAATCTCACAGAAGACGACAAAAGAATCCTATACTATGATACTAAATCAGACTAAATTGTAAGTATGCTAGTACATATAGAAGCCTGCATTGCAGTATCACAGTCACATTGTTTCAAGTTGGTTGAGTCTTGTAGGCTACTTTTGAAATCTGTGAAATCCTTACCTAGAGGTCTAGCTCTTGCCACCCTTATTTTTGGATCCTGGCACTACATCTGAACTCATCTTTCCAGACAGGTGGTCTTTGGCTGATGGGTTCTCCTCCTGTTGTTTCTGAGACAAAAGGTCAAGTCAATTAGAGGACATTTATATCAAATCACATGAATATGGGCATGTATCTCAAATGATTATTAGGATCTAATTTCATTTGGTTTTCTTAAGGTCTAGTTCTTACCTTTGACTTAGACCTTGACTTGCTGTTGCTCTGCAATAAACAAAATTGACACCTTGTTCAGTGTGGATATAACTTCAGGGAGGGCTATGGTAAAGTGATACGGGAGACTTGTAATAGGTCTCAATAAGACTAGAGGGCGCTGTAAGACAACCAACAACCATATCTGTTGCTCCATAACCAGAGAATCAATGGCAAGTTCATCTTCCAGTGGAAGCTGGTGGGAGGAGCTATAGGAGCTATTGTAATGGCTGGAATGGAATTCATGGAACGGAGTCAAACATGCGGTTTCAATATGTTTGATACCGCTCCGTTTATTCCATTCCAGCCCATCCTCCTCCTATATAATGAGCCCATCCTCCTTTCGCTCTTCCTACCAGCCTCCACTGTTGTAGGTTCAATTTTCTACTATGGGGAATAGTAGATTGACATAGGCTAGTGATTTTGCTGTTCGTTAGTCGTCTTGTTGGCTGAGGAAAAGTAAATGTGGACAGTAAGTATAACATCTTCAAAGTGCGCATCGGAATTAGGTTAGAAGGACCGCAAATCATTGCATCCTCGACTTGCCTGTTCTGTTAGAATTAATTACCATAATCTAAATGGGATTTCTGTCATTCTGAGCATCGTGGGTGGACGGCCCTAATCAGGTAACGCACCCAATGGGTACGGGTAATGCATAATATGCTAAGTATTTTTGCAAGGTGTCATGCATATGAACTCAAGATAGTTTTTTATTGTTACAGAGCAGACATCATCATCATGCCCGGTCTATACAAACGTAAAACAAGCAGGCCCCCTTGGAGGTTCTTGAAAGAGCAGCCAAGGAAGTAAGAGAAGAAGTCCATTTGAGCAGCAGCAAGTGATGGAAAAAAATAGACAATGACACTGAAGAAGTATATTGACAAAAAAAAAAGAAGATGAACATGTACCTGTGTGAAAGAGAGGCCATGATAGAGTAGCAAGAGGCACATAAAGGTCTTATCTGATAATGACATGGAGTCTGAGCTTAAAAAAAAAAAAATATATCAAGAATTTTGCAGACCAGCTTCATCATGGGCTTAGTAGCCTCAAATGCAGAGAGCGTATAAGGGAGCAACACCTGGAGAGTGCGTGACGCACATGCATTCGGTAAGTCTGTATGCCAACTACTGAGAAGTGCTTAAATCAAAACGCGTCAAAAAAAGTCTGTATCGGGCCCTGTGTACGTACCTCCAGACTGGGCTGTGTCTGCTTTGTTGTCACAACTACTGAGGTTGCAGCAGGACAAGGTGAGGAAGAGAAGTCTCTAGACAAGAGGTCGAGGGCACTGCTGTCATCCATAGATGGCTTTAAGGAAGGAGGAACACGGGTCACAAGTGTACATACGGTTTACATGAATTCAATAGGACTTTTATGAGTGGCACTGTGTTCAACACAGTATGACATTGAATACGACTGATCTGTACGATTATAGATACAATTGGACAGAAACGCTACCTGCTTGGGCCTAACATCCGCCTGGGCTTTGGCCTCTGCCTGTGAGGAGAAAATACACACAACCTTATTAAAATATACAGCCTTACTTACACCTGGGGTGGCAGGTAGCATAGTGGTTAGAGCGGTGGGCCAGTAACTGAAAGGTTGCTAGATCGAATTCCCGAGCTGACAAGTTAAAAATCTGTAATTATGCTCCTGAACAAGGCAGTTAACCCACTGTTCCTAGGCCATCATTGTTAATAAGAATTTGTTCTTAACTTACTTGCCTAGTAAGGTCAACAACAAAAAAAATCTTAACGTTTCCCAAACTTGGTTTTTGCATATTTTCGATAGAAGAGCGTAAAAATAACATAAGGGCCGTTTACTACCATTTTATTTGGTGTATTGCATTTACCAAGTATTAGCGTTAGCATTTATGCTATCATTAGCACATTACATTAGCATCTTCAGGAATACCCCTTTTATTTCCTACTACAACCCTGTATATGTTACCTTAAGGTCTTTCTCTGTGTGCCGGTACTCAGCTGGAAGGCTGACATCTCTCTCCCCCATCTTGATAAGCTTCTCCTCCATGACCTTCTTCTCCTAGAATAAGCAGAGAGCAGACTCAGGTAAAACAACAGATAGCATTAGCTCATATAGGCTAAAGGTTTCACTGCAGTGAGGTAAGGCTTATTTTTTTGACCAAGGAATAGCCTTCAACAGTTGTGTTGCACAAGAGTGAATTTCCAGTCGGTCACACTTTAAACTAAATACATCATGTGTAGGCTTAATGAAGCCTTCATATCACTCTTTATAAGTACCTTGACGATGTCCCTGACTGAGACAGGAACGGGCTCTGGGATAGGAGTCATGTTCACTAAGGTGTCTGACAAGGCATCCAGAGCATCTACCGTCCCTGTAGACAGCTACACACACACACACACACACGGTTACATGTCACTGCTGACAATGGGTATCTGACTGAGCCACTAAATGTGAATTAGGCATAGGACAACGATAATCTCACATTGTGTGTGTGTGTATCAGTACCTGGCGGTTAGCAGCAGATTTGACTGCAGGGGCAACAGTTGGAGCTACAAAATCCCCTGCCAGGGCATCCAATGCAAAGTCATCTGTGGCCTACAGACACAAAGGAGGAGAGGAGAGATGGAGGGAAAATGTATATGTTAAGTGAGTTGTTCTGCTACCGATGAAAAACGAAGAGACACTTAAAGCAACCAGACATAAAAACACGTATCGGCTGGTCATAGTTTTATAGAGAGCAGACCAATCACTGGATGGTTTGATAAGTGAGTGACCAATGGTAGAGGGTGTTGTTCACCTGTGTTGGACGAGCTGGGGGGCAGAGGACAGGAGCCTGGACAGTTGGAGCCACAGAGGAAGACATGAAGTCACCTGACAGGATGTCCAGAGCCTCACCTGAGTCCATGGAGGACTGGAGAGAGAGAGAGAGAGAGAGAGAGAGAGAGAGCAGGGGAGGGGAGGAGCGGACGGGAGAGGATAGGGAGGAGGAGAAGTGAAGAGAGGAAGAAGAGACAGTTATGATTATCAAATTCCCTTACACCAATAACTCCTGGTTATCTTTAGTTCTGTTTCTTCTCATAGTGAAAAGTAATGTATTTTTTGATCTCCCAATGACCTGTGCTTTGCGTAAATGAGGCTCACCTCTATCTTGGGAGGAGGCAGGTCTTTGCCTTTGTCCTCTGTGAACCTGTACTCTGGTGGGAGAGTGTCATCCCTTTCACCCACAAGCACAGCTTCCATCTCTGTCAGTTTGCCCTCCTATACAGCACATATAAAAATTAAAAAAACACACACATGTATATACACACACACACACAACAGAGCTGAAATGAATACTATCCTATACTGTAAGCTAGTCATTGTAAGAATTGAATAGAATAACTTTATTGTTCAGTGTATGTATACCGTGACAATGTCCTCAGGTCTGATCTTGGGAGGTTCAGGCGCTGGTTCTGGAGCAGCCAAAGTGTCTCCCAGAGCACTGAGAGCATCCAGGGACATACCCTGGAGAGAGAGAGAGAGAGACACACACACACACAGGGATCAGCTGTGTGCAGGGAAATTTTTTCTTCAGTTGAGTCTCTTACTGCGCCTTAGATTTCTCCTGTGTCTACACGTAGCGTGGTTACCTCATCAGTGGTGGTTTTAGTAGGTGCTGCGGTAGGTGCTGCGGGTTTAGTAGTGGCAGCGGGTTTAGTAGTGGCTCCGGGTTTAGTAGTGGCTCCGGGTTTAGTAGTGGCAGCGGGTTTAGTAGTGGCTCCGGGTTTAGTAGTGGCTCCGGGTTTAGTAGTGGCTCCGGGTATAACTGGGGCCATGCTGGGGGCTTCAAGGTCAAATGTACAAACGGCTCTCTATAGACAGGAAGCAAGAGCAAAACACATACACATATGATATGACCAGACAGTACGCAAGGTATACTGTACATATGCATACACACACCATGACCCAACAGCCAGCAATACACAAGGTACACACACACCTACACAAGCACTTGTACACACACATACACAAACAAACAATATGATTTGAATACAATGAACACACAACATAACTAAACATATACAAAACACCTGTGAGTTTACCTGTGGGGGGTTGTCGAAGTGAGGCACCACGGGGGCCTGGACAGCGGAGGCCTTAGTAGGGGCCACAAAGTCTCCAGCCAAGGCATCCAGGGCTGATAAATCATCTATTTTGGCCTGGGAGAGAGACTCACATACTTACAGCTTATAATGCCTTCCTAAGGCTGTCATAAGATTGACAAAATGGCTGTTATTGATTTTTACTCACATGCCATATTATGATAGCCCTAAAGTAATGGCACTGGAGTGACTTTCACTTAGACGATTACCAATAGACCCATAGAAAATGAAACTATTGGAGGGGTAAATCGATTCAAAACAGAGTTGACCAATTAGTGGATGGTTTGATAAGTGAACGACCAATGATAGAGGGTGCTGTTCACCTGTTTGGGAGGAGCTGGGGGGCAGAGGACAGGAGCCTGGACAGATGGAGCCACAGAGGAAGACATGAAGTCACCTGACAGGATGTCCAGAGCCTCGCCAGAGTCCATGGAAGGCTGGAGAATGAGAGAGAGAGAGAAAACAGAGTACAGAGGGGAGAAGTATGAGTACTGTGACTCAAATCTCAGTATACTATAACATCAGATCCCTTTGGAGGTCGCCACTGGTATTTACTATAGGTGTGGGACATGAGGCTCACCTCTTTCTTGGGAGGAGGCAGGTCTTTGACTTTGTCCTTGGTGAACCTGTACTCTGGTGGGATAGTGTCGTCCCTCTCACCCACAAACACACCCGCCTCCGATGTCAGTTTGCCCTCCTGCAGAACGGAAATGTGCACCAAAACGTTTTACACACGCGTACGCACTCGCACACACAAATGTAGCACAGGCGGAATACAAGTCAAGTGTACCGTGACAATGTCCTCAGGTCTGATCTTGGGAGGTTCGGGCGCTGGTTCTGGAGCAGCCAGCGTGTCTCCCAGAGCATTGAGAGCATCCAGGGACATACCCTGGAGAGACACAGACAGAGGGACAGAGAGGGACATGAAGAAAGAAAGGACAGACAGACAGAGAAAGGGGGACACACAAGGGGTTAGATTGAATGATCAACAAGCACACAGGATGATACATAGTACAACAGTAACAGTATTTCATTGGTTAGATAGAAACTGTATCCCTCCTATGACAAACCTCATCTGTCTTAGGCTTGGTGTCCATTGGGGAGTCAGCCAACTGAAACGCAACAAACGTCAATAGATAACAGCTTCATCACCCGACAGAAGTGTTACATGGAATACATATTTTGCATGGAAATATTTTTTGCTGCCGACACAGTACAGAACCCAACCCGCCTCAAAGCATGACAGGCTGAGCTGCAATGATGGACAACCCAATATAACATTGGAAATAAGTGTTTGTCAATGTTTATGTAGTGCTGATGACATTGTTGCGCATGGCGTATTAATGTGTGGTCATGCCGTAGGACTTGCTTTCTTTGGGGTTACTTACCTTTTCCACCTTAGCTTTCTTGTCCGCGGGGGGAGCAGCAGACTTGGTCACAACGGGAGACTTAAACTCAGCTTTCTGGAATGGAGGAGAGATATTATTTGAGTCCTTTGGCTGAGCTGCAATGATGGACAACCCAATATAACAGTGGACATAAGTGTTTGTCAGTGTTTATGTAGTGCTCGTGACATTGTTACGCATGGCGTATTAATGTGTGGTCATGACGTAGGACTTGCTTTCTTTGGGGTTACTTACCTTTTCCACCTTAGCTTTCTTGTCCGCGGGGGGAGCAGCAGACTTGGTCACAACGGGAGACATAAACTCAGCTTTCTGGAATGGAGGAGAGAGATTATTTGAGTCCGTTGAATACTGTTGCTTGGGTTCTAGTTGAGAGGAAGATGGGGAAACCCTTTGGTAAAAAGCTCACTTGAACCCTTCACTATAAAGCGGTCTTCACAGCAGCGTATCTTTACATGACATAACAGTTGTCATAAGCTATTACAGCCGACATTGGTGCGTCAAAATGACATGACACTGTCATGTTGTTTGCAACAGTATGCAGGGCAGGCTATTCATCCATGACATAGAACCATGACATAGTAACCAGTAGGTGGCTAGAAAGTAGGCAGTCCGACAAGCTAGCCAAAATGTTGCCAGGTGTCATTATGACCATGTTATGTCAATTGACATTCCCTGACATGGCTTTTCATAAGAGTTTACCATGTCACGCTAATTTCTTTTAGAATACAGTTTTACAATGGAGGAGTCGAGTGAAATATCAGCGCTCTTCAGTTACCTTGACGGGAGCGGGTGGAGGGGGAGCGAAGTTGGAGAAGCCTGCAGACAAAGCATCAATGGCAGCCAAGTCCTCCACTTTCTGTTAATAGATGAAATTGTATCACTATCATATGTTAAACATGAAGAGTCGGGGCCGCTGTCTCAACCGAAAGACTATGGGACTAATAACGATCCTGTTACCCAATGTATGTTTCAGGGAACATGACCCATAAGTGATTATAACCTGGAAATAGTGAAGTCTCACCTTCTCCTGTTTCTGAGGGATGGGAGCAGTAGAGGTCGTGAACCCAAAGGAGAGGGAGTCCAGAGCTTCATCTGTGCTCATGGGTTTCTGATACAAGCAAACAAAGCATAGTTATACACAAAGGATTACAGTAAAAGTTGTGTTTTCATAATCTGTCACTAGATGGCGCTTTAGACTAACTCCAACCATTGAAAGAGGGCAGAATAATGTAGACCAGACCACACTGTAGCAGACCAGAAGGAAAAGTACTGACACACCCATTACATTCCCTAGGATCTTACTCGCAACCAAGCACTTGGCAAAGAATCCCTTTACTTAGCATCAGTTGTATTATCATTTTAAAAAAACAACACATAACCAATGGCCAATTTTAGACAACTCACTTTGGCCAAATACTTGATCGGTAAAAGAGTTTGCCTCGTATCCAAAGAATTTCTTAGAAGCAGAGGTATACAACAGAGAGAACTACAGTGCAAGATAAGGTGTGGCCCAAAGTTGGGACAGAGGGTGAATAAGTGCGTGTGTATGGGTCGTTCCACGAAATGGGTTTCTTTTGCGTCCCTTTAAATATTTAAAGTAAAAATAGTGCACCAATATTGAATTTGAAATGCCTGTTATATTAAATTAAGTGCCCTTTTATAGACAACATGAATTAAATAAATCTGAAGAAATCAAAGTGGCAAAATTCTGCATTTTGACATGTCCCTACGCCAACCCAGTGTATTTTAACCCATTTAACAACAAAATTTCGCCAAGTTTCACCATCATCGTACAGCCCTAGTTAATTTGTTGCTTTGACAAAGTCATTTTGTCACGACTTCTACCGAAGTCGTTGCTTCTCCTTGTTCGGGCAGTGCTCGGCGGTCGACGTCACCGGTCTTCTAGCCATCATTGATCCATTTTCCAATGGTTTTGTCTGGTCTTCCCACACACCTGTTTTCAATCCCATTCATTACCTGTTGTGTATTTAACCCTCTGTTTCCGCTCATGTCTTTGTCAGAGATAGTTTATTGTCAGTGTTGTGTTTATTGTATAGGTGCGCGAGGGGTCCTCGTACCCATGTTTGTTTATATTCTGTTCTTATTAGTGTTATGGAGCTTGTTACGTGGACATTCATTAAAAGACTCCATTTTACACTCCGTTTGACTCTCCTGCGCCTGACTTCCCTGCCACCTATACACACACACATTTCTGAAGATTATTATTTATGTCATGTGATTAGTGATTCATTTACATCTGTCCCTCATTTTAAGGTCAACCCTGTTATGTGTACTGAACTCTTGATTTAATATGGTGAAACTATACCTTTTTAAATATTTTTTTCCCCCAAAAGAAACATTGAACATCTAGTCAAATCATAGAGTAAAAGCAGGTGAGCGGTTTCTACTGTTTTTGGCCATGTTCTGGTGTAACACGTCAAAACTTAGACAGGCACATTTTTATTTAACAATTTCAACGTTTTTGTAAAGCTTGCATTTAATTGCCACTCCCCATTGCACACAACAAACTTCCATTTCCCCTGTCACAATTTATGGCTGATTTAAGATGAAATTGTCAACCCTGTTACGGTCAACCCTGTTACTTTATTTGGCACTTAATTGAATAATAGGGCAACATTTTGATTTCCGCCAAAACAGACATAACCAAACGATATTCTTTTTATTGAAAACAAAGTGGGGCAATATGGCTTAAAATTACTAAAATGCTTTCTAAATATAGTAACAATCAAATTCTAAACAACTTTCACATTTCTTATAACTGTAAAATAAATATGATCATACTTAATATTAGCACTATTTCATTTAACTGCCGACAGAGAATGTTCTATTAAACGTCCACTGAGCGACACCATTCAAATGTGTGCAGACTCATTCCAACTTCAGCTTTAAGCATTGTTTCAATTCTATGAAATTATTTTGTATTTTTTCATGTTGAGAGCTTTAAATCCGGCAGAAAATATCACAGTGAGAGGAAACCACAACGGCTGGATTCACTAGACCGTCACCGTTCATATGCTGTCTCCCAGGCTGGGCTGGGTCGCTCAGAGGAAGAGCAAATTTATCTGGATAGTCCAGAAAATGTGACACGTCACTTCCTACACAAATGTGGGGTCTGTGTATGGGTGAATAGGCGTGGAGTAATGAGTGATTGCGTGTTGACAATGTATCCTCTTGTAGTGTGTGTGCACAAAAGGGTGTGGCAGAACTAGAACCGACTGGTTGAGATGGCTCTACTGTTGTTTGCAAAGCCAACACCCCTCAGTGCAATGCAACATTCCACACTGTAGAGGTATCCAACACTGTCAGAAGAGACCGGGGAATCAGGCCTATGGTTTATTTTGTTCATGAAGTGTGTGTGCGTGAGTCCGTGTGTGTATGTGAGAAAGATTGAGAGAGAGAGGCAGAGAGAAAGAGGAAAGGAGGAGGGGGGGGGGGGGGGGGGGGAGTCAATATCTCTGTGTTTTCGCCACAGCATACAGTGCATGGCCTGGTAGTAAATACAATGACTTACCGGGTCATCCTTTGGCTTGACATCTGCAACTGGGGCCTACGAAAATGAAAAGAAATCAGAAGTTCATTAATTACATAGTTGAGTACGCCTACATTTAAATCAACTCTGATCATGTTCAGAAAATAAAGACAAAAAGGTTATTCAAGGGCGGTAACGGCACACAGGCTTTTCCCCACCTGGTCCAGAAACAAACCCTGGCTCTGACCCTCTAGGGCACATCACGTAGATCTGAAAGAATTGCATTGATATGGTAGTAGCTCCATCTTGGTCTCTGATCAGCTTGGTGGACCTTTGGCCCTATTGCTTACACCTATCAAGTCAAGTGTCCAGGGATAGGCTAAGGGCTAAGAGACCTGATGACCAAGAGTTCCAGTCAAGTGTCCAGGGATAGGCTAAGGGCTAAGAGACCTGATGACCAAGAGTTCCAGTCAAGTGTCCAGGGATAGGCTAAGGGCTAAGAGACCTGATGACCAAGAGTTCCAGTCAAGTGTCCAGGGATAGGCTAAGGGCTAAGAGACCTGATGACCAAGAGTTCCAGTCAAGTGTCCAGGGATAGGCTAAGGGCTAAGAGACCTGATGACCAAGAGTTCCAGTCAAGTGTCCAGGGATAGGCTAAGGGCTAAGAGACCTGATGACCAAGAGTTCCAGTCAAGTGTGTAATGTCAAAGTCAGTACTGTAGCGCAACGCTAAAGACACACAAACGTAAAGCTCTCTAACAGCAACATAAGTGATGATGACGACGACGAGGAGGAGGAGCAAGAGGAAGGAGACTTGAGGAGAAGGGGGATTAAGAGTTAGGGACTGACCATGTCCTCAAATCGGTATCCTGGGGGCAGTGGGCAGTTGTTCCCCCCACATATCACTCCCTCCTGATGGGTCAAGCCATGCTGTGTGACACATGCAATAACACACATTGTTACATTTGGTGACTGGGTGGACACACACATACATTTATCCAACTCGCACCATGCGCAAACACACACACACACACACACACACTATGTGAGGGTGCTGTACCTCTATAACCTCTGGCCCGGTGTATACGGGGGCTGCAGGGGCGAGAGGCTCTGCCGAGGGCAGGAAATTAGCCAGGGCATCAAAGGGGTCCGCAGCAAGCTCCTACACATGACACGACAACTCAAACACAAGCAACGCAAATTCCATGCCATGCCATTCATTATTTTTTGGGTGCAATATAAAACTCACAGAGAGAAAAGATAGATCAATGATTTACCTCTTTGGCTGTCTTGGCTGCTGGGGGACCTACTTCCACCTGTACCTGCAACCCAGAGCAGGAGAGGTTAGTGAATACAACACTGGGTTACTATCTGTGACACTGCTCAGCTCCTATGCCCAACTGAGCTTCTGGGTGGCTGTGGACTCAATTCAATCAAACCCACAAAGGTAATACTTACGCAGGAGCAAAAGCACTCTCTTTTTCCTGTCGTCAAATAAAATATAGAATGGTACAGTAAACATTCCTCACCGCTTCCACTGCTTTAATTCACGGCTACATTGTGTGAAAACAGAGAAAGAATGACAAGGACACAGGAAGTGATCAATGATAACCCCCTAACACCAGGGATAGCCCCACCCCCAAGAGTCTTCTTCTACTATGGCGCAGTTAATATCGAACAGTAATCCGGAATCTACCTTGGTCTCTGGACCTTTCTGAGAGGGGCCTCCAGCCGCGGCACCGCCTGCAGAAACAGCCTGGGGCAACTTAGCAAGATCCTTTTTAGCCATGTCAGCTTTGCTTGATGTGGTGGGCACACTCTATAAAAAGGCATATGGTTCACGCCATTAGACGAGGTGCAGAGCAGAGCTCAGAGAGCTGCGCATAGCCTTAGACTGAAAGTTTAGTAGAGTGATAGGACGATAGTTAACAGCTTAACAGCTTATCGCCCATAAGGATAATGACAAAGGCACCATGATAAGATAAGTGCCTAATCAGAATGTCATTTGCCATCACCGTTAAGAAAAGTATTAGGACGGCAGTAAGCACCCCTGTAAGGCATCAAAGAGGGTACAGCGAAAACAGAAATATAACAACAGGTCCCCCCAATCAACGTAAACCAGGTAAACAAAGCCAGAAGCAATACAAGATGTGGTGCAATGCAACCAGAAGAAAAAGTTAAAAAAGGTGGAAATACCATTGTGCCTTCTCTGTGGTGACGTGTCAGACACCGTTTGTCTTGACGTGTTGAGCGTAACACAAGTATGGACATGCTGATAAGACTCAGTCGCATTAGAGCAGAAGTGTCCGTTCAATTCCCAGTCAGACACCCGAGGGCCAGAAGTAAGGAAGTCCAAAAGCAGAGATATGTTTTGAAGGATATCGCCGGAGAGAAAAAAACGGAGAACGGATACTATATAAAAGGCGTGGAAGAATATGAAGATAAAGAGAGTGACTTAAACCTCAAGGTCACGGGGAGAGATTAATGACGAAGAAGACGTGGAATAGTGACCCAGGAAGAGAGTGTT
Source organism: Oncorhynchus nerka (assembly GCF_034236695.1). Classification (NCBI taxonomy): domain Eukaryota; kingdom Metazoa; phylum Chordata; class Actinopteri; order Salmoniformes; family Salmonidae; genus Oncorhynchus; species Oncorhynchus nerka. Next base: position 43,758,078 of record NC_088410.1, on the reverse strand, counting down.
GAAAAGGGGAGTGAGTTTAAAAAGAGAGCCAGGCCGGGCAAAGAATAAAAGATTGAGAAGAAAGCGGCCTCGCCCCACACTCATCGACAGTCTGCCATCTACCTTAGCTGCCTGTTTCGGGGACTCTTGGAGCTTCGGTACGTCAGCTCTCCACGGTGTCGCCGACACTCCGACAATGTTTACTCCCCCAGGGGCAGGAGGTGTAGCTTTGGCAGGGTGCATGGGTGCAGTCTATATTTAAGAGGAATGAGTTAAAAGTCAATGGCTACAACACAAACAGAGCGGATTCAATATATTGGCACCCTTTAAATTCAAATATGTAAAGGTGAATGGGGCTCCAGTGAGTATGAGGTACAGGGGATATTAAAATCTAAAGTAGGCTAAAGTTGTCCCTAGACACTAAACTACGGTCAGTTTGGTATTCCCTTCCCAAATTGGTTAAGTTAGGCATTTAGAGAGGGTAAGCTGATCCTAGATCTGTGCCTACGGGCAACATCGACCTGGAATCTGAAACCCAGCAGTCATTCAGGCCATTAAGAGGTCCAGGGCCAGAGGATGAGACCATTACTATATTTAGTTGAGGGGTGTTTGGCATTACCTTTGGGGTGTCTTTAGGACTGCCTCTGGTCCCAGGTGTTGGTATGTCAATAACAGTAGCACCTGCTCCAGCAGCGTTTGGAGAGACAAGTGTCGTCTACAAACCAAGAAGCAGGCGTAGAACACATTATGGAAACGTGGTTCAGAAAACCAGCCAGCAACATGTTATGCACATCACCAATGGACAGTGAAGGGTCCTAATCCCGTACTCCAGCATGTAAAAAAAGCACAGTCAATCAATAAGCTCATAGGGGTCATTGTGAATAGTGACGTAAGCAGATCGGAACACACCCTAGGCCAAGCTGTGAAGGAGGCAATGGTAAAGAGTGAGATTCCATTTAACAGAGTGTACACTATGCCCATGGGAACGCATTTGGGAAGAGAGTGAAAGATGTCAGAATAAACCATGATTGTCCCACAAGAATCTCCAGTCTACCTCTGGCATCTTCACTTTGGCCGCTCCACTCTGCTTTGTCCCGGCTGTCGTAGGACTTCCTCCCGCTGCGACACCACTTCCTGTGGTTCCACCCATTGTCACGGACTCCGCCCTTGGCTTCGTAGCCATGGTCGAGGAGGCAGATGCACTCTGCAATGCAACAAGGATTGTGATTGGCTCGGTAACATTTGATTATTTTCAGCTTGCCTTATCCAATTGCTTATCTATATAAAATTCCGTGCCTAGTGATGCTTTCCCCTCAGCAAACGAACAAAATGACTGACAAGTAAAAATGACGGCGATACGGCAGAGTATGTACATAACCGTGTGCGTATGCATACATCTCTACATAGGTATGCAGTGCATGCATATGATACAAGTGAAACATTAGTAGCTTTCCTAAGTGGCAAACTGTCTGTCACATCTTCACAAGGCAAAGGCATTTTCACTCTTCCTGGGTTTTACGTCAGATACCAGAACAGGTGACATTTTATGTTGTGTTGTCATGGAGTTGGGGGACACGTGAATACGCCACCTCGGGTTGGCATCTATGCCCTGTGCTGTCACCATGGAATTGTTTGGGCATAGGAGAGAGGACTTTTGGAATAGATTCAGGAAAGAGATTCAGGGAACTGATACATCTTCTCTAGGGAAACCAGTTTGGTAATTCCTTTATCCTGAGTGGTCAGTGACCTACCTTAACCAAGGTTATAAACTTTGTGTTTTGCATGTTGATTAAAACCCATTTACAAAAAAAACTACTTTCAGTTCCCCCACTGCCAGCCCAAACCCACAACAACAAAAACCGACATTCAGCCAAAGGAAGTTTGTCCAATCTGTAGTTCCCTATAAATATTGGGCTGGAGACCAGTTAAAGACAGTGCTGTGCAATGTGTGCTGACTATAGGTGTTCTCTGTAGTTAAGCTCTCTCTTTTCTGGAGAGAAAGCAACTAAAAGAGTGCTACTGTTTAGCATAGAGCTTTTGCACTGACATTAGTAGGGAAGACACTGACTGTTGTGTTGCGGCTGGCCAAGTACATCGCTACTACCCCCCAGAACTAGAAATACTGCCCCCCCCCCCTTCTCCATAACAACCTATTTTAACAGCCCATTTCCTGAATGGGTGACAACATAACAACACTGGTGTGGAATTATGTCTGGAGGTCATCACCTATACAGAGTCAAGAATTTAAAAACGTGTTGCAAGCGCTGCGTTTTCCCTCAATAAAGCCAAGCACAAAATAAACACAAAATACCAAGCCTATTGGAAATGTATAGAATAATTCAGGATATGTTTCAAACATTCTAGTTGGAAGCAATTGCAAAATCAAAATGAGCTGAATAACATAATAACATAATAACATAATAACACATTATAACACATATAATAACACATATCTAATTCTAAAGCCATTGTTCCACTCCCTGAACATTTGGGTGTGACCAACTCTTTGCCTGAATGGGAGGAAGAGGGGAGTGTTGTTTTTCTATGTGATCTTGCTTTTTGTTTCCCCTGTCCTTTATGGTGTTATGGTAATAACACAGACTGGGACACACTGAGCAGCCGCTACTCTGTCGCAACAGGAAATATATTAACAATACCAAGCATCGCCCAAAGAAGGGGTCAAATACACTGGAAGCCAGATCAGAAACTGGGACCTATCCCAAAGAAAAGAAGGTGAAGGCTGGGCAGAGGAAGAAGAGGTGTGTGTGTGTGTGTGTGTGTGTGTGTGTGTGTGTGTGTGTGTGTGTGTGTGTGTGTGTGTGAGAGAGGGGGAGAAAGAGAGAGGGGCATGGTGAGAGAGAATGAGAGAAGATAGGTTAAGGAGTTAAGGAGTGTGTAGTAATGGTACCTCAAATTGTGCTGGATTCACGGCAACCTGGGCCACTGAAGTGGATGAATATTGTCTGGGCTGCGACTGGGGAGAGAGAGAGAGAGAAAGAGGGAGAGAGTTAAAAAAACATAAAATGAATGGAGGAGTATCACTTATAGTAGGACACACAGACTTAATCCTTGTCAGAATCACTGACGCAATTAAGCATAATCTTAACTTGAAATTAACCACAGCAAATCAAAACATTCCATGCTGCTCAAATGTCTGTACAATTTCCTCATAAAGGTAGGTGTAATTTCAATCATAGAAATATCATTAATAGAATGGACCTATCCCTTCAGACCACAGCAATATAGCTGGTCAACACTGGCATTTAAAAGGTGCAATAGGCAATATGTTTGCTATAATTCTAATAGTTTGTCTAATTTCAGTTTATGTGACAAAACAAGCAATCATTGTGTAGAGTCATTGTACCATCTAAACCACTGTAAAATATGTTTTCCATAGCCCAAAATATTGTATTTTCAAAACCGAAAGTAAAATATAAAATTGTTTAACTTAAGCACAGAAGCATGGAAATAGTGCACATAGAACAGATCTACCGCATCTTAGACTTGCTTTCTATGAGAATGACAGATCTATAACTCACATTTCTATGTGAATTTGGTCAGGTTTCCCAAAAAGTTAAATATTGCTGCTTTAAACTAAATTTGAAATGACGGCCATCTTTGTCTAAACCTCGCTCGTCCACCCACCGTCGAATGTGAACTTAAATGGTCATGTTTATTCTATTATCTATGATTTCAATAGGTTTCCTATGGAGGATTGACCGTATAGTTTAAAACAACAGATAAGTCAACATTCTCTGATGTGTGGACCTCTAACCATGTTTGTGGTACCATTTGAATGTCTACATTTCAATTGTATTCCCATTTTAGTACATTTATCAGCCAAAACATGGACACCCATGCTATATTCAAGAGCATATTGTGTTTCAACCGATGGCGAGCACAACAAACACCTCAGATGATGTAAACTAGGGTCTAAGCTATAACATATGCAAATATGAAAATAATCAAGAGTTTATGCATTTTTTTGTTGATAAATTACGTTTAAGGGAGAAAAAAAATTACAATAGAAAATAAAAAATGTATTACAAGAAAGGATAAAATAGTTTAACAATACTGTTTGTAAGCTTTTTACTTTTCCAGTGATGAAGACATGTATGTTTCATGGTATGCAACTTTGATGTGGTGCTGTCAACTCTGAACACCTTTATTTCTTGAATGTTTTGGTATTCAGGTCCAAAAGGTCACTTTCTGAACCCTTCTAAAAACGGGCAAATATGTATTTAAAGTGTTGTTCAAATCAAAAAGGGGTGCTGTCAAAAGGTGATTGAATTGTAATGGATTTTAACCGTGTGTTATTATAATATAAGTTGTAGTTCTTAATGATATCAATTTTCAGTTATATATTCAAGACCACAGGAGTCGACAATACATTTCCGAGAGAGAGAGAGAAGAGAGAAGAGAGAGAGAGAGAGAGAAAAGAGAAGAGAGAAGAGAGAAGAGAGAGGAGAAAGAGAAAGAGAGAGAGAGAAAAGAGGAGAGAAGAGAGAGGAGAAAGAGAAAGAGAAAGAGAGAGAGAGAGAGAGAGAGAGAGAAAAGAGGAGAGAAGAGAGAGGAGAAAGAGAAAGAGAAAGAGAGAGAGAGAAGGGGAAATGATATGACAAGACTGACACCCCACGTGTCAGTGGACTGATAGCATTATATAATAAAATCAAAACAGTTTGTCCAAAGACCTCTATACAGCTTTTCTCCTGATATTACGTAACCAAGCACATCCCATATCCCTACTGTTTGGTGTATGTGGGATGTACACATTGTGACTGAAGCGGTGAGGGTAACTAACATTGCACACAGTTAGAACCCTTTTGAGTTCCATATAGAACCCTTTCAACAGAGGGTTCTACGTGGAACCCAAAATAGTTCTACCCGGAACCAAAAAGGGTTATTCAATGGGGATGGCCGCAGACCCCTTTTAGATTCTAGATAGCACCTTTTTTTTTAAGAGTGCATAGATTAAGTAATGTTGTCAGAGTGAACATCGAATCAAATTTTATTGGTCACATACACATAGTTAGCAGATGTTAATGAGAGTGTAGCGAAATGCTTGCCTTGTCAAAACCCAGCTAAGGGCCTTAGCGAGCTGGGTTTGAGGCAATCACTGATTTGTACTGTACGTGATTAGATATGTGAAATAATGGTTGCGGCCTGCTGTTTTCACCAGTAAGTAATACTCAGTAATGAACCTCAAAGGAAGGAAGGAAAGGAAGGATGCATCTGTGAAGTATTGGAACAAGTCCCCACTCAGATGGGTTGGGAGGAAGTAGGGAGGGGAAAGTGAGATCACAGACACCCAGGGGCGGAAAGTGGGCTAACGAGTCACACTGCCCTCTCTTTGGATAAATATTTTTGCACTAGGCAACACACCAGACTGACGGCGAATGAAAGGACAGACAAAGAGAGGGTGGAGGCTTGGGCGTGGCACCTGGAATTCTGACTGGCTCATCTTTTGGCAACCAAAGAGATACAATTAGTTTGTTATCTGTAGCTCTATGTTGGCAAAACTATACCAGAGGACCCTACTTGAATGACTCTGGTTTGATCCAAGCTACTCAAGTATGACTCATGTTTATTTCAAATTGAATGATGGTTTATAAACTAAAACAAAGACGTTGATTCAAAAGGCATTTGGTTGCACATCTACTCGTGATCATGGCAGCAAAGGAACACGGGCATCTCACTGCGAGCTTTCTCCTCTGTCTTCCAACCGACAGCACATGACAAAGGAAGTGGCTTTGGGTGTGTAAACAAACTGCACTTCTCATTTCTAATGCAACAAAATCTACTTCAACAAACCCCACTGACTAACTACCCTGCCCAACTGACTAACTACCCTGCCCAACCTAACCTAACCCTAACCTAACGTAGCAGGCGTAAAATAAATGCCTGAAACTAGATCCCCTACATACTGGTCTTGACGAGAAGACTGTAGGAGGAGGTTCTCTTCAGCACTGTTCAACCAATCCAGTAAATGTGGAGGAGGAGTTACGATGGAGTGTTGCCTTGTTAACAGCCTCAATTCGTCGGGGGCATGGACTCGACAAGGTGTCGAAAGTGTTCCCCGGGGATGCTGGCCTATGTTGACTCTAATGCTTCCCACAGTTGTGTCAAGTTGGTTGGATGTCCTTTGAGTGGTGGTAACCATTCTCGATACACACAGAACATTGTTGAGTCTGAAAAACCCAGCAGCGTTGCAGTTCTTATCTTGCCCATTCACCCTCAATGGCACACATAAAACAATTGAGGCATGGATTGTGTAAGGCTTTAAATGAATCTTTAACCTGTCTCCTCCCCTTCATCTACACTCATTGAAGTGGATTTAACAAGTGACATCAATAAGGGATCATAGCTTTCACCTGGTCAGTATATGTCATGGTGTTCTTAATGTTAATGTTAAGTATACTCAGAGTATAACACACACCTGAACACAGAGGCTAACATCAGTACACTATAGATAGCAACAGCAAACCAAGCCCCGGGAACCTGAACACAAGAGACTGACGTCAGTACAACATAGATATACAGAGATTTAACACGGGCACATCACTGTTAGGACTTAGTAGAAAGCTAGATTATATGAACACATGCTCATGTCCGCATTTAACGGTTTTAACATGTATAATGCCATTGTTTTTACTCTAATTGTAACTCCTTATTCACTGTGTATTTATTGTTTGTGTCTATATTATATAAACAAATGTATCTTAAACTCTGCATCATTGGAAAAAGACCCGTAAGCATTTCACAGTTTGTCTACACCTAACCTAATTATATATACTGCTTTGTCGAGACAAGGCCCAAATCCCCATCATCCGCGTGAAGAAAAGACGGAAAAAAAGGGTGAGGGCGGAGTGCCTTGCAAGAATTCGCTGACAAGTAGGCAAACCACCACTACCTTCCGTATTATTGGCCAACATGCAATCATTGGAATAAAAAAACTGGACGATCTACGATTAAGACTATCCTACCCAACGGGACATTAAAAACTGTAATATCTTATGTTTCACCGAGACGTGGCCATTTATGCTCGCTTCGAGGCATGCAACACGGAAGCAGGTATGAGAGCACCAGAGCACCAGCAGTTCCGGGCGACTGTGTGATCACGCTCTCCGGCCCAGACGTATTACCAGGACGTGTACTCAAAGCATGCACAGACCAGCTGGCAAGTATCTTCACTGACATTTTCAACCTCTCCCTGTCTGAGTCTGTAATACCTACATGTTTCAAGCAGACCACCATAGTCCCTGTGCCCAAGAAAGCGAAGGTAATCTGTCTAAATGATTACCGCCCCGTAGCACTCACGTCGGTAACCATTAAGTGCTTTGAAAGGTTGGTCATGGCTCAAATCAACACCATCATGCCGGAAACCCTAGCCCCACTCCAATTCACATACCGCCCCAACAGATCCACAGATGACGCAATCTCAATCGCACTCCACACTGTCCTTTCCCACCTGGACAAAAGAAACAACTATGTGAGAATGCTGTTCATTGACTACAGCTCAGCCCCCTCCTGTACTCCCTGTTCACCCACCACTGCGTGGCCAAGCACAACTCCAACACCATCATGTAGTTTTCTGACGACACAACAGATCACTGACAACGATGAGACAGCCTATAGTGAGTGTGGTGCCAGGACAACAACCTCTCCCTCAATGTGAGCAAGACAAAGGAACTGATCATGGAATATAGGAAAATGAAGGCCGAACAGGCCCCCATTAACATTGATGGGGCTGAAGTCGAGCAGGTCGAGAGTTCTCATTTCCTTGGTGTCCACATCACCAACGAACTATCATGATCCAAACACACCAAGACAGTTGTGAAGAGGGCACGATAACACCTTCTCCCCCTCAGGAGACTGAAAAGATTTGGCATGGGTCCTCAAAAAGTTCTACAGCTGTAGCATCGAGAGCATTCTGACCAGTTGCATCACCGCCTGGTATGGTAACTCCTTGGTATCTGACCGTCCGTAAGGCGCGCTACAGAGGGTAGTGCGTAAGGCCTAATACATCACTGGCAACTGCATACAAGCTAATAGCCATGCCAAACTTACCACGGTCTGCCTTAGCTCTTAATTCAGTGTCAAAAAGTACACACCAGACATCAACTCAGAGACATGTTTGTCAAGTCAAGTGAAAAAATCAGTTGGATCAGTTAGTCTGCATTCACTACACAAGTGTAATGATGAACAGAATTGTAGCACATTTGGCTAATGTGTACCAATGGGATTTCTCGCCTAGTGTGCTAACTGCTAGCTAGGCCTGACAAGAATAATGTTAACCAGGCATATGAGGGCCTCAGGAATGGGAAACATTTATCACCTAGCTGATGTCAGACCAGTGTGCGATAATTGTTGGCCTTTGACATCTCATTCACATTCCGTAGTCGGTGACCTCACGGCAGCAGATAAAGGATGACTGACCTTCTGCAGCATGGTTACTTACTTCAGTTGAACACACTGATTCGCTATAGCTCTTCCAGCCATACCGTTCCACACTCCAGCTATATACAGCCTATGACTAGGGATGGGAATTGCCAGGGACCTCTCGATACGATATTATCACGATACTTTGCTGCCGATACAATATGTATTGCAATTCTCACAATTCTATATGTATTATGATTCGATACTGTGACCTTATTGCGAATTAATGTTCCAAACATTTCTCACCATATATCTGCTGCAGAGGAACAAGAGAGAGCCATGAGAAAAACAAGTTTTGATCAGTCATGGAAATAAAAGTGCTGAAAATAAACTGGCACCCTATTTAAAAAGAAGATGGAGAACAAGCTATATAAACAATGCTTTGGCAAGTTCAGACCCCTTCACTTTTCCACATTTTGGTACATTACAGCCTTATTCTAAAAGTCCATATATATATATTTTTTTTTATCCCACATCAAATCTACACACAATAACCCATAATGACAAAGCGTTAACAGAGTTTTAGAAATGTTTGCAAATTATTATTTTTTTAATTTAAAAATCAGAAATACTTTATTTACATAAGAATTCAGACCCTTTATGAGACTCAAAATTGAGCTCAGGTGCATCCTGTTTCCATTGATCATCCTTGATTAAATTCAATTGATTGGACATGATTTGGAAAGGCACACACTTGCCTATGTAAGGCCCCACAGTTGACAGTGCATGTCAGAGCAAAAACCAAGCCATGGGGGTAGAAGGAATTGTCCGATGAGCTCCGAGACAGGATTTTGTCGAGGCACAGATCTGGGGAAGGGTACCAACAAAATTCTGCAGCATTGAAGGTCCGCAAGAACACATTGGCCTACATCATTCTTAAATGGAAGAAGAATGGGACCACCAAGACTCTTCCTATAACTGGCTGCCCAGCCAAACTGAGCAATCAGGAGAGAAGGGTCTTGGTCAGGGAGGTGACCAAGAACCCAAATGGTCACTCTGACAGAGCTCCAAAGTTCCTCTGTGGTGATGGGAGAACCTTCCAGAAGGATAACCATCTCTGCAGCAGTCCACCAATCAGGCCTTTATGGTAGAGTGGCCAGACATAAGCCACTCCTTAGTGGCGTTTGCCAAAAGGCACCTAAAGGACTTTCAGAAACAAAATTCTGGTCTGATGAAACCAAGATAGAACTCTTTGGCCTGAATGCCAAGCGTCACATCTGGAGGAAACCTGGCACCATCCCTACGGTGAAGCATGGTGGTGGCAGCCTCACACTATGGGGATGTTTTTCAGCGGCAGGGACTGGGAGACTAGTCAGGATCGAAGCAAAGATGAACAGAGCAAAGTACAGAGAGATCCTTGATGAATACCTGCTCCAGAGCACTCAGGACCTCAGACTGGGGCACCTTCCAACAGGACAATGACCCTAAGAACACAGCCTTAGTTTTTGTTTTGTCATTATGGGGTATTGTGTGTAGATTGAGCGAAAAAGCAATTGAATCAATTGTTAGAATAAGGCTGTAACGGACATGGGTTGTGAATACTTTCTGAATGCACTGTCTACACTGGAATTTTGGTGCAGGTACAGCCAACTAGTGCAAAGATATTGCAATATTGTCAAAACTATACCAAATACTGTCAAAAATAATATCCTGATATGTAACTGTATCAATGTTTCCCCCCCATCACTACCTATGACCCCCTATTCTCAAATCCGGCCTCAAGGTCCACAGCATTCTTCCTCTCCAATAATGGACTGATTTACATTTGGGACACCAGGTGAGTGACATTAAATGAGTGACATTAAGCCCATGCTAGTGTACACAAAAGTATGCTGAATGGATTTGTATCTGCTTGAGTGGCACACCAGTAAAACTACCAGTCACAACAACAAGGCTCTCTCTCAGGGAAAATCCCTGAGTAGGTGTCTACCCATGCAGACATACGTAGACAGGTTAGGCTATTTCACCTAGCTCCCAGAACCACCCAGATACCCTTTAATACAGGCAGATAGATAAACAATCAGCCCTACTGCATACAGTCCATTAAGAATCACACAAAGCACTGGCAGGGTAGAGAATAGAGGGCGGGTACCAGGCAGCATAACAACAAGTCTTAATGTCAACAGTGACTGTACAGCAGAAACCAGTCAACCACACACATGCATCTCTCAGGGGCCAACCTAAACAGTGTTATAAACTGTAATCAGTCCCTTTTACTGCTGATTGTGATACAAGACTGGGTGTAACTTATTGGAGTAGGCCTACTTCATAAGTCTAACCGGGAATTCTGTTCTGCTATTATTATTATTATTGAATAATAGCAAAACACTATTATTGCCAATCTGTTAGTAGTTAATGTATAGACTAGCTAGGCCAAACATTGCTTCTATAACTAAATTGTGGCAAAGCTACTGTACTACTGCTTATCAGAAAGTATCAAAACACAAATATTGATTAGCTGAGAGCTAACCAAACACTATTCCAGCAAAAACAAAGAGTAACAAAAACACTATCATCCTTATCAGACAGTTCCAAAACACTATTACTGATTAGAAGTCCAACCAAGCACTACTACTTCTCACGAGACAGTATAACCCAAAACTGTATCACTGAGGTAAAAACGTAGTTGATTTTGGCTCACAAGAGTCTGACCTAGCGCTCCTCCAGCTCACCTGAGTCTAGCCCAGAGTCTCAGTGTTTGTCTACCTACCTGCGTCCAACGTCGTTTCAACATTCCTCATGCATTCCACAGTGAACAGGTCTGTGGGGGGGTAACCAAACCCAAAATGCTAGCCATGACAGCCCCTTGTTTACAGTCAATAAACGGTTCTTATACATGTTCAGAACATGACAGATACATAATGATCTCTCAAAAACTTTTCAACCGTCTCAAACTGGATGTTATTTTGTCCGGGGTCAATATGAGATAAGACATTATAAATATTCACGACAAGTCTTACAATGGGGCGGCAGGTAGCCTAGTGGTTAGAACGTTGGACCAGTAACCGAAAGGTTGCTAGATAGAATCCCCGAGCTGACAAGGTTAAAAAAAAAAACATCTCGTTCTGCCCATGAACAAGGCAGTTAACCCACTGTTCCTAGGCCGTCATTGAAAATAAGAATATGTTCTAAACTGACTTGCCTAGTTAAATAAATAAAAAAAAGTTTTAAATGACAATGCATTATAACCCGCATCATAATACAGAGTGCTCATGTGTTACAATGATTTCTTCTCCATTTCTCATAGTTGTACTGGGTTGTGATTGACATGATAACGGGAAAGGGGGACGGGGCGGGAGTTGTCAGGCTTCTTTTTTATGAGGAAGGAAATAATGAGATGGTATTATTGTCCAAGGTATTATTGTCATTGAAAATGTTATTTGCAAAGAGTACGCAAAGAGGAGTACGCATAGGATAAACATGCATTACTGTAACATTATTGTGTACACAGGTACACACACACACAATGGGAGCTACTGGCAGCCGTTACCAAAACGGGACATTGGGCCAGAATAGAAGTGTCTGTTTTAAGGGACATTTGCCCTGAAACCAGTTGAAACGATCTACGCACACACACAAAGTCAGAGTCCTATAGCCACACCCGAGAAGGGTGTGTATCAATTGGTGGCACAGAAACATTACTCACAGCACCATTTAAATGGTGCATACAGGGGCAGCCAGGAGCCAATTTGATTTATTTTACCTTTATTTAACTAGGCAAGTCAGTTAAGAACAAATTCTTATTTTCAATGACAGCCTAGGAACAGTGGGTTAACTGCCTGTTCAGGGACAGAACGACAGATTTGTACCTTGTCAGCTCGGGGGTTTGAACTTGCAATCTTCCGGTTACTAGTCCAACGCTCTAACCACTAGGCTACCCTGCCGCCCCAACGCTGCCATGGTTAATAATATATTCATATGTCAGTCTGTGTAACCAGGAGGGAGTAGGGTTGTTCCTCCTAGGGGTTTAATAGGAGCACTTCTTCAACAATAGGGTTAATGATAGTCTTTACTTTACTGAGCTGGGCTATGAAAAGTGTTGACTTATACTGGGCCCCACCCCACAGACAGACATGTGAAAAGGGCTGGGTATAGCAACACAGCTAGCTGCTATAGTGATGACAAAACATTTGGCTAACCCGGGGACAAAGTATGTCATTACTTTGGAATTGACTCCAACCCTGATAGCAACAGAAAGCTAGATGCTACAGTGATACCAAATGAGTAAGCTAACCAGTGTAGGCTGCAAAGTATGTCATACTGACTTAAATAGGGACAATTCTGCCTAGTAGTGTCATGTACTGGTTCAGCTTGTGTTATAGCTATGCTAATGGACATTTACATTCAAAGGGACCCATGAGCACCAACATGTGAAGTTCGCTGCTCTGGCCCCCAATGGTGGAACAAACTCCCTCACGACGCCAGGACAGCGGAGTCAATCACCACCTTCCGGAGACACCTGAAACCCCACCTCTTTAAGGAATACCTAGGATAGGATAAAGTAATCCTTCTCACCCCCCCCCCTTAAAAGACCTAGATGCACTATTGTAAAGTGGCTGTTCCACTGGATGTCATAAGGTGAAAGCACCAATTTGTAAGTCGCTCTGGATAAGAGCGTCTGCTAAATGACTTAAATGTAATGTAATGTAAGTTCAAAGGAGCATGTCAAATTGGGTGTCAATGGAAGCTAAGAGTCTATATTTTTGAGAAATGAAGACATTTATACATTCTATACACATTTCCCATCCTACAAATTAGGAATAAGCAAAGGCTTTGATTTCTGGTCAAACAGATGGAAAATGGGTCTTAGACAACATCTACCAGAAAAAAAAGTCAAAAGGTATTAGAAATCAATCAAAACACAATCATGTTGAAGTAAACACGCCTACCCAACTAATATCAACACTTACAGTCGAAGTCGGAAGTTTAAATACACTTAGGTTGGAGTCATTAAAACTAGTTTTTCAACCATTCCACAAATTTCTTGTTAACAAACTATAGTTTTGGCAAGTCGGTTAGGACATCTACTTATTGTTCCAATAATTGTTTACAGGCAGATTATTTCACTGTATCCCAATTCCAGTGGGTCAGAAGTTTACATACACTAAGTTGACTGTGCCTTTAAACAGCTTGGACAATACCAGAACATTATGTCATGGCTTTAGAAGCTTCTGGAAAATGATGTCAATTGGAGGTGTATCTGTGGATGTATTTCAAGGCCTACCTTCAAACTCAGTGCCTCTTTGCTTGACATCATGGGAAAATCAAAAGAAATCAGCCAAGACCTCCATTTTTTTTGTAGACCTCCACAAGTCTGGTTCATCCTAGGGAGAAATTTCTAAATGCCTGAAGGTACCACGTTCATATGTACAAACAATAGTACGCAAGTATAAACACCATGGGACCACGCAGCAGTCATACCGCTCAGGAAGGAGCCGCGTTCTGTCTCCTAGAGATGAGCGTACTTTGGTGCGAAAAGCGCAAATCAATCCCAGAACAACAGCAAAGGACCTTGTGAAGATGCTGGAGAAAACAGGTACAAAAGTATCTATATCCACAGTAAAACAAGTCCAATATCGACATAACCTGAAAGGCCGCTCAGCAAGGAAGAAGCCACTGCTCCAAAACTGCCATAAAAAAGCCAGACTACGGTTTGCAACTGCACATGGGGGACAAATATCGTAATTTTTTGAGAAATGTCCTCTGGTCTGATGAAACAAAAGTAGAACTGTTTGGCCATAATGACCATCGTTATGTTTGGAGGAAAAAAGGGGAGGCTTGCAAGCCGAAGAACACCATCCTAACCGTGAAGCATGGGGGTGGCAGCATCATGTTGTTGGGGTGCTTTGCTGCAGGAGGGGCTGGTGCACTTCACAAAATAGATGGCATCATGAGGTATGGAAATGATGTGGATATATTGAAGAAACATCTTAAGACTTCGGTCAGGAAGTTAAAGCTTGGTCGCAAATGGGTCTTCTAAACGGACAATGACCACAAGCATGCTTCCGAAGTTGTGGCAAAATGGTTTAAGGACAACGAAGTCAAGGTATTGGAGTGGCCATCAAAGCCCTGACCTCAATCCCATAGAAAATTTGTGGGCAGAACAGAAAAAGCATGTGCGAGCAAGCGGGTCTACAAACCTGACTCAGTTACACCAGCTCTGTTTGGAGGAATGGGCCAAAAATTCACCCAATTTATTGTGGGAAAGGCAATGCTACCAAATACTAATTGAGTGTATGTAAACTTCTGACCCACTGGGAATGTGATGAAAGAAATAAAAGCTGAAATTAATAATTATCTCTACTAATATTCTGACATTTCACATTGTTAAAATAAAGTGGTAATCCTAACTGACCTAAACCAGGGAATGATTACTAGGATTAAATGTCAGGAATTGTGAAAAACTGAGTTTAAATGTAGTTGGCTAAGGTGCATGTAAACTTTGGTAACGTTACGGTCTATTTTTGAAACTATCCGCCGCCATTGTCGCAACCCCTATTACCAGCCTGTTCAACCTCTCTTTCATATTGTCTGAGATCCCCAAGGATTGGAAAACTGCCGCAGTAATCCCCCTCTTCAAAGGGGGAGACACCCTGGACCCAAACTGTTACAGACCTATATCCATCCTGCCCTGCCTATCTAAGGTCTTCGAAAGCCAAGTCAACAAACAGGTCACTGACCATCTCGAATCCCACCGTACCTTCTCCGCTGTGCAATCTGGTTTCCGAGCCGGTCACGGGTGCACCTCAGCCACGCTCAAGGTACTAAACGATATCATAACCGCCATCGATAAAAGACAGTACTGTGCAGCCGTCTTCATCGACCTTGCCAAGGCTTTCGACTCTGTCAATCACCATATTCTTATCGGCAGACTCAGTAGCCTCGGTTTTTCGGATGACTGCCTTGCCTGGTTCACCAATTACTTTGCAGACAGAGTTCAGTGTGTCAAATCGGAGGGCATGCTGTCCGGTCCTCTGGCAGTCTCTATGGGGGTGCCACAGGGTTCAATTCTCGGGCCGACTCTTTTCTCTGTATATATCAATGATGTTGCTCTTGCTGCGGGCGATTCCCTGATCCACCTCTACACAGACGACACCATTCTATATACTTCCGGCCCGTCCTTGGACACTGTGCCATCTAAACTCCAAACGAGCTTCAATGCCATACAACACTCCTTCCGTGGCCTCCAACTGCTCTTAAACGCTAGTAAAACCAAATGCATGCTTTTCAACCGTTCGCTGCCTGCACCCGCACGCCTGACCAGCATCACCACCCTGGATGGTTCCGACCTTGAATATGTGGACATCTATAAGTACCTAGGTGTCTGGCTAGACTGTAAACTCTCCTTCCAGACTCATATCAAACATCTCCAATCGAAAATCAAATCAAGAGTCGGCTTTCTATTCCGCAACAAAGCCTCCTTCACTCACGCAGCCAAACTTACCCTAGTAAAACTGACTATCCTACCGATCCTCGACTTCGGCGATGTCATCTACAAAATTGCTTCCAACACTCTACTCAGCAAACTGGATGCAGTTTATCACAGTGCCATCCGTTTTGTCACCAAAGCACCTTATACCACCCACCACTGCGACTTGTATGCTCTAGTCGGCTGGCCCTCGCTACATATTCGTCGCCAGACCCACTGGCTCCAGGTCATCTACAAGTCCATGCTAGGTAAAGCTCCGCCTTATCTCAGTTCACTGGTCACGATGGCAACACCCATCCGTAGCACGCGCTCCAGCAGGTGTATCTCACTGATCATCCCTAAAGCCAACACCTCATTTGGCCGCCTTTCGTTCCAGTACTCTGCTGCCTGTGACTGGAACGAATTGCAAAAATCGCTGAAGTTGGAGACTTTTATCTCCCTCACCAACTTCAAACATCTGCTATCTGAGCAGCTAACCGATCGCTGCAGCTGTACATAGTCTATTGGTAAATAGCCCACCCATTTTCACCTACCTCATCCCCATACTGTTTTTATTTATTTACTTTTCTGCTCTTTTGCACACCAATATCTCTACCTATACATGATCATCTGATCATTTATCACTCCAGTGTTAATCTGCAAAATTGTAATTATTCGCCTACCTCCTCATGCCTTTTGCACACAATGTATATAGACTCCCCTTTTTTTTCTACTGTGTTATTGACTTGTTAATTGTTTACTCCATGTGTAACTCTGTGTTGTCTGTTCACACTGCTATGCTTTATCTTGGCCAGGTCGCAGTTGCAAATGAGAACTTGTTCTCAACTAGCCTACCTGGTTAAATAAAGGTGAAATTTAAAAAAAAAAAAAAAATTGTAAGAAAAAATGAACACATCACCCTTTAAACAATTAACTCTTTATTCTGCCTATAGACAAATAAAACATTTAGAAAAATGACTGCATGACTGACTAGGCCTGGTTTCTGTCTCTACTGTATGAAATCAAGGGGAGAAAAGCATTACAATTAAAAGGTGCTTCTTAGCTTTGACTACCTGTAGGTGCTTTGCCTGCTCTATTTTAAATAAACAGGGTATATACTTGTATAGGCAATATTAAATGTAACCACCGAATAGGGCTGCAAATCGTTGGCTATGAATACTCCCACTGCTTTCGTTATTTCTTTATGTTTTTCTGAATGTGTTGCTAATTGTTGTGTGGAAGGCAGCAGCGAGAGATTGCTGTGTTTTCGCTAACGAGTGGACTCTCGCTTCAGCTCCACCTGACATACGGCTTTGTGATGGTGACGTAAATGACACATGGTTAGAAGTGTTTCCACTCGAGTAGCCGACAGTGGAAAAGCAATGCTTGCAGACTTACTTTGTTTGTTTACGGTCTTCTTACCCTCGTCATCGTATTGAACGCTCCATCCAAAACGTTCCCAC
The DNA here is from genome assembly GCF_034236695.1 of Oncorhynchus nerka. Taxonomy (NCBI): domain Eukaryota; kingdom Metazoa; phylum Chordata; class Actinopteri; order Salmoniformes; family Salmonidae; genus Oncorhynchus; species Oncorhynchus nerka. The sequence goes on along the minus strand of NC_088410.1, from coordinate 43,740,789 downwards.
ACAGCGGATTTGAAAGACGGCGGTACCTCTTCAAATGTGCTTCTGTCTGCCTCGCTAGCGCTCGCCATAGTCACGTTGGAGCTGAGAGAATATTTGTTTTTAGTTTCCGCTCTCTACATGGGGCCCCTTTAGGGAGTTTTCCTACTGAGGTGTCATTGCAAGTCTTCCATTGGTTGTTTAAGGGGGAGGTGGTTGCGGTCACTGCGGTTGCCACATTTTGAGACATTGCTGTGGAGTAAAGTTTGTCACTCCTCAGGAGCCCCCTAACGGCCTGGGGCCCCAAGCAGTTGCCTGCCTTGCCTGTTCACAGGCTGTGCTTCTGGTTCTATGGGTCTGAATGTACAACGTGAGTTTAGTCTGCAGCGCAATAAGCAATTTTTGGAAATGATAGAAAAATGACTGGCAGACTGTGTATTGAACCGAACCGAACGGTTCGACAACATACTGTGTACCGTTGCATCCCTAGTATGTATCCCTAGTATGCAGTAATCATATGCCTATGAACCAGAGTAATACTGTTAGCACTGAGGTGGTGTGCCCCAGTAGGAAGTCCACCATGTGCAGCTCACCCTCCACTATTAAAGATGACCTGAGCATGTCTAACTCTGCTAAGCTTCCCAGTAAAGCAAGAAAAACAATCAACCAACCCAAAAGTATTAAAAATAGCCCACATTAACATATGTAGCTTAAGAAACAAGGTTCATGAAATCAATCATTTCCTAGTAATAAATGACATTAATATTCTGACAATCTCTGAAACTCACTTAGATAATACCTTTGACGATACAGTGGTAGCAATACATGGGTTATAACATCTACAGAAAAGACAGAAATGCCAAAAGGTGTGGCTGTCTATATTCAGGACCACATTCCTGTAAACCTTAGAGAGGATCTCATATTAACTACTGTTGAAGTAATATGACTACAGGTTCATCTGCCTCACCTAAAGGCCATTCTGGTGGGAAGATGCTATAAACCACCAAGTGTTAACAGTCAGTATTTGGATAACGTGTGAAATGCTTGATAATGTATGTGATATCAATAGAGAGGTATACTTTCTGGGGGATTTAAATATTGACTGGCTTTCATCAGGCTGACAACTCAAACTGTAACTAGTGCCTGCAACCTGGTTCAGGTTATCAATCAACCTACCAGGGTAGTTACAAACAGTACAGGAATGAAATCAACATGTATTAATCATATCTTTACTAATGCTGCATCAATTTGTTTGAAAGCAGTATCCAAATCCATCGGCTGTAGTGATCACAATATAGTAGCCATATCTAGGAAAACCAAAGTTCCAAAGGCTGAGCCTAATATTGTGTATAAGAGGTCATACAATAAGTTTTGTAGTGATTCCTATGTTATTGATGTGAAGAATATTTGTTGGTTCGTGGCGTGTAATGACAAGCAACCAGACGCTGTACTTGACACATTTATGAAATTGCTTATTCCAGTTACTATTAAGCATGCACCCATTAAGAAAATGACTGTACAACTGTTAAATCCCTGTGGATTGATGAGGTATTAAACATTTGTATGGTTGAGATGGATGAGGCAAAAGATGTGGAAAATAGGTCTGGCTGGACAACTGATTGGATAAAAAGAAGAAGAAACTACACTATGAAACAAAGACAAATGACAAAGAATGATAGTAAAAAGCTTTGGAGCCCATTCAATGAAATTTGGGGAAAAAAGGCATTCATTGAATCAGATGGCTCATTCATCACAAAACCCACTGATATTGCCTACTACTTTAAAGATTTTTCATTGGCAAGATTAATGGGAGGACCATCCTCCTCAGTGAATTTCATAAAAAGGTACAAATATACTAAATATGTTCACATGTCACCAAATAATTGATTAACACCCAGTAATTGCAATGAAGGTCTACAGTAGCCTCAACAGCACTCTGTAGGGTAGCACTATGGTGTAGCTGGAGGACCGCTAGTTTCCATCCTCCTCTGGGTACATTGACTTCAATACAAAACCTGGGAGGCTCATGGTTCTCACCCCCTTCCATAGACTTACACAGTAATTATGACAACTTCTGGAAGTTGTGCTCCAACCTATCAGAGCTCTTGCAGCATGAACTTATGTCCACTGAATCAAAGGATCAGATAATGAATCATACTGAAGGGCTACAGCTAGCTAGCACTGCAGTGCATAAAATGTGGTGAGTAGTTGACTCAAAAATAAAGACAATATGTGAATAGTTAACAAATTCATTTCTTCAAAAATGAAGGAGAAGCAAGAGAGAGAGACAGAGAGGTAGCTATATATATATATATATTTTTTTTTTAACGTTCAATTACTTAACTAGCCATTGCAGCTAGCTATTTTAGCCTACTCAAACAGAGAGGGATGATACGTACCTAGCTTCCTATGGCTATCCGACACTGGAACTCTTTCAAGTCAAGGTAAGCTTTCGGTTTTATAAATGTATTGCCACCGGGGCCCGGCGGTGTAACTGCTAAACTGCTTGCTAACTGTACACTGTACTGCGTGATTGTAGCCGGTTTACTAACATGTTAGTTCTAGCAGCTATGTTGACTTGATGTTACTTAATTTGGTGACAACGATGTAGGCTGTGTTTAGCGGTTAGCAGTTATGATATGAGATTTGTCTTGGAAAGGTTTTTCTGATTGGTCACTGTGGGGACATTTTGTTGGTCCCCACAGGGTCAAATGCTATTTCTAGGGGGTTAAGGTTAGAATTAGTGTTAGGGTTAGGTTTAGGGTCAGGGTCAGGAGATAGGTTTAGGGTTAGAGTTTTGGGTTAAGGTACAGGATAGGGGTTAGGGAAAATAGGATTTTGAATGGGACTGAATTGTGTGTCCCCACAGTTAGCTGTACAAGACTGTGTGTGGGTGTGGGTGTGTTCGTGTATAAAAGTAGACTCTCTCTTATCCTCAAATGATGTGGAGAATGTTTTGAGTCTAACTGTCTCATTGTGAACCTAATATAATCTCAACAGATCACTATATTTACACCGCCAGCAGCACTCTGATGACATCACAGAGTTCCCTTCCTAGACCCTTGCCAAGTAACATCTTACAGTACGGAACAAGTCTGCCTGAGTTCAACTGAATGACGAAGCAATTTGCCTCCAAGCGATGCATATAAGTATCTGTATTTTCCCCCTCGGTCACATACAGCAGTTTTGAGCTCTTCGCCAAGTTTGTAAACGACATATAAACATCAGAAGCCCCATGGCTTCGTCTGACTGACTTAAGTAACATCTTTGGTGGATATGTCTGCTCATAACAGATAAAACATGACGTCACTCACAACAACAGCGTCTGTCAACTGCCCCCTCAGCGATATGACAAAACCATCAAACTAAATCTATAGGGCTGGCACCAGAAGAGGAAACCACAAATCACACACACATAGAAAAGCTTTGTTTAGGTACATACCATAGATTTGAGTGTATCCTATATTTATCTGGATAGTCCCCGACTTTGTCCTGATGCTAAATTACCTTATATTCCCTATGGATGAAGCATATACGTCCCACAAAACACACATGCATACACTTTCACACACTCACATAAACAGACTAGAGATAAAAACATCTGCTCCTCCCAATGGGACAAGTCTGACAGGACAGTACTGCTCAAGCCCCTCCCCTTTTCAAAAAAGGAAGTGGAGAAGCCTGGATCCGATTGGTTGAAAGGGGACACTGTGCCCGCCTCCTTCACAAGACTAGCCAGGAAAAACAAACAAGACCAGTCAGTTCCACCAAGGGAGTTTGATTAAAATAAACTGCGGTTCACCGGTCTATGGCCCGTGGCGTGACGGAAAAAAACGGTGAGGGAGGAGCGGCCTTCTAAAATCGAACAGTAATCTGCGCCGCTCTGCCATGTTGTCAATAAGGCAGCATGGTACATCGTTCAGAAACATCACGTTTCCATAAAATATATATTGGAATTTTCAAGCTTGTTCTCATTGGGAAGGCAGATAAAGTATTTTTATCAAAAGCAATCACTTTTGAATTTGAAAACAGAATCCTACGCATTACTCCACGTGCTTAACCTACGCCACTTTTGTTCTAAGCTGACTTCGCCGCCAGCCAGAGCGGGGCACCTGGATCACGCCTGGGAGGCAGCCTGGTTCCAAAACTAATGCAATCACTTTTCACCTGGTGCAAATTCCTCCCACCGGGGCAACACGGGCCAGATAATCAAATCCCCTACATGTGTGAGGGAAGGTTTGGGCTGAGTCTTGTGACTGTATGTGTTTGTGCATATGTGGCAGTAGTATAATACAGATACAACAGCCTACATGTAGAAATTAGTAATGATTACTAAGCAGTGAATGTACCGTATGTGTTGTAATGTGAGCTGACCAAGTCCTAAGCATAGTGAAGTGCTGGTCATCGGCATATATTTAATAGTGATAGAGATGGGTGGAGCTGAAGCAGGCTGGGCAGAGGTGGCTTTGCTGCACGGACTGTCTGTCTGGCAGCAGTAGGGTGCGTCTGATACACTCACTGCTTAGGAATCTGAACAGCAGAGCCCCTCAAAAACAGAGAGGCAGAGAAAGGGGGTGAGGGGGAGAGAGAGAGAGAGAGAAGGACAGAGCAAAGAGAGAGAGAGAGTTACAGTTGAAGTCGGAAGTTTACATACACTTAGCTTGGAGTCATTAAACTCGTTTTTCAACTACTCCACAAATGTCTTGTTAATTAACAAACTATAGTTTTGGCAAGTCGGTTAGGACATTTACTTTGTGCATGACACAGGTAATTTTTCCATCAATTGTTTACAGAGAGATTATTTCACTTATCACAATGCCAGTGGGTCAGAAGTTTACATACACTAAGTTGACTGTGCCTTTAAACAGCTTGGAAAATTCCAGAAAATGATGCCGTGTCTTTAGAAGCTTCTGATTAGGCTAATTGACATCATTTGAGTCAATTAGAGGGGTACCTGTGGATGTATTTCAAGGCCTACCTTAAAACAGTGCCTTTTTGCTTGACATCATGGGAAAATCTAAAGAAATCAGCCAAGACCTCAGAATTTTTTTTTACCTCCACAAGTCTGGTTCATCCTTGGGAGCAATTTCCAAACGCCTGAAGGTACAACGTTCATCAGTACAAACAATAGTACGCAAGTATAAACACCATGGGACCATGCAGCCGTCATACTGCTCTGGAAGAAGACATGTTTTGTCTCCGGAAGATGAACGTACTTTGGTGCGAAAAGTGCAAATCAATCTCAGAACAACAGCAAAGGACCTTGTGAAGGTCCTGGAGGAAACAGGTACAAAAGTATCTATATCCACAGTAAAAATGAGTCCTATTTCGACATAACCTGAAAGGCCGCTCAGCAAGGAAGAAGCCACTGCTCCAAAACCGCCATTAAAAAGCCAGACTACAGTTTGCAACTGCACATGAGGACAGAGATCGTACTTTTTGGAAAAATGTTCTCTGGTCTGATGAAAGAAAAATATAACTGTTTGGCCATAATGACCATCGTTATGTTTGGAGGAAAAAGGGTGAGGCTTGCAAGCCAAAGAACACCATCCCAACCATGAAGCATGGGGGTGGCAGCATTATGTTTTGGGGGTGCTTTGCTACAGGAGGGGCTGGTGCACTTCACAAAATAGATGGCATCATGAGGTAGGAAAATGATATATTGAAGCAACATCTCAAGACATCAGTCAGGAAGTTAAAGCTTGGTCGCAAATGGGTCTTCCAAATGGACAATGACCCCAAGCATACTTCCAAAGTTGTGGCAAAATGGCTTAAGGACAACAAAGTCAAGGTATTGGAGTGACCACCACAAAGTCCTGACCTCAATCATATAGAACATTTGTGGGCAGAACTGAAAATGTGTGTGCGAGCAAGGAGGCCTACAAACCTGACTGAATTACACCAGGAGAATGGGCCAAAATTCACCCAAATTATTGTGGGATGCATGTGGAAGGCTACCCAAAACGTTTGACCCAAGTTAAACAGTTTAAAGGCAATGCTACCACATACTAATTGAGTGTATGTAAACCTCTGACCCACTGGGAATGCGATGAAAGAAATAAAAGCTTAAATAAATGACCCTCTACTATTATTCTGACATTTCACATTCTTAAAATACAGTGGTGATCCTAACTGACCTAAGACAGGGAATTTTTACTAGGATTAAATGTCAGGAATTGTGAAAAACTGAGTTTAAATGTATTTGGCTAAGGTGTATGTAAACTTCTGACTTCAACTGTATATAAAGACAAATGGTAAAAAGAACGAGAAAGAGGGGGAAAAGGGAGGGAGTGAACGCAAGAGAGAGAGGGAGAGTGTCACATGGAGCCTCTAGCTCAAACCGCACCCTTTTACAGAGAGGAGCAAGGGAGGGGGGAGAGGGCGAGCAATGATTATATGCTAAGAATGAAAAGAGAGGGAGGATGAGGAAAGACAGGAGCGAAGATGAGAGAGAGAGAAGAAATTAGAGATAATAATGGAGGAAAAAATATGTGGACCCAAACACAAGCATGGACGTGCTTCTTCCCTTACCCAAAACAGTCTTCAAAGACCTTGTAGCTACTATGAAAACACAAAGGAAAATGTTGCGACAGGATATTAGCCAAGCCTTATGTAAGATTGTGGAAAAACATGGCTACGTGCTTGTGTTTAAACTATGATGCCATACGAGCTTGGATTCAATTGATTTACCAATGGTTCAATACTTCCATGTCACAAAACTCAATAGATATTAGACGTCATCTTCTAAGATGCAGAACCATTAAGTAAACAGAAGGGCCTGTCTAGCAGGCTGGCTCCCACTAGTGTCCAGAGACAGTATGACACTTATTGTAAACTACAGATGTGAGTGTTTGAAACAACAAATTCTATTTCCTTCTAAGGGGGAATCCCAAACTCTGTACCATCGTAGTGTGACACTTCAATGTTCCTTTCCATTCAATGTACGTGTTACTTTGTATCTGTAAGTGTCATTGTTCGCTGCTCTGGCCCCCAATGGTGGAACAAACTCCCTCACGACGCCAGGACAGCGGAGTCAATCACCACCTTCCGGAGACACCTGAAACCCCACCTCTTTAAGGAATACCTAGGATAGGATAAAGTAATCCTTCTCCCCCCCCCCCTCCCTCCCCCCCCTTAAAAGACCTAGATGCACTATTGTAAAGTGGCTGTTCCACTGGATGTCATAAGGTGAAAGCACCAATTTGTAAGTCGCTCTGGATAAGAGCGTCTGCTAAATGACTTAAATGTAAATGTAAATGTAAAGAATCAATGTATTCTGTGTGACAGTTTGTTTAACTGACAACGATCAAATCTACAGTACAATACATGGCATGTCCTCAGTCAACTTTTGTTGACAACGACACATGGAAGATAGAATGGGACAGATTATGTATAACTTGCCCTGGAAGGTTTTAGTTGTTTTATGTAATAATGTCACGCAATATTGATATATCCATGCAGTGTATTGTTTGTGTCGTGTAAAAAAGTTGAAAACTATACTTTGTTATGATTGATAATAATGCATGTAAATGTGAAATGCATTTCATTTGTTTAATGTAACATTTTTGTTTTGTGTTTTGTGCACACATACTTGATATCGTGTCTATACACGATATGTACGGGCTGGGCATCAAATGGTGCACAACATGGAAATGAGTGTTCCACAGATGTCTGCACTCCTCCAACCAGATTGGGTCTGTCAAAACATTTCCTAAAAAGGAAAACCAAACAAACCACTGACCTCTCTGCTTGTTACGTAATCACTCCCCTTGGCATTCTTTTGTTTTTTTATTTGTTGTTTTTATTCAATTGTCTTTATCTTTATCTTCCCTACTGACTAAGTCAAGTCCTCCCCACTAGTGTGTGTGTGCGCGCATGCATGCGTGTGTGTGTGGGCGTGACATGCTTACACTGGGGTGGAACAACTCGGGTGGGACCGACTCACTCGGTAACTCTTGGTAACCTTTGGGTGCGTTCTTAAAGCATTGACAGCAGTCATAATCAGGCTGTTGCAGTCGGGGGAGAAACAGAAAGTTGCTGTTAGTGGTTGTCTAACAGCAAGGTCTCATAACATGGCATTGTTTAGAAAAGTTGTTTGTTAGAATGTCAAAATAAGTTATTCTCTAACACCCCCATATCATTATAAAAACACACTCACAAACGAAATATCACAGAAAGGCTTTCTTAAATTTCATTTGAATAGCTTGTAAATGGCGGCAGAGCATCTTCTCCGTTTCAGTCACATCCACATGGGTTGAGAAAAACTCCCTAATGATTGGTGGACAATTGTGCCTCTCATTGACTGCCGTTTGCGAGCATAACATGATGTGATGCATTGTCCGTAAACGGTGACAGACTGACTGATGTACAAACAATAATGATTAGTTGTTTAGGACGCAAGTTGATTTGTAGATCAGTCAGTCTGCAGTTGCCGACTGCAATGCAGTTGACCTTAAACGCGGACATTATGACGGTGACGGCTGCGGTTGACGGGAAAGAACCGCAGAGATGGCAAAAATCAAAAACTGCGTGAGGTGGTGGTACACATGCATATACACACACTCTCATTCAAAACGCACACACATGCACACACACACATATACGCATATGTATATAGCGCCATACATGCACTCAAATGTATTCAGTTTTCCTTGCTGTTATGATTTTTGCATTGTTGTTTTCTGTTTTCATTGGTCTTTGTCTTTTTTTCTCTTTGGTTTATTTTGTTGGTTGTCGGTAAATTGGGGGACGGGGGAGGGGGCATGGGGGTGGGGAATTTTTTTATTTTTTGTGGAGGGGGTGCGGGGGCCTCGGATGGTTGAGGGGCAGCTCTCGGGAGCCTTTGGGGGGGGGGGGGTCTTGAAGGTCTGGTGGCCTGGCGGTTGGGAGCTTGGGCCGGTGGCAGATAGGTCGCTGGTTCGGGCCCCCGTTTTTGGCCTTGTGGGAGTTCTGTCGACGTGCTCTTGAGCAGGGCGTTGACCCTGGTTGCTTCTGTGGGTCGCTCTGGATGGGAGTCTGTTAGATGACGGAATGTAATGTAAATGTTTAGCGCCTTTCACTGCAAGTAGATTGTACATTTTAATATGCAATATATATATATTTGTATACTGCATGACCCTCGATTTTGTGGTTATTGTAAAGTTCATGCAGTCAACATGTAGGCGCAAGTCAGATAACTTTCATCCCAATATGCAACACACATTAAAATATGCTGATCAGCAACTGCACAAAATGTATGCTCTCCAACACGTCCCATATATCTGCAGACAACTGAATACTTAGCCAATGCAAGTCCCCACCCATCTCAGGGATCTAGACCAATCAGATAACTTGGCCTGCGTCATGAACAAATCAGTGCAGGTGGGAGGGTTCAGTCTAGAGATTTTGTTCCTAGGGAGATACTCGTCAAACTGAGTGTGAACCATGGAGATAGTTAGAGGAGGCAGCATTGTATTGGTCCCGTTATAGCGTCTGTAAGAGCATGGGCAGCACTAGCGAGGCCATCTTCTTCTACTACATCTATAAGTTGGTAAACAAACTAAAGGGTGCATACTGCCACCTGGAGTTTGCTGTTTGAACAGGTATAAAGCCAGGGTTGGTGATTTACTGCCACCTGCAGTTATTGAATGTTTGCTCACGAGTATAATTAATTGGCTAATCCCTCCTGATCACCTGGATGGAATTATGTGATCCTTATGTAACCCATAAGAAGTCTCACCCAGTTGACTACTTCAAAATAGTAAAAGTCCTCAATGGGGCTGCATGCTAAAATGGGCTTTTGGTCACTAGTCCTCAATATGGTGTGAACTCATACTACAACTGCAGTGTAACAATAGCTTACTGCAATTGCACTACATGGGTCAGTACAAAGCACAGTCAATGAGGGTAAAAACAACATACTTTTGTATATATATTGTGTGTGGACATCCCTTCAAATGACTGGATCTGGCTATTTCAGCCACAACCGTTGCCGACAGGTGTATAAAACTGAGCACGTAGCCATGCAATCTCCAAAGACAAACATTGGCAGCAGAATGGGCTTAATGAAGAGCTCAGCAACCGTCATAGGATGCCACCTTTCCAACAAGTCAGTTCGTCAAATTTCTGCCCTTCTAGAGCTGCCCCGGTCAACTGTAAGTGCTGTTATTGTGAAGTGGAAAGGTGTAGGAGCAACAACAGCCCAGCCGCAAAATGATAGGCCACACAAGCTCACAGAATGGGACCGCAGAGTGCTGATGCACGTAGCGCGTAAAAATCGTCTGTCCTCGGTTGCAACACTCATTATCGAGTTCCAAACTGCCTCTGGAAGCAACGTCGGCACGAGAACTGTTCGTCGGGAGCTTCATGAAATTGGTTTCTATGGCCGAGCAGCCACACACAAACCTAAGATCACCATGCGCAATACCAAGCTTCCGCTGGAGTGGTGTAAAGCTCGTTTGTCATAGTTTGGGCTAGGCCCCTTAGTTCCAGTGAAGGGAAATCTTAACTAAAGCCTACAATGACATTCTAGACGATTCTGTGCTTCCAACTTTGTGGCAACAGTTTGGGGAAGTTCCTTTCCTGTTTCAGCATGACAATACCCCGTGCGCAAAGTGAGGTCCATACAGAAATGGTTTGTCAAGATCGGTGTGGAAGAACTTGACTGGCCTGCACAGAGCCCTGACCTCAACCCCATCGAACACCTATGGGATTAATTGGAATGCCGACTGCGAGCCATGCCCAATCGCCCAACATCAGTGCCCGACCTCATTAATGCTCTTGTGGCTGAATGGAAGCAAGTCCCCGCAGCAATGTTACAACATCTAGTCTTCCCAGAAGAGTTGAGGCTGTTATAGCAGCAAAGGGGGACCAGCTCCATATTAATCCCCATGATTTTGGAATGAGATGTTCGACGACCAGGTGTCCACATACTTTTGGTCATGTAGTGTATAAGTATAATATATGTATATTTATAGGTCAAAATGTGTGTTTCACTTGGAACAAAGAGGTGAGCTTTTTTTCTCCTATTGTTGGTCAGAGAGAACATGAAGTTATTAAATCTGTTAGGAGTAAAGCTTTGTTGAACAATATATACAAGCTGTCCTATATTCCACCCCTACAGTAGGCTCCTATATGTGGCTAATGTATTTGCTACACCATAAATAACTATACTGTATGTAGGTTGCCTGTCAGAGTTAGCGCCACCCTAAATACACACAAAGAATCCCAATGTCACTATTGACTAGAGAACAACCAAAATGTGTTTTTAAGGGCTGATACCCATTTTTGGGAGTCAAGGAGGCCGATGGCCGATATTTAATGCTGATAATAAATACTATTACATTTTGAAATTTTGGGGAGAAATATTCACAGGGACAACCATGTATGCAATAACAAATGAATTATACAACCACACAATCAATTTCACTTTGTGTTTAGCAATTTAACTACATAACATAATGGTAATAATTGTATTTGAATGGTATGTCTCTTGAAGAACTGGGTAAATCAAGATGTAGCCTAAGCCTATTCACAATACAGGTGAATGCATATTCAATCGGAGTGTATGCATGCGTTGAGTTATTGAGCTAGTTTTGGCTGATTTCAGTGGTCTTTGGTGCTACAGATGAAAAAAAATCTGTTTCCCTTTCATTTGGTCTTCCCTTTCATTTGGTCTACTGATCAACAACATTTTCATATATAAGTAGCCTATTGATTTATTTGATAAAAATGTGCGCTGTCTCCTTTAAGAGAAAAGAGACCACTTGTATGTCATTTAGCTAGGCAGTTCTGCTTGGGCAGTTCTCTCAGGAAGGGAAAGAAAAGTCATGTAGCTAGCGAACTCAGTAAATTAACTAAATGTATGGTGGCAATCAGCTTTGAAATAAGCATATTTTGCATTATTGTTAGCTATCACAAATAAAGTCTTAGTACTTGAGTACCCCTGCCCTATTTGAAAAGGTCCGGTCACACAAATTTCCTAGGTGTCAATGGTCCAGATGGATAATGTAATTTATCGGCATAGTAACAAACCCACACCTCGCAACCCATGCGACCCCAAACTGTTCACATCCCTCTTGTTGGCAGAGAGAGAATGTGCGGTTTCAAAGCTAATTTCCCACAATTCTACACATTTTGCATGGGGCAGAGATTTGGCTGTTTTAAAGCTAATTTCCTGCAATTCTATGCCTTCTTCCGGGTCTTATGTGTGTTTACATGATACCAGGGGTCGAAGCTCGAATGAGTAAAAAAGTTTGGGTCCAGATCCGGTCCACAGTCCGCCAGTTGAGTATGTTAGGTTCTAGGGTAACATTAGTGAACTGACGTTAGCTTCATATCTAGCAAAGTTAGCTCTATGCTGAATGTTGTTGTTTACCTAGCTAGCTACCAGTATGTTACATTGTAAAGTGCTGCAGACTATATGGACATCGTTTTGCCTAACACTAAATGAATTACCACTTTCTCCATTTCTACATTCAGTGTGGCATTATAAAAGTGCAGCATGAGTGGGTAGCTATAGCAAGCAGCACAGACGTTCCTCTAGGACAGGCTAACTAGCAATGAGTGGCACCGGCTTGCAGAAGTTTCACACGAGGCAAGTGCGTTCACGCTATAAAGGGGAATTTGTCTGTGCGGATACTCAAGGGCCGATAGCTGATAGACTAGAAAAGGCCAAAGATATTGACAGACCGATTATCGGACATTCTTTACTTTGGACACACATACTTTGAAACACATGTACACACACACACGTCCACACATCATGTCAGTGTTCAGAAGTTGCCACAGATTGCCAAGTAATTTCTCTCTGATAAGACACAGACATGTAATTGTCATGCAGGTGAATACTCAAAAGACAATTGTCTTCAACATCCCCTTCTGTTGAACTTACTGACATTACAGTCGACTGAATGGCTGCATGAGTGCCAATGACTGTTCTGGGCACTCTCAGATCACATCTACTGTCTCTGTACCGTGCTGCTATATTTAGCACTGTACATTCTATGGTGGAGTGTTTGCCCTCGCTGCCTGTCCATGTGGCTGAGTCCAAATATTTTCAACATTCAAATATTCATGTTGACATGAGGACCAACACAGAGCAGCTCAATGGATGATATCACCTCACCACTGTGTGTGATTGCTCAGGACATTGCTCATTGCTTCCTGTTAAACAGAAACATATTTGGTAACAGCAAATAGGGCTGTCTCTCAATAGTCTTAACTCACTTCCTTTCCTCCATTATCCAGTTATTTTTTCTCTCACCTCTCCGTAGCAATGAGGGAAAGACGACAAGTGAAGGAGGCAAAAGTTAGCGAGGAAATGAACTTATTTTAGAGTATTGGGACAGAGCCAGGGTTTACCTGAACCATAATAGATGTAAATAGACAGGAGAACAAACGAGTAAACGAATTGCCAAATGCCATGTTGTTCAACGCCCTGGTAAAAAGAACATTCTCAGGTAAGCCCAAAGGCCTGGAAATCCTCCAAGATGTGCTTTTATATAACCAGAGCATGAGGGAGCGACTGAGCGTGTCATAATTAGATCAGCAGTCAGGCTCAAGACAAACTGACAGTGGAGTGAGAAATCTGACGGGCTGGACTATCTTTCTGATACACACAGAACCGTACATATTCAAAAGGAAATGGGCAATTCCACGGTAGCGGACCACGTTTTCTCAGAAACTCTTAAATATCTGCTCCGAATTAAGATTTAAAGATGACTGCAGAAAGACCGGGATGTCAGCTATGACATGACACCTTGAGGTTTAAATTTTTTATTTTATTTTATTTATTTAACTAGGCAAGTCAGTTAAGAACAAATTCTTATTTTCAATGACAGCTAGGAACAGTGGGTTAAGTGCTTTGTTCAGGAGCAGACCTACTTTGTCAGCTCGGGATTCAATCTTGCAACCTTTCTTGCAACCCTTACTAGTCCAACGCTCTAACCACTAGGCTACCTGAACAAATATATTTTGCTTATTGAACTATTTACCGGATTTACACCCGGTAACAGAATTGCGGTAATGGAATTACATCATGGTTCCCTGATCTGTACTACACAAAAATGCATAATTATGGATATGAAAGTTATTCTCTTCATGGTGATGTATCCTAAATAGGTACACAACTGTAGAAATATGCAATATCCTCCTTTGCATATGTGGGTATTATTCTACACACTGGCTATTATTTTAATTAACAAGCTCCACCACCAAACAAGACCAAATTTGGTTGGGCCGAACCAAATCTGAACCAATCATATGTCTATGTTTCACAAGTTTGGACATCAAAGTACAGCACAGATCAGTAGAGTACAGTACAGCAGAGAACATTGGGAACCTTAACGTTGAGAAAATCCCTAACCGAGAAACAACTTTTTTTTTCACGTAGATGCATAAAGTAAAACAGCATAGTGGGATCAATTTCAGCAACAAGTAAGAACGTTAAAGTGCAAGGCTCAACTTCTCTGTTTTGGTGCCCTGGCACCCAAGCTGGGAACAGCGTGAAGCCAACCCGTGCACATGGGCAGATACTCTGTGTTACTGTGTGAGAGTGAAGTGTTGCATCTCGCTCATCTCAATATCCTAGTCCATTCATTGATGATGCCCTGCTTTCCGGAAGTTTCCCCGAGACATTACAAGCCAAAAAATCGTGAGATACAGCATTCCATTGCATGATATAGCTTCTGATTGCCGATAGATAGGCCTAGTGGACAGTTATGACTGTCTGCCCGGTGGTCGACCTGCCTATACTCTGCTCCTCCCCTCGCTCTCGGTTTCTCGCTAGCTTGTGTAACGGATGTGAAACGGCTAGCTTAGTTAGCGGTGCGCGCTAAATAGCAATTCAATCGGTGACGTCACTTGCTCTGAGACCTTGAAGTAGTAGTTCCCCTTGCTCTGCAAGGGCCGCGGCCTTTGTGGAGCGATGGGTAACGATGCTTCGAGGGTGACTGTTGTTGATGTGTGCAGAGGGTCCCTGGTTCGCGCCCGGGTATGGGCGAGGGCACGGTCTAAAGTTATACAGTTACACTTGCTATGAAAGATGGATGTGAATACTGCATCTTAGGAGTCAATTCCCAGAGGAAACTAATCTTGACAGTCAGAAATAGGAGTCGAGGAATCCATCATCTTGGAGTCGACTCCCCAACACTACGTCAATATGGCAGAGAAAAGCAAGCGACAGGAGCGAAGTCCTGTACGGCAATACTTTGAGAAGTTAAATGAGAAGGAAATGCAAGCTTTGCGAGGTGGAATTGAGGCACAGTAACAGTAGAGAGAGGCACCGTGAGATCCGAACCGTCGCTGGTAGCAGAGCATCTGCATTGTGAATTCACTTGTAATTGTATTTATTTTTCTTATCGTTTGAACGGAAAACCGATACAAAACAAGTTATGTTTAAATGTTAACATTTTTCCATTTGTCAGATCCCTATTCAGTACAGTAGTACAGTAAAGTAGAGTATAGCTCAGTACAGTACTTTATAGTGTACACAACTCTAGTGTGCTCTACTGTGTACTGTACTTAACTCTACTCCACAATGCAGTACAGAACTGTCCGGAACTATAACTTTCTTTACCATACTGTACTTTGCTCATGAAACATAGATGTATATGATTGGTTACGATTTGGTTCTGGAACCAACCATGGACGTCTATGTTTTGGCCAAATGAAGGCTCGTTTGGACCGGAACAAAACATCTGTGGATGTTCGAAATCAAAGGCCAAGAAGGACTTCAACCACTTTTGAAAGCCCATGACCGTCCGGTGTCGGTCAGTGCTCAGTCGTGATGGGGCTGGTTACAGTACATGGAAAGAGAGGGGGCTCATGGGTAGGTGTCGGTAAGAGCCCGGGGGGGAGAGGTGACATTAATTGGGTAGAGAGCGAGTGAGAAGAGAGAGAGGAGTTGTCCAGACTTTTCACACTCTTGCTTTGACCACCAGACGACAGAAAGAGAAAGAAAACAGTTATGAGCTGAACATAACAGTATGCCAGTAGGAGGAGGACAGTAGCAGTGTAAGGATGGAAAATGGTTGAAAAACATATATATGCCTTAATACATCAAATCAAAAAAATATATATATAGACTCTAAGAAAGAGACACCCAATTTGACATGTTCCAATGAACTTCACATGTTGGTGCTCATAGGTCCTATTTACAAGGAAATGACCAAATAGTCCAACAACAAACACACACTTCTGTGTGAATGTGCAGGCAGGCAGACAGACACAGACACTCACGCTTTAGGGTATAACAGACATTTCCACGTGCTAGAACATAGGTCCCTCCCCTCTTTACAGCTCTGGTCAATACAACAGACAAATCCACACATGACCACACTATGGGCCTTCACTTACCTGGATCTATAATAGGCCTATTCATTTTGTATGAATATGTTCTTATTTTCATTGTGTACAATGTAAAAGCCACGTAAAAACAAGGCATATGTGTCAATATATTACAACAAAATATAAATACAGTATATGCGGCATATACTGTGAAATATATTTTGGTCATCCCGACCCATTGCATGCTCCTCCGTACAGCTTAGAGTTACTACTGTATATATAGAGTTATATATAGAGTTACATGCACGTGGCAACACTGAATGTGTGATTAGGAAATGTATTGGGAAATATGAAATATATGACAGCAGTTTATATTTCAGCACACAGTCCTCTGCTAATTGCACAAGTGTGCAAAAACAAGTGTCAAATATCACACCTTGATACTCACTAGTCCTCACTACATCCCACTTAACCACTTACTGACACGTGTGTTTGACAGAAAGCATATATACACTTCCGTTCAAAAGTTTGGGGTCACATAGAAATGTCCTTGTTTTCCATGAAAACATACATGAAATTGGTTGCAAAAGGAATAGTAAATATAGTCAAGACGTTGACAAGGTTATAAATAATGATTTTGAATTGAAATAAGAATTGTGTCCTTCAAACTGCGTTCGTCAAAGAATCCTCCATTTGCAGCAATTACAGCCTTGCAGACCTTTGACATTCTAGTTGTCCATTTTTTTGAGGTAATCTGAAGAGATTTCACCCCATGCTTCCTGAAGCACCTCCCACAAGTTGGATTGGCACTTCTTACGTACCATACGGTCAAGCTACTCCCACAACAGCTTAATAGGGTTGCGATCCGGTGACTGTCCTGGCCACTCCATTATAGACAGAATACCAGCTGACTGCTTCTTCCCTAAATAGTTCTTGCATAGTTTTGGGTCATTGTCCTGTTGTAGGAGGAAATTGGCTCCAATTAAGAGCCGTCCACAGGGCATGGCATTGCAAAATGGAGTGATAGCCTTCCTTCTTCAAGATCCCTTTTACCCTGTACAAATCTCCCACTTTACCACCACCAAAGCACCCCAGACCATCACATTGCCTCCACTATGCTTGACAGATGGTGTCAAGCACTCCTCCAGCATCTTTTCATAGGCTAGGCTACCTGTCGCATCTCAGCAGGAAGTGATCTGGGGAAGCAGATTAACGTGACACCATTGTTGGAATGTGTAGCACAGATACATTTCCCCTTTGGCTGTTTCCTATGTGTCTGATGAAAGCAGCAGATGATGCTGAGCCGGAATGGCAGAGTGCACAGTCAGTATGTTGACAACGAAGGTCTGGGAAAGTATCCCAACTAGTCCAAAGCAGAGCCAAAAATCCCCTCAAAACACAACAGAGACAGAGGGATAATAGACTGCAGCCCACTCAGTCACAAGTGCAAAACTGATACTCATGTCATACAAATACTACTAGAACACATGGACAAACATACTATATACACACACAACTCCTAACTGAGTAACGCAACTGTAACTCATCAAAATAAGCATGTGTAAAGTATTATCCAAAATATGCTCAATCCACCACCAGAATTACATACACGCCCATTCTATGTTGCACCACGACACAAACAAACATTAAGGAACAGATATTTTTTTTTTTTGTAACTTAAAAAAAACAAACATGATCAGCTCATCAAGGCTTTTTGGTCACAGTGCCTCTTATTTATTGATCGTGCCTTCATTGAGAAAACATTCTATTTTACAATAACGACCTGAGACCTCGACCTTTTTTGGGGTCTTTGAATACTGGTTCAGCAGACAGGAAAGAAAGGCTGCTCAACAACAATAACACCAATCAGGAGAAGGGCTTTTACCAAGAACAGGTGACTGGCGTTTTGACATCAAGCTGACGTCACTCTGAGGAAGACGTCAGCTTGACGTTGATCGCCAGTCACCTGTTCACATCTTGTACAATGGATTAAAGTGAGCGATAAGAAATCAATCTCTGCCTTTTTTTTTGTTGAGTGCACCAATTCCTTTTTTTATCTTGAATGAGTTCTTTTGGAAGATTGTCTTGGTAGGCCAGTCTCACCTTGTGACTACTGCTGATGTAAAGAGTTTGATACATATATTTGATTGGTTTATTGTATAATACTCTAACTAACCAACACAAACACCATGCAAATGAATAAACTACAGACACACTGACACAACTGGACGCAACACACTTTGTTTAGGCCATGTGAAGAGCACATCCCTTCTCTTTGCCTTGGTTTAATATCCTCTCTATTATTACAGTACAGACTGTACTTCTGTTCCCAGATGTGGACAGGCTACCATGACTTCCAATGCTTGAGACACAGACACTGAAACACCTGGAAGCAACAAACAGCTTTCGTCTTTGTCTTGGTTCAATATAATACAGGTCTTGGTTCAATATAATACAGGTCTTGGTTCAATGTAATACAGGTCTTGGTTCAATATAATACAAGTCTTGGTTCAATGTAATACAGGTCTTGGTTCAATGTAATACAGGTCTTGGTTCAATATAATACAAGTCTTGGTTCAATATAATACTGGTCTTGGTTCAATATAATACAGGTCTTGGTTCAATATAATACAGGTCTTGGTTCAATATAATACAGGTCTTGGTTCAATATAATACAGGTCTTGGTTCAATATAATACAGGTCTTGGTTCAATATAATACAGGTCTTGGTTCAGTGTAATACAGGTCTTGGTTCAACATTCTACAGGTCTTGCCAACCAGTCTATGGCGCTCTCCACGGCCAGGATCTATAGGGCCAAGTTGTCTACTCTGGACACATGGGGAAAAAAGTAGCAGCAGACAATTCTCAACTCCTAACCAACGGGCCTTTACGTCCATGAATGTGTATCAATACTCTTTCATTATTTCTGAGGCTATATGATGTGTTGTTCAGTAGATTTACTGTGTAATATTAATGTGTTTGTTTTTAATCTAATGATCTATTTTACATGCTATAAGATTGCTGGGGGGGGGTATTTTAAAATATATCTATATATTTATTATAAAGGTCTTGGTTCAATATAATACAGAATGTGCTGTATTTCTGTTCCCAGACGTTGACAGAGCAGCTCTCACATTCCACCACTCCTCCTCCTCGACCAGAGAACAACGTCCGACTTGGATTAATGCCAGCAAAACTTTTCCTCCTGACTTGCATTCCCTTATAAGCCCTTCCACTAAACATTCAAAACAATACACACATTAAAGAGCTCTGATTCACAAATACAGACACAGAGCCGCACACTTTCTAACTGACACAAGACTTTCTTCATGTGTACAACACACAACTCTTAATTAAGACTCAAACAGACACACACACACACTCCTCTCTAACCTGTGAACAGAGTTACATTTATAAAAGCTCACCTGTTGTTCCACGGCCACGTCCTGTAAGGCCTGATGGTCCCGAGGAGCTCGTATCCAGCTTAGTAACTGGCCCATTTTCGCCTCTATCTGTTGTGAATGTGTGTGTGAGTGTATGTGTTTGACTCTGTTCCTACTCCGTGAACTGCAGCATGTTCCCCAGTTGCACACAGGGAAGGGGCGGGTACAGGGAGAAAGGGGGAGGGAAGGGAAGGGAGCACAGCAGGGGCAGGGTTAAGGGGAAGGGGAAGGAACAGGGTTAAAGGGAAGGGCAAGGGACAGGATTTAAGGGAAGGCGAAGGCCAAAAGGAAAGACTATATAAGGCCAATACGATTTGAAATCATTGAAAGGTTTGATTCCAAAACGCAATTTACGTACATTTTTCACATTTGTATGAATTCATATGAAATGAATGGTCATGGGTACCTTTCTATGTGTATGTATGTATTATTGCTTTTCTTAAACTTTTAAAACATTTACTTTAGATGCGGTATGAAACACATTCTAAAGTACAATATGCTATTTTCAGAGTCATGTGTTTAGAAAGTTGGGACATTTAGGTTTCTGCATTATGATGTATTTACATGACACTACAACATTCTATGACAGCCATGTTAGCTCCCAGTGTTCGCAAATTCACCCCGTAGTGCCAGAGTGCGCTCAGTGTGCACTCTGGGTGTTAGTAAATTCAGAGTGTGCTCAGATAGTCCGTTCATAAATTCAGAGCGTTTAGTTCTCAGAGCGTTCACTGGACACTCCCGCCAACGAGTATGGTTGATCCGAGCGTTCTGACCGCATAATGACAGTCAAGCACTTTTTCCTCGCCACAGCAAAGATGGATAGAGTGTTTTCATGTTATCTAGAGCGTTGGTGACTGTAACTGTGCTGCTGGCAACCATTTAATGACGTTTTCTTGCCGACGTTAACTGACAGCGGTCATATTCAACGTCTGATTATATATATTTTTTTTAAGTTATGTAACTGAATGTGTAGAATTAGAACAACATAAAAAATATATATATAGAAGTTGACCCAACTCTCTAAATATTTGGCTCTCGCTATATCCACTGTCCAGATGCATGGAGAGTTCCATATGGTTTTTGCCTCTACCGCCAAAAATGAGTCATTTAGCGAATCATTTCCATGACATTTGTCTGTTCACTTTTAAGTTAGGTTTCTCTAAATATTATTTCCAGATTTAGGAACTATTAATTTAGGTTAACCTTTGGCTTCGTCAGCCAGATGCGGTGATAGACAGCTGTCACGCTGGCCAACCTAGATTTATGTTTGCTTTGAACTCTAGAGTGTCGTGGACCTTTTGATTATTATGCATTCCTTCGACAGTTTGGAGCCTGTGATACCTGTTACTGTTGGCCGAAAGAGGAAACGTTCTAAAGGTCATGAAAAGGAGAGAGCCAAGATCCAGCGATGCGAAACCCTGCAAACATACGGAGGCTGCAAACAGCGGGCTTGTATCACTCCGATAATAAGAATCAATCCATCCTTGACTGGCAAATTAATTGCGACAGACTTCCAATGTCCTTACTATTCCTTCATTTAAAATTTTTTCCCCTTGATTTATACTAACGAAAAAAACTGTAAAACACCATGCCCGACTAGCATCACCACCCTGGATGGTTCCGACCTTGAATATGTGGACATCTATAAGTACCTAGGTGTCTGGCTAGACTGCACACTCTCCTTCCAGACTCACATCAAACATCTCCAATCGAAAATCAAATCAAGAGTCGGCTTTCTATTCCGCAACAAAGCCTCCTTCACTCACGCCGCCAAGCTTACCCTAGTAAAACTGACTATCCTACCGATCCTCGACTTCGGCGATGTCATCTACAAAATGGCTTCCAACACTCTACTCAGCAAACTGGATGCAGTCTATCACAGTGCCATCCGTTTTGTCACCAAAGCACCTTATACCACCCACCACTGCGACTTGTATGCTCTAGTCGGCTGGCCCTCGCTACATATTCGTCGCCAGACCCACTGGCTCCAGGTCATCTACAAGTCCATGCTAGGTAAAGCTCCGCCTTATCTCAGTTCACTGGTCACGATGGCAACACCCATCCGTAGCACGCGCTCCAGCAGGTGTATCTCACTGATCATCCCTAAAGCCAACACCTCATTTGGCCGCCTTTCGTTCCAGTACTCTGCTGCCTGTGACTGGAACGAACTGCAAAAATCGCTGAAGTTGGAGACTTTTATCTCCCTCACCAACTTCAAACATCAGCTATCCGAGCAGCTAACCGATCGCTGCAGCTGTACATAGTCTATTGGTAAATAGCCCACCCATTTTCACCTACCTCATTCCCATACTGTTTTTATACTGTTTTTTTATTTGTTATTTATTTACTTTTCTGCTCTTTTGCACACCAATATCTCTACCTATACATGACCATCTGATCATTTATCACTCCAGTGTTAATCTGCAAAATTGTATTATTCGCCTACCTCCTCATGCCTTTTGCACACATTGTATATAGACTGCCCATTTTTTTTCTACTGTGTTATTGACTTGTTAATTGTTTACTCCATGTGTAACTCTGTGTTGTCTGTTCACACTGCTATGCTTTATCTTGGCCAGGTCGCAGTTGTAAATGAGAACTTGTTCTCAACTAGCCTACCTGGTTAAATAAAGGTGAAATAAAAAAAAAAAATAAATAAAAAATAACATTTTTCCAAAAGTTTCTTACATGTCCAAAAAGAAAACACGCATTTTATAAGTTACACTGTTCACCCTCAGGATACAATCAATCGGCTTTGTGATAGGCTATTTGCACAATATAGTTAAAATAAATGGATTATTTTAATATCGACACTTTATTACATGTAACTGTTTAAGAAAACAATTGGGAGACGTTTTCTACTGGGGTTCTGTTGTTTGGGGGCGGATATAGGACGTTTAGCCACAAATGAACATGATTATTTGTCTCAAAAATAAAATTGCCCTGCAAAATATTTCTAACAAAATCACGTCTCTCTTCACTAGTCCATGTATTGATAAGATGAACAAATAATATACATTTCACAAGATGTGTTTTTAATTAATGTCAATTTACCAACATTTCTGAAAATGGATGTATCACGTTTTGGAATGAAACGCTTCAACTTCATATATTTTTTCTGTGCTCGTTTGAGCTTGCTTGCTTAACAATGAACCAATAGAAAAGTCCAAGACTGCAAACCCTGCACATCTGACACTCAGGTAGAATTAAGAGTATTTGAAAGATAGCAAATAGTATTTGAACCCAGGTCTGCAGTCGGTACAGCCTGGCACCCTGGGCTATAAAGGGAAGGACAGTGATACTGGAGTGACACCACCTGACAAGAGGCCACATCTGAGTCACTTCTCAGGGAAGTGGCCACGGACCCACACAATTATGACCGCACACACACACACACACACACACACACACACACACACACACACACACACACCAATAAATCAGACACAAATATACAGTGGGGCAAAAAAGTATTTAGTCAGCCACCAATTGTGCAAGTTCTCCCACTTAAAAGATGAGAGAGGCCTGTCATTTTCATCATAGGTACACTTCAACTATGACAGACAAAATGAGAAGAAAAAAATCCAGAAAATCACATTGTAGGATTTTTAATGAATTTATTTGCAAATTATGGTGGAAAATAAGTATTTGGTCAATAACAAAAGTTTATCTCAATACTTTGTTATATACCCTTTGTTGGCAATGACAGAGGTCAAACGTTTTCACAAGGTTTTCACACACTGTTGCTAGTATTTTGGCCCATTCCTCCATGCAGATCTCCTCTAGAGCAGTGATGTTTTGGGGCTGTTGCTGGGCAACACGGACTTTCAACTCCCTCCAAAGATTTTCTATGGGGTTGAGATCTGAAGACTGGCTAGGCCACTCCAGGACCTTGAAATGCTTCTTACGAAGCCACTCCTTCGTTGCCCGGGCGGTGTGTTTGGGATCATTGTCATGCTGAAAGACCCAGCCACGTTTCATCTTCAATGCCCTTGCTGATGGAAGGAGGTTTTCACTCAAAATCTCACGATACATGGCCCCATTCATTCTTTCCTTTACACGGATCAGTCGTCCTGGTCCCTTTGCAGAAAAACATGTTTCCACCCCCATGCTTCACAGTAGGTATGGTGTTCTTTGGATGAAACTCAGCATTCTTTGTCCTCCAAACACGATGAGTTGAGTTTTTACCAAAAAGTTATATTTTGGTTTCATCTGACCATATGACATTCTCCCAATCTTCTTCTGGATCATCCACATGCTCTCTAGCAAACTTCAGACGGGCCTGGACATGTACTGGTTTAAGCAGGGGGACACGTCTGGCACTGCAGGATTTGAGTCCCTGGCGGCGTAGTGTGCTACTGATGGTAGGCTTTGTTACTTTAGTCCCAGCTCTCTGCAGGTCATTCCCTAGTCCCCCCGTGTGGTTCTGGGATTTTTGCTCACCGTTCTTGTGATAATTTTGACCCCACGGGGTGAGATCGTGGGAGATTATCAGTGGTCTTGTATGTCTTCCATTTCCTAATAATTGCTCCCTCAGTTGATTTCTTCAAACCAAACTGCTTACCTATTGCAGATTCAGTCTTCCCAGCCTGGTGCAGGTCTACAATTTTGTTTCTGGTGTCCTTTGACAGCTCTTTGGTCTTGGCCATAGTGGAGTTTGGAGTGTGACTGTTTGAGGTTGTGGACAGGTGTCTTTTATACTGATAACAAGTGGAGGACAGAGGAGCCTCTTAAAGAAGAAGTTACAGGTCTGTGAGAATCAGAAATCTTGCATGTTTGTAGGTGACCAAATACTTATTTTCCACCATAATTTGCAAATAAATGAATTAAAAATCCTACAATGTGATTTTCTGGATTTTTTTCTTCTCATTTTGTCTGTCATAGTTGAAGTGTACCTATGATGAAAATTACAGGCCTCTCTCATCTTTTTAAGTGGGAGAACTTGCACAATTGGTGGCTGACTAAATACTTTTTTGCCCCACTGTACATACATGAACACATCCCAACACACAAATGTGCATAATGCACGCACACACAGTGTTAAAATGCACTGGCAGAAAAGGAACTTGATAAATGCACTTCAATCTGTGTAGATGAAGGGGACGATACAGGTTAGACATGGATAGACATGGACAATTGAGACATGGATTGTGTAGGTATGCCAATCGGAGAGTGAATTGGCAAGACAAAAGATTTAAGTGCCTTTGAACGGGGTAAGGTAGTAGGTGCCAGGCGCACTGGTTTGTGTCAAGAACTGCAATGCTGCTGGGTTTGTCACGCTCAACAGTTTCCTGTGTGTATCAAGAATGGTCCACCACCCAAAGGACATCCAGCCAACACAACTGTGGGAAGCATTGGAGTCAACATAGGCCAGCATCCCTGTGGAACGCTTTCAACAACTTGAAGAGTACATGCTCCGATGAATTGAGTCTGTTCTGAGGGCAAAAGGGGGGTTCAACTCAATATTAGGAAGGTGTTCCTAATGTTTGGTGTACTCCGTGTATAAATCTACAATATACAGTGCACACTCTTAACCACAGAGGAAAAGTACACACCCTCTTCCACATGGAGTACAGCTCACACAATCACTAAGCAATAAGAGATAAGTTGTGCAAACAACATGACAAGCTCCTTATGTGGAGGAGGAGGAGGGAGGGGCAGGAGTTCTGTTTCTATCAATTTTCACTGCCAAGTGTGGCCAAGTTCAACCTCAACTTTCTTGACTGTGTTACCGTAACCACCAGTTCTTATTGGCTACTGGAAGAGGCTAGCATTCCACTGTTGGAAGACTAGCAATGAAATCAGGGGGAGAATCAAAATGAATAATGCACTTAGCCAGTGAGAAATTGCAATATAAGCTATTACTAGTTCTTAGGTGTGCAAAGATCTGTGGCAAATTGCCTTGTGATACATCCAGGCTGTATCACAACCGGCCGTGATTGGGAGTCCCACAGGGCGGCGCACAATTGGCCCAGCGTCGTCCAGATACAGTATGTCCGGTGCAGGCAGTCATTGTAAATAACAATTTGTTCTTAACCAACTTGTCTAGTTAAATAAAAGGTTAAATAAAAAATTAAATAAAAAATTAAATGACTAATTTGTCTTGAACAAACAACTTTACTCTGATGTGAGTTGTCGATGTGACACCTACTCACAAAACTCCAATAGTTTGTAGGTCAGCAACATGATGTTGGTCCATGGTCCAGCAATGATTAGCATTGGTTAAGATATCTAACTTTTGGACCTTACAAATCTACCTTGTGCTTTTGAGTGGACTGTAGATAAAGGGAATGCAAACAAGTTAGTAACACATGTAAATGTTCTCCTGCCTTGCATGCAGGTGTTGCATGTGCAGGATTCAGTATCGTTCCCTAAAAACTAGAGTATAAGTCAAATAACAATACCCTGTGTCCCTTGAGGTAATCATTAGGCGGGGTGGGATGACAATGCAGTCTTGAGTGAGTCATTGTGACAAATCAGTCTGTGGCCAAAGGGTTGAGCTGTGTCCTTGGTCCCCCCAGTATTAGAACTACTAGGGGTGGTCCCAGTATTAGAACTACTAGGGGTGGTCCCAGTATTAGAACTACTCGGGGTGGTCCCAGTATTAGAACTACTAGGGGTGGTCCCAGTATTAGAACTACTAGGGGTGGTCCCAGTATTAGAACTACTAGGGGTGGTCCCAGTATTAGAACTACTAGGGGTGGTCCCAGTATTAGAACTACTAGGGGTGGTCCCAGTATTAGAACTACTAGGGGTGGTCCCAGTATTAGAACTACTTGGGGTGGTCCCAATATTAGAACTACTAGGGGTGGTCCCAGTATTAGAACTACTCGGGGTGGTCCCAATATTAGAACTACTAGGGGTGGTCCCAGTATTAGAACTACTAGGGGTGGTCCCAGTATTAGAACTACTAGGGGTGGTCCCAGCATTAGAACTACTAGGGGTGGTCCCAGTATTAGAACTACTAGGGGTGGTCCCAGCATTAGAACTACTAGGGGTAGTCCCAGTATTAGAACTACTAGGGGTGGTCCCAGTATTAGAACTACTAGGGGTGGTCCCAGTATTAGAACTACTAGGGGTGGTCCCAGTATTAGAACTACTAGGGGTGGTCCCAGTATTAGAACTACTAGGGGTGGTCCCAGTATTAGAACTACTAGGGGTAGTCCCAGTATTAGAACTACTAGGGGTAGTCCCAGTATTAGAACTACTAGGGGTGGTCCCAGTATTAGAACTACTAGGGGTGGTCCCAGTATTAGAACTACTAGGGGTAGTCCCAGTATTAGAACTACTAGGGGTGGTCCCAGTATTAGAACTACTAGGGGTAGTCCCAGTATTAGAACTACTAGGGGTAGTCCCAGTATTAGAACTACTAGGGATGGTCCCAGTATTAGAACTACTAGGGGTGGTCCCAGTATTAGAACTACTAGGGGTAGTCCCAGTATTAGAACTACTAGGGGTGGTCCCAATATTAGAACTACTAGGGGTTGTCCCAGTATTAGAACTACTAGGGATAGTCCCAGTATTAGACTTCTAGGGGTAGTTCTAATACTGACCATGTGAGACCATGGCCAACCGGCACCCTCACACCACTCCCATTGCACCATATACCTTATGACACTGAGTAAGAAAAAGGGTATGACCACATGACTGAGATTGTGAAAACTTTATTGGCACTTGCAATATGATATTGAACCAACCAAGCAGTGACACACAGCTTCAGTGCATAGCTCAGGCAATAGATATGTAAACACATAGAGGTAGGCCAGGACACCTAAGATGAGAAAGACAGATGGATTTTAAAAAATGCAATATATGTCAGTGTTGTATCAAACACTGATCAGACATAATCGTATAACTTTACATGGGAAAGTTAAAGTCAATTTCAGAAATGTAAATCCCAGTGACCATTTTAGAACTTAGTGGTTGGTCAATAATGTAACTTCTGTGTTGTGAAGATGTTCCTCCCTACCAGTAGGGGGAACCTGGAGGCATCTGTTGCTATGGCAGATCTCACTTCTGCCACCAGTTGCATTGAAATGTGGCCTCACTACTCAGTGCTTACTGTACTTTTCCCAACAAGATCTCACAGTTTGACTTCAGTATTCGACATGGGCCAGGAGGATACATGTAAAATTACATTTGGATTAATTCCCGAATGGTTCGGGTAAGGGTTAAGGTTTGGGATAGAGTTAAAACAGAAACAGCTCGACGGTTAAGTTTAGGAATTAATTCAGAATGGTTCGGGTTAGGGTTAAGGTTTGGGGTAGGGTTAAAACAGAAACAGCTCGACGGTTAAGTTTAGGTATTCATTCTGAATGGTTAAGGTAGGGGTTATGGTTTGGGATAGGGTTAAAGGGAAACGGCCTCCTAGAACCAACTTCTCTGGTTATAAACGGCCTATGTAGCATTGATATGATTCAGAAACATTCATTACAGAGTCAAAATTGACTACAAAGTGTAAATAGGATAAGTTTGGTCATAAAGTCTCATTCAAAATGAGATTTGGAAGTAAGTGTGTGTACAGGTATGGATGGGTCGGGTATGAATTACTTACATGCCCACTTTTGCCAATGATGCCAATTATTGCCCAGAGACAACAGGGTGTGGTCTGCACCCCCAGCTGCTTTGTTTTTTTATTTCACCTTTATTTAACCAGGTAGGCTAGTTGAGAACAAGTTATCCTTTGCCTGGCCAAGATAAAGCATAGCAATTCGACACATACAACAACACAGAGTTACACATGGAACAAACATACAATCAATAATACAGTAGAAAAATCT
This sequence comes from Oncorhynchus nerka, assembly GCF_034236695.1. NCBI lineage: Eukaryota > Metazoa > Chordata > Actinopteri > Salmoniformes > Salmonidae > Oncorhynchus > Oncorhynchus nerka. The sequence goes on along the minus strand of NC_088410.1, from coordinate 43,712,324 downwards.
ACATACAGTATGTGCAAATGAGGTAGGATAAGAGAGGTAAGGCAATAAATAGGCCATTGTGGCAAAGTAATTACAATATAGCAATTAAACACTCGAATGGTAGGATGTACAGAAGATAAATGTGCAGGTTGAGATATTGGGGTGCAAAGGAGCAAGATAAATAAATAAATACAGTATGGGGATGAGGAAGATTGGATGGGCTATTTACAGATGAGCTATGTAGAGGTGCAATGATCTGTGAGGTGCTCTGACAGCTGGTGCTTAAAGCTAGTGAGGGAGGTAAAGAGCCTCCAACTTCAGAGATTCTTGCAGTTCGTTCCAGTCATTGGCAGCAGAGAACTGGAAGGAAAGGCGGCCAAAGGAAGAATTGGCTTTGGGGGTGACCAGTGAGATATACCTGCTGGAGCGTGTCTTACGGGTGGGTTCTGCTATGATGACCAGTGAGCTGAGATAAGGCGGGACTTTACCTAGCAGAGACTTGTAGATGACCTGGAGCCAGTGGGTTTGGCGACGAGAATGAAGCGAGGGCCAGACAACGAGAACATACAGGTCGCAGTGGTGGGTAGTATATGGGGCTTTGGTGACAAAACGGATGGCAATGTGATAGACTGCATCCAATTTGTTGAGTAGAGTGTTGGAGGCTTTTTTGTAAATGACATCGCCGAGGATCAGTAGGATGGTCAGTTTTACGAGGATATGTTTTGCAGCATGAGTGAAGGATGCTTTGTTGCGAAATAGGAAGCCGATTCTAGATTTAATTCTGGATTGGAGATGTTTAATGTGAGTCTGGAAGGAGTGTTTACAGTCTAACCAGACACCTAGGTATTTGTAGTTGTCCACATATTCTAAGTCAGAACCGTCCAGACTAGTGATGCTGGATGGGCAGGCAGGTAAGGGCAGCGATCGGTTAAAGAGCATGCATTTAGTTTTACTTGCATTTAAGAGCAGTTGGAGGCCACGGAAGGAGAGTTGTATGGTATTGAATCTCATCTGGAGGTTAGATAACACAGTGTCCAACGAAGGACACGTGTGTTATAGACGTGTTGTTAAGTCTACAACGTACGCCCAATTGCTCGGCATTGGAGTGAAAATAGGCTTCCATAAAGTTGGTACAAACTTCTACAGCATCAACAATATTGCATAAGATGGCAAGGAATGGATTACATAAAACAAACGCACGACATGATGGCTGTAACTGGTGTGTGGTGAGTAGCTAGCTAGCTAGCTATGATACTGTGCTTTAACTAACTAAATACATACTAGTAGCCCCTCCCTAATGTGTAATGTGATGTAATGTCAAAGAGAGGAAGATTTGCATAGCTAACATTGCACCTGACGTTTAGGTTTGATTGAATGTAACGTTAGCCAGCTTGCAATCGATAATGTTTCATCTCAAACTGGCTAGCTAAGAAGATCCCTGCTAGCTAATGTTAGCAGGCTAGCCAATTCATTTAAACTCAGACAAAGATATTGATAACTAACCAGGGTTTGCAAGTTAGGTAGCTAGCAACTTTTATGAGAATAGTGCTACTAGTGCTAAAACAACATGCCTGTTCTGATTAAAGTCGATTGTGTATTTTTTAGGGCAAAAATAAATGAAGAATGGTACTTGTCTAGCATGAGTACCAGTATTTTTAGCTAACATGCTACAAATATGTGTCAGCATGCATTCAGCAACATAACGCTACACAGCTGGTTGCATATGATGCATTCAAGACAACTGGGAACTCTGAAAAAAACAAGATCAAATCATGATATCAGTGATCTTCGGGTCGGAAAGTCGGAGCTCTAGAAAGATGCCGAGTTTCCAACTTGGGTTTCCGAGTTGGATGACTGTTCAAAAGATTTTTTCCATTCGTAGCTAGTTTTTTCCAAGTTCCCAGTTGTTTTGAACATCAGCGTCACTGGCCTGAATCTATTCTGTACATACAGTCACTCTATTAGTATTGTAATGAAACAGGCAGGGAGCAGGTCTCGAACCCTCGACCTTCCAGCCCGAAGTCCAGCGTGCTATCGACTGTGCCCCAAAAGCATGCTCGAGCGGCAGAGTCAATATCCGCGCTTATAAACCCAGGGTCGTTATAGTATGATTACTTCCACACTTTAGAAAATGTAATTTTCTCGCTATACTGTATGTTTATTTAATTTAATTCACAGGCTACTTACAAACCTGTTGGATTTGTTGTTCAGCAGTGTTGTGGGAACCCGCCTACCATATCAAATCAAATTTTATTTATCACATACACATGGTTAGCAGAAGTTAATGCGAGTGTAGCGAAATGCTTATGCTTCTAGTTCCGACAATGCAATAGTAACCAAGGAGTAATCTAACCTAACAATTTCCCAACAACTACCTTATACACACAAGTGTAAAGGAATGAATAAGAATATGTACATAAAAATATATGAATGAGTGATGGCCGAATGACAAAGGCAAGATGCAGTAGATGGTATAGAGTACAGTATATACATATGAGAAATGTAGGGTATGTAAACATTATATAAAGTGGCATTGTTTAAAGTGGCTAGTGATACATTTATTACTTCAATTTTTCCATTATTAAAGTGGCTAGAGTTGAGTCAGTATGTTGGCAGCAGCCACTCAATGTTAGTGATGGCTGTTTAACAGTCTGATGGCCTTGAGATAGACTGAAAAACAGCTTCTCTCGGTCCCCGCTTTGATGCACCTGTACTGACCTCACCTTCTGGATGATAGCAGGGTGAACAAGCAGTGGCTCTGGCTGGTTGTTGTCCTTGATTGTCTTTTTGGCCTTCCTGTGACATCGGGTGGTGTAGGTGTCCTGGAGGGCAGGTAGTTTGCACCCGGTGATGCGTTGTGCAGACCTCACTACCCTCGGCAGTTGCCATACCAGGCAGTGATACAGCCTGACAGGATGCTCTCGAGTGTTTTTGGTGACAAGCCGAATTTCTTCAGCCTCCTGAGGTTGGAGAGGCGCTGCTGCACCTTCTTCACCACGCTGTTTGTGTGGGTGGACCATTTCAGTTTGTCCATGATGTGTACGCCGAGGAACTTAACTTTCCACCCTCTCCACTACTGTCCCATCAATGTGGATAGGGGGCTGCTCCCCCTGCTGTTTCCTGAAGTCCACAATCATCTCCTTTGTTTTGTTGACATTGAGTGTGAGGTTATTTTCCTGACACCACACTCCGAGGGCCCTCACCTTCTCCCTGTAGGCCGTCTCGTTGTTGTTGGTAATCAAGCCTACCACTGTAGTGTCGTCTGCAAACTTGATGATTGAGTTGGAGGCGTGCATGGCCACGCAGTCGTGGATGAACAGGGAGTACAGGAGAGGGCTGAGAACGCACCCTTGTGGGGCCCCAGTGTTGGGGATCAGCGGGGTGGAGATGTTGTTACCTACCCTCACCACCTGGGGGCGGCCTGTCAGGAAGTCCAGGACCCAGTTGCACAGGGCGTTGTCAAGACCCAGGGTCTCGAGCTTAATGACGAGTTTGGTGGGTACTATGGTGTTAAATGCTGAGCTGTAATCGATGAACAGCATTCTTACATAGGTATTCCTCTTGTCCAGATGGGTTAGGGCAGTGTGCAGTGTGATTGCGATTGCATCGTCTGTGGACCTATTGGGGCAGTAAGCAAATTGGAGTGGGTCTAGGGTGTCAGGTAGGGTGGAGGTGATATGGTCCTTGACTAGTCTCTCAAAGCACTTCATGATGACGGAAGTGAGTGCTACAGGGCGGTAGTCATTTAGCTCAGTTACCTTATCTTCCTTGGGAACAAGAACAAGGGTGGCCCTCTTGAAGCATGTGGGAACAGCAGACTGGGATAAGAATTGATTGAATATGTTCATAAACACACCAGCCAGCTGGTCTGAGCAATGCTCTGAGGATGTGGCCGGGGATGCCGTCTGGGCCTGCAGCCTTGCGAGGGTTAACACGTTTAAATGTTTTACTCATGTTGGCTGTAGTGAAGGAGAGCCCACCGATTTTGGTAGCGGGCTGTGTCAGTGGCACTGTATTGTCCTCAAAGCATGCAAAGAAGTTGTTTAGTCTGTCTGGGAGCAAGACATCCTGGTCCGCGATGGCACTGTTTTTTCTTTTGTAGTCCGTAATTGACTGTAGATCCTGCCACATACCTCTCAAGTCTGAGCTGTTGAATTGCGACTCCACTTTGTCTCTATACTGACGCTTAGCTTGTTTGATTGCCTTGCGGAGGGAATAGCTACACTGTTTGTATTCTGTCATGTTTCCGGTCACCTTGGCGTGATTAAAAGCAGTGGTTCGTGCTTTCAGTTTTGCGCGAATGCTGCCATCAATCCACGGTTTCTGGTTGGGGAATGTTTTAATAAACGCTGTGGGTACAACATCACCGATGCACTTGCTAATTAACTCGCTCACCGAATCAGCATATTCATCAATGTTGTTGTTTGACATTATGCGGAACATATCCCAGTACACGTGATCAAAGCAATCTTGGAGCATGGAATCCGATTGGTCGGACCAGCGTTGAACAGACCTGAGCGCGGGTGCTTCCTGTTTTAGTTTCTGTCAATAGGCTGGAGGCAATAAAATGGAATCGTGGTCAGCTTTTCCGAAAGGAGGGAGGGGGAGGGCCTTATATGCGTTGCGGAAGTTAGAATAACAATGATCCAGGGTTTTGCCAGCCCAGACTGCGCAATCGATATGCTGATAGAATTTAGGGAGCCTTGTTTTCAGATTAGCCTTGTTAAAATCCCCAGCTACAAAAAATGCAGCCTCAGGATATGTGGTTTCCAGTTTACATAGAGTCGAATGAAGTTCTTTCAGGGCCGTCGATGTGTCTGCTTGGGGGGGAATATACGACTGTGATTATGATCGAAGAGAATTCTCTTGGTAGATAATGCGGTCGGCATTTGATTGTGAGGAATTTTAAGTCAGGTGAACAAAAGGACTTGAGTTCCTGTATGTTGTTATGATCACACCACGTCTCATTAATCATAAGGCATACACACCCGCCCTCCTTCTTACCAGAGAGATCCTTGTTTCTGTCAGGAGCAGAAGGCTGAGGCATTATGTGACCAGGCACCAGTCCTACTTCGGGTTGGTCACATTTGATCTGGTCATAGGTCAAAATACTATCACTTGTCTGTCCTGGAATTCACCTAACAACCATTGATGTAATCAGTGCCGTGTGTATCAACTCTACCTTGTTTTTCTACAGATGGAGGACAAGAGAGATGGTTTGTCATGGAGTCCCCTGACTAAAAGACAGGTTGATACAGATGTATGAACTGGCAGAGATCTTGCACTCAGCATTATTTTGTTGTTTGTTATTGTTGAATTGAATGGTTGAGGGATTGTGGGTATGGAGGGATTTTTTTAATGACTACCTCATCTCTGTACCCCACACGTACAATTATCAGTAAGGTCCCTCAGTCGAATAGTGAATTTCAAACAGAGTCAACCACAAAGACCAGGGAGGTTTCCCAATGCCTCGTGAAGAAGGGCACCTATTGGTAGAAAAAGTACCTTTGAGAATGGTGAAGTTATTAATTAGACTTTGGATAGTGTATCAATACACCCAGTCACTACAATGATACAGGCATCCTTCCTAACTCAGTTGCTGGAGAGGAAGGAAATTGCTCAGGGATTTCACCATGAGGCCAATGGTGACTTTAAAATAGTTACAGAGTTTAATGGCTGTGATAGGAGAAAACTGAGGATGGATGAACAACATTGGAGTTACTCCACAGTACTAACCTAAATGACAGCGTGAAAAGAAGGAAGCCTGTACAGAATAAAAACATTCCAAAACATGCATCCTGTTTGCAATAAAGCACTAAAGTAAAACTGCAAAAACAAATGTGGCAAATAAATTAACTTAATGTCCTGAATACAAAGTGTTATTTTGGGGGCGAATCCAACATAACAAACACATCACTGAGTACCACTCTTCGTGTTTTCAAGCATGGTGGTGGCTGCATGTTATGGGTATGTTTATTTTAGGGTACAAATAAAAGGAATCGAGCACAGCCAAACACCTGGTTCAGTCTGCTGGACAGACACTGGGAGACAAATTCACCTTTCAGCACGACAATAACCTAAAACACAAGGCCAAATACACACTGGAATTGCTTACCAAAAACGACATTGAATGTTCCTGAGTATTCTAGTTACAGCTTTGACTGAAATCGGCTTGAAAATCTATGGCAAGACTTGTAAATGGCAAATATTGTACAATCCAGGTGTGCAAAGCTCTTGAGAGACTTATCCAGAAAGACTCACAGCTGTAATCACTGCCAATGGTCATTCTAGCATGTATTGACTCGGGAGTGTGAATACTTATGTTCATTAGATATTTCTGTATTTAAAATATATATATATTCACAAAAAAATATTACTTTGCCATTATGGGGTATTGTGTGTAGCTGTAACAACAAAATGTGGAACAACTCAAGGAGTATGAATACTTTCTGAAGGCACTGTAGTGGTCACATATTTTGAGCAATTAAAAAAAAAATATATATATATATATATATATATATGCAAGGAAAGAAGCGCCTTGCTTGCTGGATATAAAATAAGCTACAGCGTTCACACAGAGAACTGGTGGGGAAGTTTGAAGGGCGAGAGCTTCTCTGGTGTGTTGTGATCACATTGGCTGGTGGTTCAAATGCAATAAAGGGGAATCCTCTGTTCTTCCTGTGCCCAATATTTATGTTTACAATGAAAAGTACTGCGTCAGAATGCCCAAATCACTGCTAAAGGTGATTCTAACATGAATTGACTCAGGGGTGTGAATACTTATGTACACTAGATACTACTGTATTTCAACAACAACAAAACATTAACTTTGTCATTATGGGGTATTGTGTGTAAATGGGTTTGAATTTTTATATTTAATCCATTTTGAATTCAAGCTGTAACACAACAAAATGTAGAATATGTTAAGGGGTGTGAACACTTACTGAAGGCATTGTATATAAGTTCAGAAATAGCACTCTTCTCATATTACTCTGTAGGCTCCTGACAAATTCCTCCTGGAGGAAGCTTGTTGAGTAGCCACAGAGTGGTATGAGAAAAATGCCATCTTCCTGCAACTCACATCTGCCTGTAATTATTGAACTCTGCCTGCTGGACCCATGGGTTGAGGCAAACTTTGTCATATCCAGGATGGAGAGTCATGCCCTCCAACCCTCCAGCCACCACCTGACTGCACCTGACCACAATCTGTAACACATTACATAGATGGAAAGGGACTTCATCACCCACTGGAGACTTGAATACCTCACCCAGAAGGGCTGTGCATGTTAGTGTGTGGTTAGACATCCAAATCCTTAGACTAGAATAGAATGCAATGTTAGTTCTGGGGCAGCAGAAGTTGTACCAAATATTTGCATGCTCTTTGTTTTATCTGTGGTTGTACTCTACACACAACTTATTTTCATTTGCTAGAGTAGGCATACTGTCTTTATAAGCAAATCAATATGATAGCCTATTTACTGCAGAATTGTTTTTGTAACACAAACACACCCACAGGAAATATCTATCAGCGGACATAAGGAGACGAGACTAGCCAGTTATAGAATATTGTGTTGACAGCTGAGCTCACTGAAGACTGGCCATTCAACTCACAGTTGATGATATCGGTTTCACGGTAATGTGTCTTTACATGACCTGATAAAAACTTAAATCCGCAAGCTACTTTTGTAGCAAGGTGTTGTAGAACGAGTGTTTCATGAAATACATTCCAGACACTGGTACTTCTTGTTATCTTGGCATAACTGTGATTCGTCAGAGAAATATCAGTTAGCTAGATAGACTAGCCAGCTGTAGCTAGCTATCCTCAAGCTATGCTAACTAGCTAGCTGCTGTAAGGTTGGCTAAACATAAGATCAGCGCAGGCTTTAGCAGTGGTGTAAGTACTTAAGTAAAAATACTTTAAAGTACTACCTAAGTAGTTTTTTGGGGTATCTGTACTTTACTATTTATATTTTTGGCAATATTTACTTTTACTTCACTACCTTCCGAAAGAAAATAATCTACTTTTTACTCTTAACCCTAACCCTACATTTTCCCTGACACCCAAAAGTTCTCATTACATTTTGAATGCATAGCAGGACAAGAAAAGGATCAAAATCACACAATTATCAAGAAAACATCCCTAGTCATCTCTACTGCCTCTGATCTTGTGGACGCACTAAACACAAATGCTTTGTTTGTAAATTATGTTTGTAAATTATGTCTGAGTGTTGGAGTGTGCCCCTGGCTATCAGTAAATTTAAAAAACAAGAAAATGACACCTGGTTTGCTTCATATAAGGAATTTGAAGTGATTTGCACTTTTACTTTTGATACTTAAGTATATTTTAGCAATTACACTTACTTTTGATACTTAAGTATAAATAAAACCAAATACTTTTTGACTTTTACTAAAGTAGACTTTCACTTGAGTCATTTTGCTTATGAAAATGATGTACCTTTTCCACCACTGGGGTTTAGCCTACACATAGAACTGAATTAGCAGATCATCTTGAGATGGCGAGTCAGTCAAGAGAAGTCCTCAACTTCAAAACTTCTCTCCATAGAAAAGCTAGCTGTTTTGAAGCCACCGCGCCTCCATCTTGGCACTCCCCCACCGTTGTAATTTTTTAATTTTTTTTTTGATATTTTAGAATTACATTTATTAATGTCTACATTCATTTTTGCCACATTTATTCTATTACAGACACCTTCATTCATATTTGTTTTATTATATTATGTGAGCTAAACATAAGAAAATATATTTTGGAAAGTTCTAATGTCGCTGGCCCCACTACACTAAAATATACTTAGATACCTGTCATTTCTTCCTTGAAACATTTAATTTAAATGCTGTAAAATTCCATTAATTCCTATGTAGGACTGCTCTTTTTGGGGAGTGCCAATATGGCAGTCTGGTGGCTTTAAAGCCTCTCATTGGCCAATGGATAGCATCAGCATTCCAGGGTTTATATACATATTTGGATTGAAAACCTCAAAGTCAGAGCTTGCTGCTTACACCCAGCCGCCATCCCCATCCCCAACGTCCTAGCAAGCCACAAGGATACTTGATTGTAATAGTGCTCACCGTTGCCCCTAGTGGCGGGTTTTAAAAGCATCTCCCAAAGTCCTGGGGACCTGGACGAACTTCGACCTGACTTTTTCACAGTTGAAAACATGCGAACACACATCAAAGCACATGTGTACACACGCATCGCCTACATATATACATTGAATGTACAAAACATTAGGAACATCTTCCTAATATTGAGTTGCACCTCCCTTTGCCATCAGAACAGCCTAAATTTGTCGGGGCATGGTCTCTACAAGGTGTCGAAAGCTTTCCACAGGGATGCTGGCCCATGTTCACTCCAATGCTTCCCACAGTTGTGTCAAGTTGGCTGGATGTCCTTTGGATGGTGGATCATTCTTGATACACACAGGAAACTGTTGAGTCTGAAAACCGTTGCAGTTCTTGAGACTCAAACCTGTGCGCCTGGCACCTACTACCATAGCCCGTTTGAAGGCACTTAAATATTTTGTCTTGCACATTCACCCTTTGAATGGCACACATTCACATTCCATGTCTCAAGGCTTAAAAAATATTCTTTAACTTGCCTCCTCCTCTTCATCTACACTGATTGAAGTGGATTTAACAAGTAACATCAATATGGGATCATAGCTTTCACCCAGATTAACCTGTTCAGTCTATGTTTTGTACACTCTGTGCATGTCACGTTCTGACCTTTATTTCCTTTGTTTTGTATACATTATTTAGTATGGTCAGGGCGTGAGTTGAGGTGGGCAGTCTATGTTTGATTTTCTATGATTTGCAGATTTCTATGTTTCAGCCTGGTATGGTTCTCAATCAGAGGCAGGTGTCATTAGTTGTGTCTGATTGAGAATCATACTTATTTCAGTTGTACCTTTCTCATTTCCCCGTGTTTGAGGCCATTATTAATAAAAGAGCACAGCCTTGCACTCTCTGTCTCCTGCGTCTGACCCCACGCCACCCGGAGCATTACAGTGTATAGATAGGCACTGAGGCGCACAAACACACATTCCAGACTTGTCTTATCCACGCATAATCATCAAGCACACTCATTCTTCTAAAAACACCTTCAGAGATGTGTTGTGTCAGCTCACCAAGCCTGTAAAACCAGCTGTTGCATCTTGGGAAGACACACTGGAACCTAGACACACTGGAACACTTGCTAATATGTGCATGTAACATAAACATTCAATTTAAATTAAGTCAGTAACTTCAAGAAAACCTTTTGAAGCAAAGAGAGAGTTTACCACCTCCCTCTGAAGCGAATTGGTATGCACAAATGTTTGAATGTTGTGCATGTGTGTAAGTATGTGCATTTGGGTTCAACATGCATGCATACTGTGTGTGTGTGTGTGGGGGGTGGGGGGTGGGGGGGGGGGGGTAATTTAATTCCTCCCTGGTTTAATTGTCTCAGAGTACTGGGCTGTGTTCCTTTGGCCTGGACTGTTTGTGTCTGTCTGTGTAACTGGACTACTCAAAGAAGGGGAGTGAAGCTCATCACTATATTTAGATACGTCATTCATCACAGTCCCTTACTGCTCCAGCCGAGGCTGTTGAGGGGAGGACGTCATTATTATGAGCCGCCCTCCCCTCAGCAGCCTCCACTGTACTTCTCATGTCACCAGACTTGGAACCACAGCCAAACGCTGCCTCAGAAGTCCCCTCAGAAGTCCCTTATCAATGAATATAGATGTTTCTAAACAATCATGGGCAAGTTCATTCCTTTTTCCCGTCTCCTTTATTAAACCGTGACCAGGAATAGATTGATGTCAACTATAATAGATAACTAATCTTTAAACTCTGATGAGGTCTGCTTCATAAGAAAATGGAAGGAAGCCAAATCACAACCTAAAATGGTGAAAAAATGCCTGTTAGATGTAATAGTGGTTTTAGACTTCCAACTTTTACAAAAGTTGCAACCAAACAAACAAAGTCCCAGAGAGCCTTGTGAAACCAGATCACTGATATGGATAAACAAATGGATCCAGTCAAGTGTGTGGTGAAATTACCAGCCTGCATGCCCACATGTTCTCCCACTCATTCATGTGACTAAGTACATGCCTCTTTACCCCACCAGAGGGCAACAAAGTCTACAGAGTTAAAGTAGAACAGAATAGGATAGAATAGTATCGTGTAACTTTATTTTTCCCCAAAGGGAACGTCAGCTGTGGCACAGACAAAAGTCTAGCCGTTGACTCGGAGCAAACACAGGTCCTCAGTTCTACGTCAGTTATTCATCCCATTAGTGTAGCTGAGTGCCCCACCTCTGCACTAACAGAGGTAACTGTCAAGTGTATCCGCACCAAGATGTGGACGTTGTTTAGAAGTGTCTTACCTGAGCCTTAGAGGCTGCAGCAGCTCCAGTATCATAAGACCTGTCATCCACCTGCTTCTCTCCAAGTGTGGTACTAGGACCTGTTCTCTGCTGCAAAAGACACACGCACACACACGCACACACACACACGCACACACACACACACAAATATACAATGTTAATGTTGAACAAATCACATGTAGTCAAGACAATTGAGTGTGCGTGTGCTCCAATAACTAACTGCACCCTTTGAAGGCCGTAGGTCCACAGACAACCACCTGGGTCTTGTAAGGAAGTGGTCATCTGCACCCACTGTCTGAAAGGTCACTAATGTTGGTTTGGATGTTACAGTAAAGTCCCTAACTTGCCGTAACGCCTATAATGTTCTGAAGGCAATTAAGTTATGCTCCATTTTATTATATTAGAAGAGTGACATTAACCTGTAATAGCGGGTTATAACAACCAGCTTATGATACTGTAAAAAGTTCCATCAAAATTCAGATGGAACTGCCATATTGGGTTTTTACAAATGATCACATATGTGCCAAACAACTTTATGAGATATGTAAGTGAAGAGGTAACAAATGATTCAGTCTCTACTTGTACTTGCACACAGGAGACGTTCAGAGGGTGGACATAAAGACCATATTTGGATATCTAACAGTTGTATTCAAATAAGAGTTAAAGGTGATAGGCTGACCAACCATAATGCCTCTCTAAATCTGCATCTGTAAAAGTCCAGGCAATTGTGCCAGGAGCTGAATGTGTATTTTATCATGTCTAATGTTTAAACAGTCACACGCCCTACAAAATAATGCTCTAACCTGCCAAACCTGCCAAGAAATGCTGGTCCAACCCTTGTTTTAATGGTTCAGAACATAAGTCATTAATTTCATATCAATAGGCTTCTTGTTGATTCTACAACTTATTGTAAACTAATACGTCAACACAACTTTACCATGACAGAAGTTGGAAAGGCTGTTTGTAGAACTATTTAAGTCGAAGTCCCTACTACAATAATGCTTCCTAGAATGGACATGGATTTACTCAGACACATCGCTATTTTAATACAGCAGTTGGAGAAATCGGTGGCTTATAATCATATACTCACAAGGCTGATCCAATATGCAGCATACGCCATGGTGGAAACTGTGACGATGAGAAGAATCGTCTATTGTCTACGGATACCTCTTGTCTAAATGTGTGTAGCCTCTAGTCTAGCCTGTCTCCCGTGTACCTTTAAAGCATAATTATTTCTCATGCGTTCCAGAGGGCCACTCCCGTCCCGTATGTTCAAACAATGTTTCAGTGGAGCCGACGGATCATTATCATACCCTAAACGAAGTGTCTATATAGCGCGGCTGTGGTGATGTCAAGAGACTGCTAGGTTTGCATTTCACGGCATATAGCTAATTCTCTTTTTAGTTAAGTTTGCCAGACGAGTATATCGTTTCCGCATAACCCACTGACAATCGACGGCTGATATGCATTTATAGCCTATCATCCAAAACCACAATTCATGTTTGGGGTTGACGGGGGGGGATTGCGCAATTGGTGCGTAATGCAAACGCCTCAGACAAAACAATTACTGTTGCAATATAGTAGCCTATACTCTTTTCCATAAGGATATCAGCTTATCGTTTCTCAAAGTTAGCTATTAGAGATATGTACCTGGCTACGATCTATAAGAGGATGCCAATTGAGGCAAAACTCAAAACATTGGACATTCCTGCATCCAAACGTTGGACCATTGTTTGGTCGATTGCACAGTTGTGGCCAGCTTTTGACCGAGGTTAATTCATTTAAACATTTTAATGAAAAACTCTATGCCAACTATTTAGAAGGAAAACTCACCTCCGGTGACTTTTTATGATGGCCATGGGCATGGCTTCTCTTTTTGTGTGGCATCGCTGCAACGGAAATACCTTTTTTTATGTCCAAAACTTAACGGTGGCTCAACAGATATTCTTATAGGAACCGCTAGCTGGCTGGGGAACGGAGTGAATCAAATTGGCCCCTCTGGCGCGTAAGTGTGCCCCTCCCGCTATGAACTCCAAATGTTTTTGCTCAAATGAAATCAACGTGTGTGTGTGTGTGACGGTGTGATTCAGGAGGTTAAAGCACTTAAGAATGGGGGCTTTTGTCTTTAGTTTCTTATCTTACCAGTAGCACCCTTCCTTCCTATTGTTCCCCAGTTACTTTAATAGACCAACAACCCCCCGAAAATTATACACAGTAGCCAAGAATAAAGAAGCTGAAGTAACATACCCATTAAATCTCCTGTTAATCTCATTTGAATGTATTTCGTATGACATCACATCCCAATGATTTACTTAGTGAAGTAAATAAGTAAAAAAAATAGGGAAGGATCAAAGCCAAATCCTCAAACATATCTACATGTATATGGACACATCTGGTCTACCAAATACAACCGACAGATAGGGCTTGTTCCTGATAGGCCATAACATACTTCAATACGCTATATGCCTAGATTTTCCCTCTTGATGCATGTTATTCTTGACAGCTTCATATTGTTGGCCTGATGTAGCCTCACCAGCTGCATGAGGGGGTATACTACATATATTCTGAAATAACGTTTTATATTTTAGAAAGATTAGCTTGAAATGGGCCTGGTCTAATTGACTCAACAACCAAAAACACATATCTAAATTCCGATTTCTTAATGAACCAGAAAATCTGTAGTTATTTCTGGTTGTTTATCACAGTTAGCGGACTAACTCATTGGTTCTGTTTGTAGTAGGCTACACCCCTCCCGCAAGCGTACATGAATGTTGACGCTTATCTAGATTGCGGATTTCCTTTATTTTCTTAGGCTACTAGATGTAAAGATGAGTTCTGTCGTTTGTAAACATACTTTTTTCCTGGTTTTAAATTGCAGAAGAGGGAGAAGCCACATTCTGTTATTCAACAGAATGTCTGAGTCACACATGGTTGTTTTCGTTACACTCCCAGTGGGCGTTCTATCATTTATGCCCCCTGGTGGTATTCAATGGTACTGGTTGCCACAGGGATATTCCATAATGGATATTCCCACACATTTGATCTATATTGACCTGACTCAAATAATACAAGGACCAGCCAAAGTAACACAGACATCCCAGACTTTGATTGATCTGGTGTTCTTTAAACAGACCTGATCGAATAACTAAGTCCATTAACTTATTAACTGGCATATCTGACCACAATGTGACATTGATGGTTAGAAAGCTCACTAGAAATAGTTTTAAGAACCATATCAATGTGCAACAGTACATTAAAAATAAATCCAGAAAATAAAGCAGAGTAACTAAGATGCAGCTATAAGTCAAATTGACTGGTCTGATCTGTTATGCAATGAAGACCCAGTGTAATGATTGTCGTCGGGAGAAGAGGACCAAAGTGCAGCATGGTACAAATTCATAATAATATTAATAAAGATGAATATTGAACAAAAACAACAAACCGACAAACAAACAGTTCTGTAAGGTGCAACAAATACACTAAACACAAAAATAACTACCCACAACCCATAGTGGGAAAACAGGCTGCCTAAGTATGGTTCTCAATCAGAGACAACGATAAACAGCTGCCTCTGATTGGGAACCATACCAGGCCAAACACAGAAATAGAAAAACATAGAACAACACATAGAATGCCCACCCCAACTCACGCCCAGACCAAACTAAAATAGAGACATAAAAAAGGAACTAAGGTCAGGACGTGACACCAAGAGTCTGGAAACAGAACATTTCTGTCAGCTATTGACAAAGTGAATACATCTTTCACCAGGAAATGTCGACGTAAGCCAAGAAGTAAAACCTCTTTACCATGGCTCAACGAGGACATCTGGAAGCAAAAGAGAGAACAGGAGCTTTCCTTGAAAAAAAGCACTGAAATATGATCAGAATGACAACATACCTATATTTATATCACTGAAAAATAATTTGGTATGGAATATACAAAAAGCAAAAGCAGAGTTGGTCTTCAGAGTGATCAATGAAGCAAAGGAAATGGCAAAGTCATTTGGGAAAATCTCAGCAAACTAACAGGGAGAGGAGCTGAGTAGTCCAAAAACCACCCTGATGTAAAGGTTAATAATGGGATTCTTATTCAAGACTCCAATTTTATATCCACCACCTTTAACCATTTTTTTGTTGACTGTCAGGGAACTGGCTCAGCGATTTAAGCACGACGACAGTTCTCACCCCCCATGGATAATAATAAACCAATATTTGAAATTCCTGAAATCTCAGCCTCCGCAGTGAACAGTATTGTTAGCTTCTTCAGGAGCTCTAGAACAAAATATGTATTTGGATCAAGACACTGTATTCCTGAAGACATACAAATATTATTTGATTTCCCCTATTGTACATCTAGTTAATCTGTCCATCAAATATGGGTTCTTCCCCAATGCTTGGAAGTGTGCTGCAGTGATACCCGTTTTAAAGTCTGGGGACCCAAAACTGGTGGAAAATGACCGACCTATAAGCATTCTTTCAGTGGTTTTAAAAGTAGCAGAACGATGGGTGGCTGATCATCTGACTGATCACCTCAATCAGGGCAACTCCATACATCAAATGCAATTTGGATTCAGAACTAACCATTCTACCGAAACAGCCAATTGCTATTTTCGGGAGTGCATTAAATCTAAACTGGACATAGGTGGTGAAGTCAGCGCAGTCTTTATGGATCTTCATAAAGGCCTTTGACACTGTGAATCATGAGGTCCTCTTTTCCAAAATACCCTCCCTTAATGTGTCCACTGAAGCCATTAGTTGGATGTATTCCTATCTGACAAAAAGAAGCCAAAGGGTTAGTCTGGGACTCAATATTAGGCCCCCCTTCTGTTCACCATCTATAAAAATTCTCCCACTTGCTTGCCTACAAGTTGACATGCATATTTATGTAGATGATAGAGCCCTGTATGTACACTCAAAAAATAGACAACAAGTTAACTGAAGCTATGCTAAATGGATGACTGATTCTTCCCTGCATTTAAATATTGACTGGACTGTTTGTATGTACTTCCCTAAAGAAAACCAATGATTCTTCCCAACGAGCTGTTCTGGTCGACGGGGAGAATCTGAAGATTGTGTCTAACATCAAGTATCTCTGCCTCATTTTGGACTCCAGCATAACATTTAAGAAACAGGTGATAGAAGGTGGTTAACACGGTCAAGTTTGGATTATCCAACTGTAGACCTTTAAGACCTTATCTTCCCCTGTTGGGGCAAACGTCCCATTTGTTTTTAGACGCATGCCAGCAAAGCCACTACACAACACAACACAACACTAAGCAATACTTTAGTTGCACTATAACGGTGACAAACGGTGTCTGTCTGTCACGTTGTATAAGGACCAGAGGCAGGTGCAGGAATAGGTAATAGGGGGTTTTTATTACTCCACCCAAAATACAACATGTCATGAAAAAGGCACCGGTTGAAATGACCAAAACAAACACTTATGTAAAATACACAGGGATGTAACCCAAACAAAAGAGCGAGGTTTAAACCTCTAAATATTACACGGGACGAGACCCGAAATAACAAGTGCATAATACACGTAGCACGAAAGCCGAATCAATGCACAGGTACCCACAAGACCAACGGACAATGGGAACAATAACCGACCAGGACAATGGGGAACAGAGGGCGCATATATAACATACTAATCAAGGGGAATGGGAACCAGGTGTGCGTAATGAGACAAGACAGTCCGGGGTTGGTGATAATGAATCCAGTTTAGTGACGCCTAGAAAGCCAGTGACATAGACCTCTGAAGCTGGTGCACGGAATGAGCAGCAGTACCGGGGGAGTCCGTGACAGTATCCCTCAACGAGCTGCACCAGCAGCGGGACGACACCGGGCTCAGGGAAGACCACAGGGGCGCTGTGCGGGTCGGTCAGGGCGCCGACTCCAGGATGTCTACCTCAGGAACCCAGCACCGCTCCTCTGGGCCGTACCCCTCCCAGTCTGTACTGGAGACGCCTCACCCGACGCCTCGATTCCAGAACTTCACGGACCGAGTACGCCGAACCTCCCTCGATGTCCAGAGGAGGTGGGGCGTTACTGGGTCCAGCCTCAGCGAGGGGACCAGGCACCATTGGCCTGAGGAGAGACGCATGAAAAGTTGGGTTAATGCGGTAATCAGCAGGGAGTTGCAAACGGAACGTTACCTCATTAACCTTCCTCAAGACTTTGAACGGCCCCACAAACTGCGGGCTCAGCTTCTGGCAGGGCAGGTTCCGGGTGGAGAGCCAGACCCGGTCACTTGGAGAGAAAACAGGCCTCTCACTGCGGTGGCGGTCGGCCTGTTCCATGTGCGGACGCACAGCCTGCTGGAGACGAGTGTGTACAGCTTTCCAGGTCTCCTCAGTGTGTCAAAACCACTCATCCACCGAAGGGTCCTCGGTCTGGTTCGGATGCCAAGGTGCTAGGGCCGACTGACCGTGACCCCCAGGCGATCCATGAACGCTTTCTATGTGCGTGAGGTGAATTGAGGACCACGATCTGACACAATGTCCTCCAGGATCCCGTAGTGCCGGTAGACGTGCGTAAAAAGAGCCTTTGTAGTTTGCATGGCCGATGGGAGCCCAGGCAGAGGAAGGAGGCGACATGTTTTGGAAAGCGGGTCCACAACATGAGAACGGTGGTTTTCCCCTGGGAGGGGGGAAGTTCAGTGACAAAGTCCACCGAGAGGTGAGACCAGGGCCGTTGTGGAACCGGCAGGGGAAGGAGCCTTCCATAGGGGAGTTGTCTGGCTGTATTTGACTGAGCACAGATGGAGCAGCAAGAGCCATAAACCCAGACGTCCCAAGTCAAGATGGGCCACCAGTACTTCTCAGACAGGCAGGCGATGGTACAGCTTAACCAAGGATGACCCGACATAGGCATTGTGTGTGCCCAGGTAAGGAGGTGGTCTCTCACAACGTTGGGCACGTAGGCGTGGTTCTCCGGGCACTGTGCAGGTGTGGGTTCTGTGCGCAGGGCCTGCCGTATGTTGGCGTCCACGTCCCACACCACTGGAGCGATGATACGTAACGGAGAGATGATGGCCGCTCCTCTGCGTCATAGAGGCGAAACAGGGCGTCCGTCTTCACGTTCTTTGAGCCTGGCCTATAGGAAAGAGTGAATTGGAACCTGGCAAAGAATAGAACCCACCTGGCCTGTCTCGAGTTTAGCTTCTTCGCTGCCATGATGTACTCCAGGTTGAGGTGGTCCATCCACACCAGGAAAAGGTGTTTGGACCCCTCCAGTCAGTGCCTCCAAACCTTCAGAGCGTTCTTGACCGCCAATAGTTCCCAGTCCCCTACGTCGTAGTTCCTCTGGGCGGGGCTCAGCTGCTTGGAGTAGAAGGTGCAGGGTCGCAGCTTTGGAGGGGTTCCGGTGAACTGGGACAGCACTGTCCCGACTCCTACTTCGGGGGCCTCCACCTCGACGATGAAGGGGAGTGAGGGGTCGGGGTGTGCCAGCACGGGAGCAGTGGCGAAGCGTGCCTTCAGTGTCTCAAATGTCCTCCCCGTCTCCTCCGTCCAACGAAGCCGCTGGGGACCTCCTCTCAGTAGGAAGGTAAGAGGCGAGACCACTGTGCTGAAGCCCCGGATGAACCTTCGGAAATAGTTGTCGAACCCCAGGAATCGCTGGATTGCTTTCACAGAGTTGGGGATGGGCCTTGACCTGACTACGCTGACGCATTGCTCTTTCATCTCCACTCCCTCCGTGGATATGAGGTAGCCCAATAAAGGACACAGACCGCTGGAAAAACAAAGGTTTATCTTGTTTGACATATAGATCATGCTCCAACAGTCTTCTCAGCACACACCTGACTAACGAGACATGCTGGGCGCAGTCGGCAGAATACACCAAAATGTTGTCTATGTAAACCACTACGCCCCGTCCCAGCATGTCCCAAAACACTTTGTTAATAAAGGCCTGGAAGACTGAAGGAGCATTAGACAGGTCAAAAGGCATTACAAGATACTCATAACGGCCTGTGGTCGTGGACAAGGCCATTTTCCATTCGTCACCTGCACGAATGCGCACTAGATTGTAGGTGCTCCTCAAGTTCAGTTTCGTGAAGTACTACGCCCCGTGCATTTGTTCGATGACAGTTGGGATAAGGGGTAAACGATAGCTGAACTTGACTGGCGCTTTATTCAGAGTATCGATAATCAATGCAGGGGCGCAGTCCCCATCTTTCTTTTTAACAAAAGAGAAGCTTGAGGAGGCTGGTGATGTGGAGGGGAGAATAAAACCCTACTGGAGGCTCTCCTGTGGGTAGATCTCCATGGCCTCGGTCTCCGCATAGGAGAGGGGATAGACGTGTCTTATCGGGCGGGCCTCGTCAGACATCAGGTCAATGGCATAGTCTCAGGGGTGATGAGGAGGCAGGTGTGTAGCCTGGGTTTTAGAGAACACCCGGTGCAGATCCTGGTATTCCTCTGGTAAATCCACTTGAGGGGCGTGGTCTGGACTTTCCACAGTAGTGGTGTTGTAGGGGGGGGCCAGGAAAATTCCCTGGCTTGTCACCTCTCGGCTATTTGAGGATTGAGGGCAGGTCGGGTAGAAATGACCCCTCTCTCCACAATAGGAACATTTTTGGACTCACCTTTGTTGTGCTGTGCTCACTTGAACAAGAAGGTGGTGCGGCGGTCCTTCTTGTGGGAAAATTTTATCATCAAAACAAAATGGCACCGGAAGAAATGGCAGCAGTTTTACGGATGCGCAACCCATTGTGCTATTATGTGGGGGTTTTTCGCGTTATTTTGTAACTTATTTTGTACATAATGTTTCTGCAACCGTATCTTACGGCAAAAAAGAGGTTCTGGATATCAGGACAGCGATCACTCACCTCGGATTATACAAAGATTTTTTCTTCAACAAACAAGAAGCACAAGACATTCTACAAACACCCGGCAGGGCCGACATCCACGTTGTTTGCAAGAGGAAGCGACGCATGTACAGAGGACAAAGAGCCAGATGCCTGGTCAGGACCCGAAAAAGGCGAGTGGGAAAGCTGCCGTTAGGGTCAATACTACCCGCCAACGTGCAATCATTGGACAATAAACTAGACGAGGTACGATCACGAATATCCTACCAACGGGACATCAAAACTGTAATATCCTATGCTTCACGGAATCGTGGCTGAATGACGACATGGATATTCAGCTAGCGGAATACACGCTGCAACGGCAAGATAGAACAGCACACTCCGGTAAGACGGGGGGGGGGGGGGGGGGGGGCAGGGGGCAGTCTGTGCATATTTGTAAACAACAGCTGGTGCACGAAATCTAAGGGAGTCTTGCTCGCCTGAAGTAGAGTATATTGTAATAAGATGCAGGCCACATTACTTGCCTAGAGAGTTTTCAGCTATACTTTTCGTGGCTGTTTATTTACCACCACAAACGAATGTTGGCACTAAGCCCGCACTCAGTCAGCTGTATAAGGAAATAAGCAAACAGGAAACCACTCACCCAGAGGCGGCGCTCCTAGTGGCCCGGAGACTTTAATGCAGGGAAACTTAAATCAGTTCTACCTAATTTCTATCAACATGTTAAATGTGCAACCAGAGGTGAAAAAATTCTAGATCACCTGTACTCCACAAACAGAGACGCGTACAAAGCTCTCCCTCACCCTCCTTTTGGTAAATCCGAGCATAACTCTATCCTCCTGATTCCTGCTTACAAGCAAAAATTATAGCAGGAAGCACCAGTGACTTGGTCTATAAAAAAGTGGTCAGATGAAGCAGATGCTAAACTACAGGACTGCTTTGCTATCACAGACTGGAACATGTTCCGGGATTCTTCCGATGACATTGAGGAGTTCATCCCATCAGTCACTGGCTTTATCAATAAGTGCATAGAGGACGTCATCCCCACAGTAACTGTACGTACATACCCCAACCAGAAGCCATGGATTGCAGGCAACATTCGCACTGAGCTAAAGGGTAGAGCTGCCGCTTTCAAGGTGTGGGACTCTAACCCTGAAGTTTACAAGAAATCCTGCTATGCCCTGCGACGAACCATCAAACAGGCAAAGTGTCAATACAGGGCTAAGATTGAATCATACTACACCGGCTCCGATGCCCGTCTTATGTGGCAGGGCTTGCAAACTATTACAGACTACAAAGGGAAGCACAGCCACGAGCTGCCCAGTGACACAAGCCTACCAGACAAGCTAAATCACTTCTATCCTCGCTTCGAGGCAAGCAACACTGAGGCATGCATGAGAGCATCAGCTGTTCCAGGCAACTGTGTGATCACGCTCTCCGCAGCCGACGTGAGTAAGACCTTTAAACAGGTCAACATACACAAGGCTGCGGGGCCAGACAGATTACCAGGACGTGTGCTCCGGGCATGTGCTGACCAACTGGCAGGTGACTTCACTAACATTTTCAACATGTTCCTGATTAAGTCTGTAATACAAACATGTTTCAAGCAGACCACCATAGTCACTGTGCCCAAGAACACAAAGCAACCTGCCTAAATGACTACAGACCCGTAGCACTCACGTCTGTAGCCATGAAGTGCTTTGAAAGGTTACTAATGGCTCACATCAACACCATTATCCCAGAAACCCTAGACCCACCCCAATTTGCATACTGCCCAAACAGATCCACAGATTATGCCATCTCTATTGCACTCCACACTGCCCTTTCCCACCTGGACAAAAGGAACACTTACGTGAGAATGCTATTCATTGACTACAGTTCAGCGTTCAACACCATTGTACCCTCAAAGCTCATCACTAAGCTAAGGATCCTGGGCCTAAACACCTCCCTCTGCAACTGGATCCTGGACTTCCTGACGGGCCGCCCCCAGGTGTTGAGGGTAGGTAGCAACACATCTGCCATGCTGATCCTCAACACTGGAGCTCCCCAGGGGTACGTGATCAGTCCTCTCCTGTACTCCCTGTTCACCTACGACTGCATGGCCAGGCACGACTCCAACGCCATCATTAAGTTTGCAGATCAGAACGACAAGACAGCCTATAGGGAGGAAGTCAGAGACCTGGTTAGGTGGTGCCAGAATAACAACCTATCCCTCAACGTAACCAAGACTACGGAGATTATTATGGACTACAGGAAAAGGAGGACCGAGCACGCCCCCATTCTCATTGACAGGGCTGTAGTGGAGCAGGTTGAGAGCTTCAAGTTCCTTGGTGTCCACATCAACAACAAACTAACATGGTCCAAACAGGCAGCCCCAAAAATCTATTGGGGGAGGCACACGGGGAGTGTGGCGAAGTCAGGTAGGAGACCTGCGCCAACTTCCTGTGCTTACCGGAGAGTGAGAGGGACCGAGTGAGAGGGACCGGGCAGGCACCATGTTATGCGGTGGAGCTGTGTCCCCAGTACGGGTGCATAGCCCTGTGCGGTACATTGCAGCGCCTCTATAGGCCGGGCTAGAGTGGGCATCGAGCCAGGTGCCATGAAGCCGGCTCAGCGCATCTGGTCTCCAGTGCGTCTCCTCGGGCCGGGGTACATGGCACCAGCCTTACGCATGGTGTCCCTGGTTCGCCAGCACAGCCCAGTGCAGGCTATTCCACCTCGCCGCACTGGCCTGGCTACGGGGAGCATTCAACCAAGTAAGGTTGGGCAGGCTCGGAGGACGAAAACCCTTACACAACCAGTGCTCCCATACATTGGCTAACCGGGCTATCTGCATTGTGTCCCACCCACCACCCGCCAACCCCTCTTTTACGCTACTGCTACTCTCTGTTCATGATATATGCACTTTAACCATATCTAAATGTACATCCTACCTCAATCAGTCTGACTAACCGGTGTCTGTATGTAGCCTCGCTACTTTTATAGCCTCTCTACTGTATATAGTTTGTCTTATTACTGTTGTTTTATTCCTTACCTACCTATTGTTCACCTAATACCTTTTTTTGCACTACTAGTTAGAGCCTGTAAGTAAGCATTTCACTGTAAGGTCGACACCTGTTGTATTCAACGCACGTGACAAATAAAGTTTGATTTGAAGTCGAAAAAAACAAGGTCGATTCATGACGTCAGTGACTTCAGGTCGGAGCTCTAGAAAGAGGACAGAATTCCCGGTTTCAGCGTTTCCAGTTGTTTTCAAGGAGGCAGAAGTCATGCTGGATTGACAGCGTGGCCAATGTATTCAAACTTTTCTGGCCCATGTTGTTGCGAGTGAATGTTTATTCTTTTAAGCTTGGAAAAGATACAATTTCAGATACATGCTTTAAATCCTTAAACCCAGACCTGGACCACACACCCTCTCCACTGAATAGCAGGCAGGCGAAGCAAAATAGTGATTGCTTTGCAATGCTTGCAGTTAGCCACTGATTCCTTCCAAACCCTTCATTGTGGAATTTGCGATTTCCGACTTGTTGTGTCCAGTGGCCGATGAGCACCAATACCTTTTATCTATAATTATCTTCAAATGACAAGGATTGAAAAGGATTTGCCAGTAGATTGTTGACGTGATTCATGATGACTAATTGTTTAGCTTGCGAACTAAGATTTGAGAGTAACATGATCAGTCCAATCACAGCTATGGTAGATATAATGTGATTTGATGTCATTTTATCTGTGGCCAATGACCTTGAGCCTTCTCGCATGGGCACTTATAATGTAAATCTATGGCAGCACCAAAAGGGCGCTTGAACTGCCTAAATCTCCCTGTAGATTCTGCAGTGACGTAGTGTCCCCATGAGTGACAGAACACTGAGCCAATCACGGCGCAACTAAAGAAGATCACCAGCCCCTAAGCTCTGTATATTCCGCCGGCTACCCCTCCACCACAGAAAGCACTGAGCTAGGCTGAAACACCCGCATTTTGGAGTTGCCTTGACTAAAAAAAGAGACCATGTTTGTATGCGGCTTTATTAACTCAATAATATGCTGTATATATATTTTCTAGCTAAACAGGTGGGGCTCAAAACAGGTGGGTCTCAAACCTGAATGACGGGTCGCCACTGAATACCAGGCTAGGCCTAGTGGCCAGTTGTCTTTTATCTAGATTGTGGATTTCCTTTCTTTGCTTAGGCTACAAGATGGAAAGATGAAAGATACTTTTGTCCTGGCTTTAACTTGCAGAATAGAGAGAAGTGAGTGACACAAGATTGTTTTCATTATACTGAAGTGAACTGAAGTATTGATAGACATGATCAGATTTAAAGTCTGTAAGGGTGAAATGTCGGATTTTGATGATGCACTAAGCTGTCCACGGAACATGTGTGGTTGTTTCATGTTTCATCACATTTTAGGTATGTTTCTCTATATGTACCAAGATGTTCAAATAAAGCTAAACCTATATAGGACCCTTTTGGTACATGTAATATAGAATATGCACGTTTCACTCGTTTGTTACATTTTCACAACAGGTGTTGGACTGACAGTCCCAGGGACCCTGATTATAGAAAGTAATAGTCTGCAGGTATGGTGACGCAACCACGGGTCACACTCGCAGCATGGGAGTTTTGCCCAGGAGGTGGTGCAATTTTCAAATGTATCTGTTCCATTGTTATTGCTGTCAATGTTACTGCTAATATTCTTACAATTCTCCACAAAAGCACTGTTTTGGTCATAGCCAGTACTAGCAATTGGTAACTATTGGTGGTACTGATTCAAACTCACTGCCATTTCATGGCATTTACCTATTTTAGCAGTATTCCCAATGCTCCTCGTATATTTCTAGATATTCAGTATGGCATGAAACATCTGAAAGCATATGGTGCTCAATAGAAGAGAGCATTTAGAGGTTCCGTTGTATAATGTGAAATGTGTTGAGGGCATTTCATCAGAAGTGCTGGGTTGGGAATGAAGCAGTGAAAGCCTACCGCCCCCACCCCCTGGTGTTTAGACTGTGACGAGAGAGAGGGAGATGTGCGTCACCAGCGCGTGTGTGTGTGTGTGTGTGTGTGTGTGTGAACATCAATGAATGTGACCCAGGGATCAGACCTGTGTGTGTGTGTGCGCCGCGCGCGCGTGTGTGTGTGTGGGGTCGTGCCTGTCGAGTGTTTGTGCAAGCGCATGTGCGGAAGTGTGTGCGTACTTGGAGGAGAAATTATGCTGACTGACACATGACCCTATTTCCGTCGTGATGAATCCCTTTTCAACTGAGAGATATGGCCAATGGGATATGGTAGCTCTTCGGAAAAACGCAGTGCCTTCATAGTCCCGTCATAAGAATGGCATAACATCTGTCATAACATAACATGTCATAAGATTTTCTTTATACATTACTTGTGTGGCTGTACACTTGTTCAAGTATTATCTTTCAGATGAAATGTCAGAGGTACTACAGAGCAGGCGGTGTCTTGGCTAAATTCGCAACATGCCCCTCATACAGGTCATGTTGCTAGCTGACTAAATTGCAAACACAGGCCAGATCTCACAACGCCTTGACAGGTGTTTAATATCTCAGACAACCACATCATATGATGTAGCAATCTGATGCCCGACTGCAAAGTCGATGACGTGGCACACAACCATTGGTATCGGTTGATGGAGTCGGCCGGGAACACAACTTCTATCTGGGCCATCTAATCATCCCCTGCTTCCTAACTGGTATGATCACTCCTTGGCTAAGGAGACGCTCTTAGCATGGAAGGTTTCATTGAGGAGCAGACAAGATGGTAGCGTTCCGATGCCCAGGATGAGGCGTTTATTTACTCTGGAGAGTAGTTGGCAAGCGGTACACTATGATAGTATGTAAGGCCTACAACAAAACAAGAAACATGATGTGGACTGGAAGGTAACATAAACTGAGAGTTAAGTGAATGTATATCAAATAATAAGTTGAGCTCAAAACGAACCAGGCCTCAGTATGCCAACGTTATCTGGTCAAGAGAAAAATGACAAGATTTAAAGGAAACTGGGAATTGAAAATGAAATCCAAATAAACATGAAATCCTAATAAACATACACGTTTTCATTTATCATAAATATACACACTTTATATAATAGGGTATCACCTTGCAATAAGCAGAATTAAACCGGGGTACACATTTCTCTCCCTAATTAAAACAGGATAATTAGGGTTAGGGAGAATGCAGCTCTGTTTCAGAAATTCAACCCCCTACCCAAGCCAAAAGTATTCTGCTTTCATAACCAAGTGGGAAGGTGGTATTTACCACATATGACTGGGAAAGATCCACATGAACGCCCCTCCAACTGGTAATTATTAGTGGGAAAATTGTCTATCATCCCTGAGCACCGACTTCTCCCACATGTTGACCTCTGACGTCACCTACGAAGGAAATTACCTTGATAAATGCATTTTCAGCAGTTAAATGTAACAAAACATTCTTTCTAAAAAGCAATCTTTTAATATGATTTTTAAATACTATCATTTTTTCCCCCAAGCATGATAGCTGTACAAATGTACGATCTTAATTTGATCTAGTTTGCTACAGCAACAGGAAATGTGAATTATTATGTGGATTATAATTAATATAAACCTTTGAAAGGGTTGATGCATTTTTTCATAAGGGAAAATCAAGTCTGACATTTCAAAGTGAAAACTACAAACATCAGAAGCATTTTTAAACCTCAAATAGACTAAAAGTTTCACATTTCTTGCAAAGTTCTCCTGCCACAGGGTGATCAAATTAAGATCCTACATCTGTACTTTTAGCGTATGGTTGACACAGCTTGTTGGCCATTAGCCAATCATAGTTCCTCTCAACCAGTTAAAAGCACATGAATGCATTCAACTGGTCTTTATGACTTCACAACCACCTTCCCACTTGATTATGAATGCAGCATAGCAATTATAAACCAGGTAGTTTGGATCCTGGATGCTGATTGGCTGAAACAGCATTTCAGCCGTGTGTATATCAGACAACATCCCACCGGTATGATGCAAAAATGCTTGTTTACTGTTCTATTTATGTTGGTAACCAGTTTATAATAGCAATATTGCACCTCAGGGGTTTGTGGCATATTGGCAATATACCATGGCTAAGGGCTGTATCAAGGCACCCCACTTCGCATCATTCATAAGAACAGCCCTTAGCCATGGTATACTGGCTATATATCACACCTCATTTGTGCTTTATTGGTAAATTCACCTCTTCAATTATGAGGATTAACAGGTACATTTGCAGCATTTCTTAATGTATAAATAGTGATTTAATTATCCAAAAATATGAACTTTGCAGTGGTAACAAAAGATATGATTAGAAGTGGTAGTGTTAGATCAACAACAAACAAAAGGTTTGCACGCTAAAACCATTTCCCTGCCGGCGTTCAACCAAATAACTGACGCGCGTTTACTTTTCTTTTACATTGGCAGAACCAGAGGACAGAGATTATAAACGAACATTCAATTATTACATTATCAATAAACCATTTAACACATCTGGTTAGGCGTATTCAATAAGGCACGGACTGACAGGAACTCCATCCAGCATCAACCAGATGGGTGCTACACATCGGGGGTGGTGGATAAAGTGAGTTGTTCCTTACTATGTAAAGTGCTTTGAACACTTGGAAAAAAGGTGCTATCTGTCTGAATGGCTTTTTCTTTTGTCTTCCTGAATGGGGCTTTCTCGTTTGCGCAATGAGTCCTTGTAAGAAGGTTGGATTGGGGGGGAGATGCTGAGATTGGGCCAATGGCCCTGAGCACTGTAGTGGTGTGACACAGATGACATTTAATCCGAGACGACAGGGAATGAAGAAGGCTGCTGTTGATAGGGTTGTCTCAGGGCCAATGGGTAAGCTTTGTATGAACTGAGCTCAGAACAGCTCTCCTGACCAAAACCACTCAATTTGAGAGAGAAAGGATACAATGGAATCATGATAAAGCAATACTAAATAAGAGTGTGTGCCTACACCTAACCTTGGCTTACCCTAACTAGAACCCTAACCACTCGCTAGCATTGTCTCAACGTTGCGCTTGCATGTAGATATCAGACGTTTTGTGTTTTGGAGAACAAGTTGTGAGAGTGTTTGTTAGGGAGTGTTTGTTGTGAACCCAGGAGTTATTCCGATATTATGGCATACAGCCTTATGCTCTTTTACAAAGGAGAGTAAGTATTGTCGCGTCCTTAACCCAACATCTAGCAACCTCGTCAAGCTCCTCGGTTCTCTTGGCGTAATGGCTAATTAGATGGTTTGACAGATGCTGGACCCAGGTTCTGTCTCGGTCGGGCAACAGTACCCCTCGTTTCTTTTTCAAACACTTTATACATTTTTTTTGTTAAAATTAGATTATCCAAAACATTAAGAACACCTGCTCTTTCCATGACAGACTGACCAGGTGAATCCAGCTGAAAATGATGATCCCTTATTGATGTCACTTGTTAAATCCACTTCAGTCAGTGTAGATGAAGGGGAGGAGACGAGTTAAAGAACGATTTTTAAACCTTGAGACAATCGAGACATGGATTGTGTATGTGTTCCATTCAGTGGTTGAATGGGCAAGACAAAAGATTTAAGCGCCTTTGCATGGGCTATGGTAGTAGGTCCAAGCGCACCGGTTTGTGTCAAGAACTGCAACGCTGCTGGGTTTTTCACACTCAACAGTTTCCCGTGTGTATCAAGAATGGTCCACCACCCAAAGGACATCCAGCCAACTTGACACAACTGAGTGAAGCATTGGAATCAGCATTGGCCAGCATCCCTGTGGAACGTTTTGGACACCTTGTAAAGTCCATGCCCCGCTGAATGAAGACTCTTGTGGAGTCGAGCTGTGGAATGATCTCACCTGCTCCACTCCTATGGAATACGTCTCTGGACGTCAGCTGTCGGTCAAGATGGAGGGGCTGTACCTGGTTTCCTAAGACTTCAATGGCTTCCATTCTTAAACAATAAATAAAAAACCTTTTCTTGAAAGTATTGTTTTGAATTGAAATGTAATTGAAATCATTGTTAATGATGAATCGTAAACACAAAATGTGTGTGCTTTTTTTGATGGTAGGAGAAGGTGTAGTGGTACTGGGATTGATACATTCATTTTGAGATGAGGAGGGTTTTGAAAAACAGTCAACATTCACTCCGACTTAATTTCTCCCCCTTGTGTATGACTCAACGAACGTTGGTTTTCTATTCACACAAACACACAGGTGCACCACTTGTACACTCCTACACCCACCGATTTATTTTCAGCCAGGGATAGTTTCAGACACAAGTGCTCTCCTTGGTAGCTTGTTAATTGTCTCAAATCTAGACTGTTTCTATTGTAGCCTATACATTTTCAAAACGATGAATGGGAGGGATCGTTTTAGATGCTGATGACTAGGAGATTCTGGGAAACAGAAATGATCAGAGACAATTATGTCAATAGTTGAAGTTCCTCTCTGGGTTATTGAAAATACTTCATATGAATGAATATTTTGTCATGAAAGGTCTTTCTTCTTCAACTGGACAACGCATTTTTATAAAGAACTTCATGCATCTATTGAGTCATCTACATTCACATGGTAGCGGGTGTGTTTTCACGTGATCTTGTTTTTCAGCATCTTTGATCGGGTTCTGTTGTAGGTTATATTTGGGATCAAAGAGCATGCCCAGAAGGATGACTCACTGTCTAGTTTGATTGGATTTTAAAAAGTAAGTCAACCCTCTCGCTTCTACTTCCACCCCACTGGTAGAAATAATTTACTGGAGGTCAATATGACCACTGCATCAAAATCCACGTGTATGGGCTCAATATTGTTAGACATTATATGGTAAGGATTGTAAGCAATTCTTACCGCAAGACTCAAAACAAAACAGTCCCTTTCTTTCTAATTTCCTCTACCACCTCTCTCTCTCTCTCTCTCTCTCTCTCTCTCTCTCTCTCTCTCTCTCTCTCTCTCTCTCGTTATTTCTCCCAATTCAATTCAAGGGGCTTTATTGGAACATATGTTTACATTACCAAAGCATGTGAAATAGATAATACAAATAAAAAATACAAAATTGACAGTAAACACTGCACAAAAGTCATTACAGGGTTGTAATGATGTGCAAATAGTTCAACTACAAAAGGGAACCATTTATAAAGATGGGTTGTATTTACAATGGTGTTTGTTCTTCACTGGTTGCCCTTTTCTTGTGGCAACAGGTCACAAATCTAGCTGCTGTGATGGCACACTGTGGTATTTCACCAAATATATATGGGAGTTTATCAAAATTGGATTTGTTTTCAAATTCTTTTGTGTGTCTGTGTAATCTGAGGGAAATATGTGTCTCTAATATGGTCATATATTTGGCCGGAGGATAGGAAGTGCAAGTCAGATTCCACCTCGTTGTGTGGGCAGTGTGCACATAGCCTGTCTTCTCATGAGAGCCAGGTCTGCCTACAGAGGCCTTTCTCAATAGCAAGGCCATGCACACTGAGTCTGTACATAGTCGAAGCGTTCCTTCATTTTGGGTCAGTCACAGTGGTTATCTCTCTCTCTCTCTCCCTCTCTCTCTCTCTCTCTCTCTCACTCTCCCTTGCTCCATCTCTCTGTCAATACTCCTATTTCTTCCCACTATCTCCTTTGTCTCTCATCTCTGTCTCTCCTTCGTCAGAAAGGGCATGGATGACGTGTGCAATAGGGTGTTTTGTTTAGCTCAGCCCCCAGATGCAGATGACCGTTCGTGGCCAGGTGGAACGCAGAGCCAATTAGGTGACAATGACGCTGTGAGCCGTGGCGATTGCTCTCACAGATACAGCTGACCTTCAGACTCAATCTCCTCCATACAGATAACAGCCTATCGCTACCACACAAACGTTGGGGGAACGTAAGGGAACAAACATTCCTTCAATGTTTCCAAGGTCTACGAGCCACGTTGCGTTGGATTTTGGAGGTTGACGGAGAGGACACAATTTCAATCAGGGAGACATTTTAACCGTGTTAAATTGTGGAGATCCAGTAACGTATGTATTGTTCAATGCCCATTATGATGCTGTCACACCCTGACCATAGTTTGCTTTGTATGTTTCTATGTTTTGTGTGTTCAGGGTGTGATCTGAATGGGCACTCTATGTTGGATGTCTAGTTTGTCTGTTTCTGTGATTGGGCCTGATATGGTTCTCAATCAGAGGCAGGTGTTAGTCATTGTCTCTGATTGGGAACCATATTTAGGTAGCCTGTTTTGTGTTGGGTTTTGTGGGTGGTTGTCTGCACAAGACAGAACTGTTTCGGTTTTTTCACATTTGTTATTTTGTAGTGTTCACATTTATCGTCTTTATTAAACATGATGAACACTAACCACGCTGCACTTTGGTCCTCTCCTTCGTCCACAGAAGAAAGCCGTTACAGAACCACCCACCACAACAGGACCAAGCGGCGTGGTGACAGGCAGCGGCAGCAGGAGCAGCGCAAGGAGGAACGGACATGGGATGTATTGGACGGCAAGGGTTGCTACACATGGGAGGAGATCCTGGCGGGAAAGGATCACCTTCCATGGGAACAGGTGGAGGGAGCTAGGAGAGCAGAGGCAGTCGGACAGAGGAGCCGGCGGATATGAGGGAACACGGCTGGCAAGGAAGCCCGAGGGGCAGCCCCAAAAATGTATTGGGGGGGCACACAGGAAGTATGGCGAAGCCAGTTAGGAGACCTGAGCCAACTTCCTGTGCTTACCGGAGGGCGAGAGAGACTGGGCAGGCACCGTGTTATGCTGTGGAGCGCACGGTGTACCCAGTGCGGGTGCATAGCCCGGTGCGATACATACCAGCTCCTCGTATCGGCCGGGCTAGAGTGGGCATCGAGCCAAGTGCCATGAAGCCGGCTCTATGCATCTGGTCTCCAGTGTGTCTCCTTGGGCCGGCGTACATGGCACCAGCCTTGCGCATGGTGTCCCCGGTTCGCCTGCACAGCCCAGTGCGGGCTATTCCACCTCGCCGCACTGGCAGGACGAGCGGGAGCATTCAATCAGGTAAGGTTGGGCAGGCTCGGTGCTCTAGAGCTCCAGTGCGCCTGCACGGTCCGGTCTATCCAGTACCACCTCCACGCATCAGCCCTCCGGTGGCAGCTCCCCGCACTCGCCCTGAGGTGCGTGTCCTCGGCCCAGTACCACCAGTGCCGGCACCACACACCAGGCCTACAGTGCGACTCGCCTGTCCGGCGCTGCCGGAGTCTCCCACCTGTCCGGCGCTGCCGGAGTCACCCGCCTGTCTGGCGCTGCCGGAGTCTCCTGCCTGTCCGGCGCTGCCAGAGCTTCCGCCCCTCAGTCCAGAGGCGCCAGAGCTCCTCCGTCCAGCGCTGCCAGAGCTTTCCTCCTCTCCAGCGCTGCCAGAGCCGCCAGTCAGCCAGGATCTGCCAGAGCCGCCAGTCAGCCAGGATCTTCCAGAGCCGTCAGTCAGCCAGGATCTTCCAGAGCCGCCAGGATCCGCCAGAGCCGCCAGTCAGCCAGGATCCGCCAGAGCCGCCAGTCAGCCAGGATCCGCCAGAGCCGCCAGTCAGCCAGGATCCGCCAGAGCCGCCAGTCAGCCAGGATCCGCCAGAGCCGCCAGTCAGCCAGGATCCTCCAGAGCCGCCAGTCAGCCAGGATCCTCCAGAGCCGCCAGTCAGCCAGGATCCTCCAGAGCCGCCAGTCAGCCAGGATCCTCCAGAGCCGCCAGTCAGCCAGGATCCGCCAGAGCCGTCAGTCAGCCAGCATCTGCCAAAGTCGTCAGCCAGTATGGAGCTACCCCTCAGCACTGAGCAGTCCCTCAGTCCCGAGCTGTCCCTCTGTCCCGAGCTGCCCCTCAGTCCAGTGGGGCCATTTAGAAGGGTCGCCGTGGTTAGGAGGCCACGGAGGCGGACAATGAGGCGGACTAAGACTATGGTGAAGTGGGGGCCACGTCCAGCACCAGAGCTGCCACCGCGGACAGATGCCCACCCAGACCCTCCCCAATAGGTTCAGGGTTCAGGTTTTGCGGCCGGAGTCCGCACCTCGGGGGGAGGGGGGGGGGTACTGTCACACCCTGACCATAGTTTGCTTTGTATGTTTCTATGTTTTGTTTGGTCAGGGTGTGATCTGAGTGGGCACTCTATGTTGGATGTCTAGTTTGTCTGTTTCTGTGTTTGGGCCTGATATGGTTCTCAATCAGAGGCAGGTGTTTGTCATTGTCTCTGATTGGGAACCATATTTAGGTAGCCTATTTTGTGTTGGGTTTTGTGGGTGGTTGTCTTCTGTCTTCGTGTATCTGCACAAGACAGAACTGTTTCGTTTTTTTCACATTTGTTGTTTTGTATTTTGTAGTGTTCACGTTTATCGTCTCTATTAAACATGATGAACACTAACCACGCTGCGCTTTGGTCCTCTCCTTCGTCCACAGAAGAAAGCCGTTACAGATGCACTTTGAAATGCTGTCTGTGGCCATTGAATTCCAGCCTTAGGCTCTGTTACCACATTTGGGCTGTCATCCAGCTCTTCAGTCTGCTGCAGTCCTCTCCATTCACCTAACCTGAATGGAGAATCAATGGACTCTAAGGCAAACAGTGTCGATAACTGTCTTTCACTCACAGATGCTTGATAATGGTTCCCACTCTGTCGTCTCTTCACATTATCTTCCCAAGCAGCTGGAATGTACACACAAACACACACACAGGGCTAGCAAGGCTTGGCAAGGACTGATAATGCCTGGACCTTGGCTCAATTTCAACTGGTCACATCAATACAGTTGCACACTTCATCCTCAATCTGGATTTCTCTAAGGGGAATCCAAATGGCAGGAGTGTACAGTGGGAGGGAAAGTGTGCAAATAACAGATTGATATTTGGTCCCTCTCTTATTTCCTCTCATACTCTTCTTCAATGTTTTATCTATCAATTTTTACAACAATAAAACAAATTGTACAGATATATTCTCATGTTCACTATTCACTTGCTCCAGCCTTCTGAGGGCCGTTTGTGTTGTACCAGACAAGTCCAGAGGCACTTTTATGGCTCATAACATTCAAAGCTTTTGAAGGATTGTTGTTTGTAGAACTGTTCCTGTAAGAGTTATGTTTCAATGAAACATGGTGAAGCCCCAAAATTGCCCTCCCTAGAAGCCTGTGTTTCAGACATAAGGAAGTGGATGGCTGCAAACGTTCTACTTTTAAACTGGGACAAAACAGAGATGCTTGTCCTAGGTCCCAAGAAATAAAGAGATCTTCTGTTGAATCTGACAATTAATCTTGATGGTTGTAGAGTCGTCTCAAATAAAACTGTGAAGGACCTCGGCGTTACTCTGGACCCTGATCTCTCTTTTGACGAACATATCAAGACTGTTTCAAGGACAGCTTTTTCCCATCTACGTAACACTGCAAAAATCAGAAACTTTCTATCCAAAAATGATGCAAAAAAATTAATCCATGCTTTTGTTACTTCTAGGTTAGACTACTGCAATGCTCTACTTTCCGGCTACCCGGATAAAGCACTAAATAAGCTTCAGTTAGTGCTAAATACGGCTGCTAGAATCTTGACTAGAACCAAAAACATTTGATCATATTACTCCAGTGCTAGCCTCCCTACACTGGCTTCCTGTTAAGGCAAGGGCTGATTTCAAGGTTTTACTGCTAACCTACAATGCATTACATGGGCTTGCTCCTACTTCTCTTTCCGATTTGGTCCTGCCGTACATACCTACACGTACGCTATGGTCACAAGACGTAGGCATCCTAATTGTCCCTAGAATTTCTAAGAAAACAGCTGGAGGCAGGGCTTTCTCCTATAGAGCTCCATTTTTATGGAATGGTCTGCCTACCCATGTGAGAGACACAGACTCGGTCTCAACCTTTAAGTCTTTACTGAAGACTCATCTCTTCAGTGGGTCATATGATTGACTGTAGTCTGGCCCAGGAGTGTGAAGGTGAACGGAAAGGCTCTGGAGCAACGAACCGCCCTTGCTGTCTCTGCCTGGCCGGTTCCCCTCTCTCCACTGGGATTCTCTGCCTCTAACCCTATTACAGGGGCTGAGTCACTGGCTTACTGGTGCTCTTTCATGCCGTCCCTAGGAGGGGTGCGTCACTTGAGTTGGTTGAGTCACTGATGGGATCTTCCTGTCTGGGTTGGCGCCCCCCCTTGGGTTGTGCCGTGGCGGAGATCTTTGTGGGCTATACTCGGCCTTGTCTCAGGATGGTAAGTTGGTGGTTGAAGATATCCCTCCAGTGGTGTGGGGGCTGTGCTTTGGCAAAGTGGGTGGGGTTATCCTGCCTGTTTGGCCCTGTCCGGGGGTATCATCGGATGGGGCCACAGTGTCTCCTGACCCCTCCTGTCTCAGCCTCCAGCCTCCCTCTAAATACTCCCTCTAAATACTTATGCTGCAGTAGTTTATGTGTCGGGGGGCTAGGATCAGTCTGTTATATCTGGAGTATTTCTCCTGTCTTATCCGGTGTCCTGTGTGAATTTAAGTATGCTCTCTCTAATTCTCGCTTTCTTTCTTTCTTTCTCTCTCTCGGAGGACCTGAGCCCTACGATCATGCCTCAGGACTACCTGGCATGATGACTCCTTGCTGTCCCCAGTCCACCTGGCCGTGCTGCTGCTCCAGTTTCAACTGTTCTGCCTGCAGCTATGGAACCTGTTCACCGGACGTGCTACCTGTCCCAGACCTGCTGTTTTCAACTCTCTAGAGACAGCAGAAGCGGTAGAGATACTCTCAATGATTGGCTAAGAAAAGCCAACTGACATTTACTCCTGAGATGCTGACTTGCTGCACCCTCGACAACTACTGTGATTATTATTATTTGACCATGCTGGTCATTTATGAACATTTGAACATCTTGGCCATGTTCTGTTATAATCTCCACCCGGCACAGCCAGAAGAGGACTGGCCACCCCTCATAGCCTGGTTCCTCTCTAGGTTTCTTCCTAGGTTTTGGCCTTTCTAGGGAGTTTTTCCTAGCCACCGTGCTTCTACACCTCCATTGCTTGCTGTTTGGGGTTTTAGGCTGGGTTTCTGTACAGCACTTTGATATATCAGCTGATGTAAGAAGGGCTATTTGATTCGAAAGAGCCCATGGGAGACAGACAGGGCTAAGAAAGAGAGAACCTGTAATTATCTCTCTGTCATTATCTCCCACTTTTCCCCTTTGTTTGACTCTTTCCATGCACAAACACAGGTGCTTCCACACACACCGCACACTCCCTTACATTAAGAGAGATAGGGGGAAAGGGATGACAAATGGTTAATGACATGGCTGAGCTAGGTGAAGTAGAGACTCAGAGTAGGTGAAGAAAGAGTGGTAGAGAGAAATAATTGTTTTTAATGAATGTCTGAGAGGGGGTAAATGGAGAGTTGTGATCCTGAATCTGTGTTGGTTGATTTCATTTGATTTGGGATAGAGAGTTCAAGACGTCTCTACTATCCTCTGACTTTATTGAATGTATGGAATGTTTGTGCTATCAACCATACCCATATAGGTTAGCTGCCCTGAGGCTAAAATGTATGTAGTCAGGAGTGGGGGATTTCCAAGCCTACAGACCATACTGTCTCCATTAGTCTTCCTCTGAAAGCAATAAAAATAGTGTGCGTGTGTTCCCAAACTTGCTTTAGGTACAGTATCTGTGTTGCCTTCTACAGTATGCCAACAAATCTAGTGCACGTTATCAAGAACAAAGCCTGAATATCAGACCTTCCATAGAAGGGTAACGGTTCTGATACCTCTGTTGGTTGGAGCACAGGGCTAGCAACACCAGGGTTGTGGGTTCGATTCCAACACGAGCCACATATGCTGTAATTCAATTAAGTTAAAATATTCTGTTCCAATGACCATGAATTGCCTTAGCAGTAGCACAGTGCAATCCATTCAACAGAACTCTATTCTGATCTATTCCAGAGGAAGCCAGTGATTGCGACACTAAGAAGCTTGCTGCTGTCCCCCTTTGGAGAGTGACACGTCTCCTCGGCTGACTCAGAGTCTCCACTGAGCCTATACAGGACAGTCATTTCCTGTGGTAGGGGCTCTTTAGCTGTTGGGCTCCACAGACAGACGTCATTCTACACATCATTAGACTTGGAAATTCCCCTTTCATGCACCTCTCTGTAGACACAACCCTGATTGGAGCTGGAAAAAGCAACACAATTAGGTGACGACAATAGGACCGAGCGTAAGTTGATCTTTTTTTTGTAACGCTACTTTAAAATATACAGTACTTTGTAAGGGATTTATTGTAGTTTCTCTTCCCTCCTTTAATTCTTCCTCCTCTTCTTCTTCCTCCTCCTCCATTTGACATAGTGCCCTCCTCCGTCCAAAATGAGAGAATGGTTTGGACACAAAAATAGACAAAGCTTCAGAAATGTTCCTTGTATGTTTTAAAATGTAATTTTTCTTGCTTACACAGCCATCAGTGGATTTATTATAACTTCATATAGACGTTTCAGTGTCACCCTTCTTCGGTGTGTGTGTAACATGTTCCTAAAACGTCAGCGGGTTATAGAGTCTCCTCCTCCTCTTCCTCCTCTGCAGCCTGTTTTCCTGTGTAAATCCTAACAGGCCATGCTCTTAGTGAGTGTTCTACTAAAGCAAACAGGTGTTGCTAGGTAGAGGTGGAAACCATGTCAGATCTACTCCTGTACTGTTTGCTCACAGCCAGGTAACAAGATGAGAAGAAGCCACCACATCCTGCCTCCTCACTCTTGGCTCAATGTGTAGATTTAGTAAACTGTTTTATTTCCAGATTTCTATTATGTCTTAGATGTGCATAATTCGATTAAAATAAAATCTGTTTGCTATCATTTCATTTCCCTCTTAAATGTAGGTTGTTTGTTAGTGGGGGAACATGGAGGTCAATATACACCGAACAAAAATATAAATGCTATTTTTTGTCCCATATTTCATGAGCTGAATAAAAGATCCCAGACATTTTCCATACGCACAAAAATCTTAATTCTCAAAAATGTTGTGCACAAATTTGCTTGCATCCCTGTTAATGACCATTTTTAAATTGCCAAGATAATCCATCCACCTGACAGGTGTGACATATATGAAGGTCATTACACAGGTGCACCTTGTGCTCGGGACAATAAAAGGTCACTCTAAAATGTACATTTTTGTCACACAACACAATGCCACAGATGTCTCATGTTTTGAGGGAGCGTGAAATTGGCATGCTGAATGCAGGAATGTCCACCAGAGCTGTTGCCAGAGAATTGAATGTTAATTTCTCAACTATAATCCGCCTCCAACGTAATTGTAGAGAATTTGGTAGTATGTCCAACCTGACTCATAACCGCAGACCACGTGTACCCAAGCCAGCCCAGCCCAGCACCATCACCTGCGGAGAACACAGCGGGATCGTCTGAGACCAGCCACCCGGACAGCTGATGAAACTGGGTTTGCACAACAGAAAGATTTCTGCACAAACTGTCAGAAACAGTCTCAGGGAATCTCATCTGCGTGCTCGTTGTCCTCACCAGTGTCTTGACCTGACTGCAGTTCAGCATCGTAACTGACTTCAGTCGGCAAATGTTCACCTTCGCTGGCCACTGGCACGCTGGAGAAGTGTGCTCTTCACAAATGAATCCAGATTTCAACTGTACTGTGCCATCTTCCCCATTATCCCCTGTGTATTTATACCTGTGTTCTCTATTTGTCTGTTTCCAGATCATCTTGTTTGTCAAGTCAACCAGAGTCTTGTTCCAGCTACTGCTTTTCCCCAGTCTCTCTTTTTCTCGCCTTTCAGGTTTTAACCCTTGTCTGTCCTGTCTCCGAGCCCGCCTGTCTGACCACTCTGCCTGCCCCTGCCCCTGTTCCTGCCTGCCGTCCTGTACCTTTGCCCCACCTCTGGATTACTGACCTCTGCCTGACCTGACCCTGAGCCTGCCTGCTGTCCTGTACCTTTTCCCCACTACTCTGGATTATCGACCCCTGCCTACCTTGACCTGTCGTTTGTCTGCCCCTGTTGTTGTAATACACATTATTACTTCGACACAGTCTGCATCTGGGTCTTACCTTCAAACGTGATAGTACGAACTGGCCATGACTAACCCAGCAGACCCAGGCCAGCTGCGCAACACTGTATCCATCCAAGAAGCCACCATTGGTAGGCGCAAAGAATTGCTTCGTGGCCTTGTAGAGGGGGTGCAAGTGTTGGCTGAACACCATGACAGGGCGTTGGACAGTTTGCTGGAGAAATTCCGTGGGTTGTCTGGGAGGCAGCCTACCATGGTGGTAACCCCACAGCCCCTCAGCAACTCAGCTGCCATTTTTTTTCTGATTGGAAAAATACTCTGTCAACAGGCTCTGCATTTTAGGAATCACAGTGGCAAGCACCCCTGGTGCACTGGTCAATTATTTAGCCAAATAATCAATACAACTTTTACAATTTTTTAAAAATACAATTGTATTTGTCACGTGCCAAATACAACAGGTGTAGTAGATCTTACAGTGAAATGCTTACTTACAAGCCCCTAACCAATGATGCAGTTTTAAGAAAATACCTAAAAAATACAAATAAAAAAATGAAGAGATAAGAAAACAAATAATTAAAGAACAGCATATATACAGGGGGTACTGGTACAGAGTCAATGTGTCAATGTGTGGGGGCACTGGTGTCGAGATAATTGAGATAATTATGTACATGCAGGTAGGGTTGTTAAAGGGGCTATGCATAGATAATAACAGAGAGTAGTAGCACTGTGGGGGGTGCATATAGTCTGGGTAACCATTTGATTAGCTGTTCAGGAGTCTTATGGCTTGGGGGTAAAAACTGTTTAGAAGCCTCTTGGACCTAGACTTGGTGCTCCGGTACCGCTTGCCGTGCGGTAGCAGAGAAAAAGTCTATGACTAGGGTGGCTGGAGTCTTTGACGATTTTTAGGGCCTTCCTCTGACACTGCCTGGTATAGAGGTCCTGGATGGCAGGAAGCTTGGCCCCGGTAATGTCCTGGGCCGTACACACTACCCTCTGTAGTGCCTTGCGGTCGGAGGCCAAGCAGTTGCCATACCAGGCAGTGATGCAACCCGTCAAGATGCTCTCGATGGTGCATCTGTAAAATCTTTTGAGGATCTGAGGATCCATGCCAAATCTTTTCAGTCTCCTGGGGGGGATTAGGTTTTGTCTTGCCCTCTTCACGACTGTCTTGGTATGCTTAGACCATGTTAGTTTGTTGTTGATGTGGACGCCAAGGAACTTGAAGCGCTCAACCTGCTCCACTACAGCCCCGTCAATGAGAATGGTGCATGCTGGGTCCTCCTTTTCCTGTAGTCCACAATCAACTCCTTTGTCTTGATCATGTTGAGGGAGAGGTTTTGTCCTTGCACCACATAGTCAGGTCTCTGACCTCTTCCCTATAGGCTGTCTCATCGTTGTCGGTGATCAGGCCTACCACTGTTGTGTCATCAGCAAACTTAATGATGGTGTTAGAGTTGTGCCTGGCCGTGCAGTCATGAGTGTACAGGGAGTACAGGAGGGAACTGAGCATGCACCCCTGAGGGGCCCCCGTGTTGAGGATCAGTGTGGCATATGTGTTGTTACCTACCCTTACCACCTGGGGGCGGCCTATCAGGAAGTCTAGGATCCAGTTGCAGATGGAGCTGTTTAGTCCCAGGGTCCTTAGTTTAGTGATGAGTTTTGTGGGCACTATGGTGTTGAACGCTGAGCTGTAGTCAATGAATAGCGTTCTCACATAGGTGCTCCTTTTGTCCACGTGGGAAAGGGCAGTGTGGAGTGCAATCGAGATTAGTTCACCTGTGGATCTGTTAGTGCGATATGCAAATGATGTATGTACAGCTGCAGCTGTACATAGTCCATTGGTAAATAGCCCACCCAATTTACCTACCTCATCCCCATACTGTTTTTATTTATTTACTTTTCTGCTCTTTTGCAAACCAGTATCTCTACCTGCACATGACCATCTGATAATTTATCACTCCAGTGTTTATCTGCTAAATTGTAATTATTCACCTACCTCCTCATGCCTTTTGCACACAATGTATATAGACTATTTTTTTTACTGTGTTATTGACTTGTTTATTGTTTACTCCATGTGTAACTCTGTGTTGCTGTCTGTTCACACTGCTATGCTTTATCTTGGCCAGATCGCAGTTGTAAATGAGAAATTGTCCTCAACTAGCCTATCTGGTTAAATAAAGGTGAAATAAAAAAATAAAAAAATAAAAAAATTGGAGTGGGTCTAGGGTTTCTGGGATAATGGTGTTGATGTGAGCCATGACCAGCTTTTCAAAGCATTTCATGGCTACAGACGTGAGTGCTACGGGTCGGTAGTCGTTTAGACAGGTTACCTTAGTGTTCTTGGGCATAGGGACTATGGTGGTCTGCTTGAAACAGTGGCAAGTGTCTTCACAGTCAGTGAAGACACTTGCCAGTTGGTCAGCGCATGCTCACAGTACACGTCCTGGTAATCTGTCTGACCCAGCGGCCTTGTGAATGTTGACCTGTTTAAATGCGGAGAGCATGATCACACAGTCATCCGGAACAGTTGATGCTCTCATGCATGTTTCAGTGTTACTTGCCTCTGCAGCTTATCATAAGATACTCCACCTCAGGCAAGCAAAACTTTGAGACTTCCTCAGATATCATGCACCAACTGTTGTTTACATAAATGCATAAGCCCCCGCCCCTTACCAGAGGCTGCTGTTCTGTTCCCACTGCCCTCATTGGCTTTCATGCGTTTCAAATGTGAGCTTGTCCGAGCAATATGTTGGACTTGACAGTTGCTATCCATTGGAGGGCTGCGATTGGTTGCCCAAAATTCCGTGATGGGGCTAACCGAAGGCTCAATTGATTTAGCTGCTCGAGAAGACAAGATAACTCTTCTCAAATGCACAATTGCATGTCAAAGAAGGGAAACACAACATCAAAAAGGACACTTAGATTTAATACAACCAAGTGAGTTTGTCGCTATGGTCATCAAAGCCAACCTGGACTCAGGGGTAGATGTAACATAGTAAATGTAAATCCGGAACATTCCAATTAGTATAATATGTTACGTTTCGTATGGTATGTATTAATTTGTGGATGTCCATCATCCATTTCATATGATTTGTTTCGAATTAAAATGTGTATGATATTTAAGTTAAGAATTGCATTATGAATTTTTAAAACGTATGATATGTTACAAATTCAAATGTATTGTTGCTAACATTAACTAAGTGGCTAACATTAGATAGGGGTTAGGGATTAAGGTTAGGGTTAGGGTTAGGAGTTAGGTTAAAGGTTAATGTTAGGGTTACAGGAAGGGTTAGCAAAGTAGCTAAAAAATAGTATGTTTTTTTTATTTTTTATCAGGTAAATTGACTGAAAACA
Organism: Oncorhynchus nerka; assembly: GCF_034236695.1. Lineage (NCBI taxonomy): Eukaryota > Metazoa > Chordata > Actinopteri > Salmoniformes > Salmonidae > Oncorhynchus > Oncorhynchus nerka. Next base: position 43,669,866 of record NC_088410.1, on the reverse strand, counting down.
CGTTCTCATTACTAGCAACGACCTGGGGAATAGTTACAGGGGAGAGGAGGGGGGATGAATGAGCCAATTGTAAACTGGGGATTATTAGGTGATCGTGATGGTTTGAGGGCCAGATTGGGAATTTAGCCAGGACACCGGGGTTAACAACCCTACTCTTACGATAAGTGCCATGGGATCTTTAATGACCTCAGAAAGTCAGGACACCCGTTTAATGTCCCATCTGAAAGATGGCACCCTACACAGGGCAGTGTCCCCAATCACTGCCATGGGGCATTGGGATATTTTTTTTAGACCAGAGAAAAGTGTGGCTCCTACTGGCCCTCCAACACCACTTCCAGCAGCATCTGGTCTCCCATCCAGGGACTGACCAGGACCAACCCTGCTTAGCTTCAGAAGCAAGCCAGCTAGTACTTGCTGCTGGCAAGTACTAGCAAAGTTGTTAATTATCTAAAATACTAAAGTTGTCTGTGATGAGATTTGAACATGCAACATTTAGGTTGCTAGATGTTCGCGAATATATATTTTGCATAAGTAACATTCTGTCTTATGTAACATATCATACCAATTTACATTTACTATGTTACGTCTAGTCTATGAGACCAGGCTGTCAAAGCACACAACACACTCCTTGGTTTGATGGGAGGGCATGGAATTAGCATTAATTACGTGTGAGAGCATATTATAAGTGAGCCGGATTACAATTAAACCAATTTTCACCGTTGTGGCTGGATGATTCATTGTGACGTTAGTGTAGGTGGTTTAGGTTATGCCTATTCATGAGTTTATTTGAGCCCTTAAAGGTCCTGAACAGTCATTCTGAAAAGTACCTTTTCTCTCATGGCTAACTACCAAGAACTTTGAAAAGACAGGCTGAGTGGACGGGGAGCTTATATTCATGAGCTTGCCTTGACTGACAGCTCTGTGAAATGCCTATGTCAAGCAACTTGGATACAGTGAGCAGTGTTGCAGTAAAATCATCTCAAGCTAATTCGGTGATACATGAAGCAACTCAAACATTGAAATTGCATCAGTGATATATATTTTTTCATATAGATCTCTCGTTTGGCATGTCTGCTGTGATGCGTTTCACAGCAGCACTGACGGATGTGTTGACTTGACAACTGTGTCAGAGTTTTCAATAACCCTTCCCCCCTTTTGTTCTATGCTGTCTGAAACACCTAGCTAGCCAGTAACTAGTTAACACCAGACACAGATGAAAGAGGAAACATATAGTATCTTTGCCGTAGGCCAATAGGGTCAACTTTTAATGATAATTTCTGACACCCTACAGTCAAATTCCAAATAACATACACTACTTAGGCTACTTCGTTAGTCTATTCTTATCATAAGTCTCGATTACATAATAGGCATGTGCCCCCCCAAAAAATGAATGATCATTCAGTATCATAAACATAGGCCTAGTATTACGTTGTATGCTCTTTATGCTCTTTAAGTTTCTCAAATGATTGCCTCGCCTGGTTCACCAACTACTTCTCTGATAGATTTCAGTGTGTCAAATCGGAGGGTCTGCTGTCCGGACCTCTGGCAGTCTCTATGGGGGTGCCACAGGGTTCAATTCTTGGACCGACTCTCTTCTCTATATACATCAATGAGGTCGCTCTTGCTGCTGGTGAGTCTCTGATCCACCTCTACGCAGACGACACCATTCTGTATACTTCCGGCCCTTCTTTGGACACTGTGTTAACAACCCTCCAGGCAAGCTTCAATGCCATACAACTCTCCTTCCGTGGCCTCCAATTGCTCTTAAATACAAGTAAAACTAAATGCATGCTCTTCAACCGATCGCTACCTGCACCTACCCGCCTGTCCAACATCACTACTCTGGACGGCTCTGACTTAGAATACGTGGACAACTACAAATACTTAGGTGTCTGGTTAGACTGTAAACTCTCCTTCCAGACCCATATCAAACATCTCCATTTCAAAATTAAATCTAGAATTGGCTTCCTATTTCGCAACAAAGCATCCTTCACTCATGCTGCCAAACATACCCTTGTAAAACTGACCATCCTACCAATCCTCGACTTTGGCGATGTCATTTACAAAATAGCCTCCAATACCCTACTCAACAAATTGGATGCAGTCTATCACAGTGCAATCCGTTTTGTCACCAAAGCCCCATATACTACCCACCATTGCGACCTGTACGCTCTCGTTGGCTGGCCCTCGCTTCATACTCGTCGCCAAACCCACTGGCTCCATGTCATCTACAAGACCCTGCTAGGTAAAGTCCCCCCTTATCTCAGCTCGCTGGTCACCATAGCATCTCCCACCTGTAGCACACGCTCCAGCAGGTATATCTCTCTAGTCACCCCCAAAACCAATTCTTTCTTTGGCCGCCTCTCCTTCCAGTTCTCTGCTGCCAATGACTGGAACAAACTACAAAAATCTCTGAAACTGGAAACACTTATCTCCCTCACTAGCTTTAAGCACCAACTGTCAGAGCATCTTACAGATTCCTGTACATAGCCCACCTATAATTTAGCCCAAACAACTACCTCTTTCCCAACTGTATTTAATTAATTTATTTATTTTGCTCCTTTGCACCCCATTATTTTTATTTCTACTTTGCACATTCTTCCATTGCAAAACTACCATTCCAGTGTTTTACCTGCTATATTGTATTTACTTTGCCACCATGGCCTTTTTTGCCTTTACCTCCCTTCTCTCCTCATTTGCTCACATTGTATATAGACTTGTTTATACTGTATTATTGACTGTATGTTTGTTTTACTCCATGTGTAACTCTGTGTCGTTGTATCTGTCGAACTGCTTTGCTTTATCTTGGCCAGGTCGCAATTGTAAATGAGAACTTGTTCTCAACTTGCCTACCTGGTTAAATAAAGGTGAAATAAAAAATAAAATAAATAAAAAATATGTTGTTATACAGGCTGTTATACACTGAGTATACACAATCCACAATCCATGTCTCAATTGTCTCAAGGCTTAAAAAATCCTTCTTTAACCTGTCTCCTCCCCTTCATCTACACTGATTGTAATGGATTTAACAAGTGACATCAGGCTCCTGATCAAAGCTTCCACCTGGATTCACCTGGTCAGTCTGTCATGAAAAAGCAGGTGTTCTTCAAGTGTTGTATACTGAGTGTATTAAGATGATAATATATGACCTAAATTCAAAGCACACACTAAATGATCTATTTCAATCATCCATGTTTTTCACCGACAATCATTTGCCCATCTGAAACCAATTGCTTGCTTTCACCTTGTCCTCACCCAAAGAGCTGTCCAATGCGGTGGTGCTGAAACAGCGTCTACACTACCGTGACGTGGGCTGCATAAATGCGTCACCACAGTGAGCTCTCCTGGGGGGGGGCGGCAAGTAACAGATACACTTGAAGACAATCGTCAATCTGAGGTTTTTGAAATTAAGTCGTGCCATTATCTTACACATCTCAAACACCCACACAGTATACTGCAATTCTAAAGGAAAATAGTGCATATTCTTGCTCTTGCATTTTCCTTGCACAATAACAACAACAAATCATAGAGATAACGCAATAATAACATAATTATTAAGTTTGGGCGTGCTTCAGGTGATGGTCTGAAGCTAACGTAGTCTATGGTTAGGCTCTGCACAGACATGTTGGGTGCACATACATTACTGTTATAGTAATCTAGTATTAATTCTTATACTCCTGCAAACTTGAATAAAAAAATAGAGGGATATTTTTAGATATAACTTTTCCCTCTGACGCTCTTTCTCCCCAACTGTCTCTCTCGGCACTCGAGCATAGCCCCTATCCCAGGTATAGACTCGTTGACGTCAGAGACCCTTCGTAATTTGACGTGTAAACATTCTCGTCCCCTTCCACGGTTTACTCTCCGCTTGCTTTCCTTGATGGTTCAATAAGGCAATAACGCCGTGACAGGTCCTCTCATTCCCACCCAGCACGTTGAAGGAAAAAAGACACGAACCAAGGGGAACAAACAGAAATTTATTTACTTAATATTACTTACATTTTCGTTTTGAATTGTCTTATATGCTTTCTAAGAGCATCAATCAAGTCGTATTTTCTCTGAGATGGAAATGAGATGTCGCCCAACAACGGTAATGTGCTGTGCTTTTGTGGTTCTGTTCTCCATCGCTCGTTCCGTGGATGCTTCATTCGGGGACAGACAGTACCTCAACGAATGGGCGGTGGAGATTCCGGGAGGACCGGACGCCGCAAGGTCCATCGCCAAAGAACTAGACTACCGACTGGTCCGCCAGGTATGTTAGCGCCACAGCAACGCCCCGAGACCACGTTTATCCTCGAGTAGTATTTGAACTGTGTACTTCTCTCTTTACACTATACAATTAATATGTTAAATTTGGCTCAGGGAATATCCTTGTCTTGGTCTCAGTAGCCTATTCAGCTTTGTTTGATAAATTATTCAGTTGGTTGTATTAATACATAGCTGTTGAAAGCTCATGGAGGGCGCCACGGCAGCCTCGTTGCTGATGTTGTAGCCCGTACAGCAGCATCCTTACTGAACTTCTGCTTCAGCCAAGATTAAAACACTACAACTATAGTGATTGGTGTATTCTGTCAATCATCTTCATTATTCTGGTCAGAGTGAGCAGGGAAATTCAATTGTGTAACCTATGAAATGTCCATGATTGTATTTTTTTACCATCAGTGTATTTCGGTATCACTGTTACTTTATATTAAGTAAATTGATATCATCAATCAAAAACAAATCATTCAGTCTATCAGTGTATTTGGGCAAAATATGGGGATCCAATCCATATTTGAAGACTTATTCTTTTGAACAAGTTCATTTTGTACTGTATACATTAGCCCCCTTCTGTAAATATGTCTATTCGCAATGTTGTAATTCACTGTCTACCTTGTCCAAAACATTAGGCCTGTACACCCACTGATGAGTTCTCTATAGTCCACTCAGAGGAACCTATCTCTCTGACTACACAGGTCAACAACCTATGTTTCCATTCGGCCAGGAGGATGGGTGCCATATCAGCATTATCAATATAATAGGCCTGAACTGTGGCTTAGAATCATTTATAGGTTAGGCCTAAATAATTTATGCAATTTTATTTTCATTTTATTTTCTCCCTTGACCAAAGCACCCTCTAGTGGCCTCATGGGTGGGTGTTTTAAATATTTTTAATAATTTCGTAATGAATAAACTTGTTTTTTTTTAACACAGAAAATCTGGTGTTTCTATGTCAAACGGTTTTGTTATATTTCAGTCTTCTGCGATGTATATAAAGTGTAATATTGGGATGTAAACTCAAAATGCAATACATTTCAACTATATCTGACATGGTACAGGTTTCTTCTTTTTTTTGTGTTAGGCATATGCTTTTGTTTCACACTAGATTTATTTAAGAATACCACGAAACACTCTGTGTGACCCTGATTTAAAAGGTAAACAGTAATATCTGTGATTGATTCATTATTTGCACATTTGCACAATTGGTGTGATATGGTGACAAACACCTGTAGATTCCGTGGGTTCAGCTGTGTTAACCTTTGCTTTCTGAGGAAATTGCTGAACAAAGCCTGCTGTAAATACAGTCAGGTCCGATATTATTTGCACCTTTTATAAAGATGAGCAAAAAAGACTGTATAAAATAAACAATACAAAATACTGAGCTATAAAAAAAAGTGAAAATTATATTATTGTAAATTAATACAATTGCTCAGAAAAATAGATTTTATCAAGTTATATAAAAAAAAATCTCCAAAATATAGGGGTCAGAATCATTGGGAACCTTTACTTTCAAACCTCCAGCCCCCCTTTAAAACATTTTTTTTATTCAACTAGGCAAGTCACTTACTAAATACCTTTTTGCCCCACTGTAGCTCAATATATCGATTATTTATTCTATGCAGTCTTTTTTGTTCATCTTATCAAGGGTGCTAATAATTTGGGACCTGACTGTATAAGTACCAAGGAAACTGGCACGGCTATTGTGGTATCTGCCTTCCAGTCACATAAATATAATAATATAATATCAACATCTACCGACGTTGGAGAACGATCTAAGGTAGCCTAATGATTTAACAAGCTGTTCAAGACATTCAAAGTGAGATGTGTGTAACATGACGCAAGGCGCTTGTATGGCGATGCCAAAGGAAAATGCCCATCCTGGGTGGACAATAAGATTCTATTCTATAATTAAAAAGGATTGCATTAACAATTACATGCAGTCCTCTGTTAGGGGATTGACAGGAAGAGGTTAATGGTGTTACACCACTGCTGTGAGATACTCAACAACCCACCACTCTCCTCGTCTGCAGATTGGGACGCTAGAAAACCATTACTTGTTCAAACACCAGACTCATCCTAGCAGGACGAAACGAAGTGCCGATCACATCACCAAACGCCTGTCTGAGGATGATCGGGTAAACAATCCTGTATCTGTAACATTGTCTGTGGCTGTGTCTGAACTGGTACCCTGTGTCCTATTTAGTGCTCTACTTTTGGCCAGAACACTTGTGCGTGTGCATTAGCAACGTAAACAAAAGGACAGTATGAACATAAGTCATTGACAGATTGTTTTGGCCTATGTGGTCCAGCGGTTATAGCTGCGGAACCCCGGCACGCAAGTATGCCAGAGTCGGCATACGTTTGAATCCAGCCCACTGCCCCTTTGACTTTAGCCTGGGTGCCAGTCTGTTTCTGCTATCATGCCAGCTACTTGTGAGATTGTCATGCCAACGACAATGCCTTGGCTTGACAACGACAATGGAGCAGGCGAAAGCACAAACAGATCTGAGACCGGGCGACTTTGAGTCCTCCTCCCCTCTATCTTCCCATTTCTCCAACTGTACTATCGCTTAAATAAAGCTCAATGAATATGAAATGAATGGGACTGCCCCACCCCTTATAAAAATGTTGATTGATTCTCTCATCTCGTTGGGTGTCTAGGTATCGTGGGCGGAGCAACAGTATGAGAAGCAGCGCAGTAAGCGGGCGTCGCTGGGATCATGCCGGAACTGTCCAGTGGACAAGCTGTTCGATGACCCCATGTGGAACCAGCAGTGGTACCTGGTATGTCCTGAAGAGCCACACATTCCTTTATCTTTCTCATAGGCTAAGTCATACCCAGTTGGTGACATATCAGTTTGGATATTAAGATTGGTCTATTAAGGTTGTTTTTTGGTTGTCTGGTGGTCCATGTGGTATTTTGGTTGTCATTGTGGCTAATAGCTGATGCCACAATGTTAGAATTCAAACCCTACATACACAGCAATCAAAAATGTGTTTTCTAACACTAGGTTGGGTGTTTATGTTATTTATGGTTATTTGGTTCTCATGGTGGCCAATAGCTGGTGCCAGAATTGAAGTCCTACATAAACTGCAGAAAATGTGTTTTCTGACCCGACCATCAGTTCAGATCCAGCTGGTGTCTTCTGCTGCCTTCTGTTTGGCCTGATTCACAAACACAATCCTAGCCTGGTCCCAGATCTGTTTGTGCTGTCTTGCCAATTCCTAATGGTCATAGTCACTAGGTATTGGCAAGACAGCACAAACAGATCTGGGACCAGGCTAACACAATCCCAGAGCCTTCTGAGATTCAGCGCTGGCAGGGATGGACAGCTCCCCAAATGCTGAGTGTGTCACAGTGCGGAGACTTTGCCTTCACAACCCTTTTGGATGTACAGCCATACATATTGTTTAGTGATGAGCTTGCAGGTCTCGTATTAGGGGTTTGAATATATGTTGTGGGATAGTTTATATCACAATTAGCACCTGTCAAAATGAAAGGAAAACTTTATATGTGCGAGGAATACTGTGTGTGTGTGTGTGTGTGTGTGTGTGTGTGTGTGTGTGTGTGTGTGTGTGTGTGTGTGTGTGTGTGTGTGTGTGTGTGTGTGTGTGTGTGTGTGTGTGTGTGTGTGTGTGTGTGTACATGCGTTTCACAGCGAGATAGGATGAGACAAATATCTTCAGCGATCACGCATGAATATGTATAGGAAACTTGAGAAATGTGAGACAATAGGTTTTTACTCTGTGATAAGCAAATGAATTAGTAATCATCCAAAATCCCAGGCAAAGGACCCATTTGTTGAATTGAACATGCTGGCCTGGTAGGCGATTGTAAGGGAAATCAACTTTCTCCCACCTTAATCCAGTGGAACGGAATAGGCCGTCACGCATTAAGGCCCAATTTAGCGGTTATTTTAGCCCATTGAAGCCAAGTGGATGATAGTGTCACAGCTGTGTATTCCCTACCGGATACATTACAGACAGCACATTCACTTTGTCTTGTGTTCAGGATTAACCTACGGTAGTCCAATTGGACTCCTATTCCATGTCATTAGTGATGGATTTCTTTCATCGGTTATGTTTCGATAGCTTCCAATAATAGCATTTTAGCAATTATTGTGAGAGTGGAGAGAGCAGTTTGTAATGGTTGATTCAAAGTACTCTGTCATTTATTAAAAGCATTGGCCGTGTCCAGATACCTTGCGTGTAACGCTCGTCTGAAGAAGAGGAGCGTGGTACGTGTTCATGATCATTTATTCAAACTGAACACTCGAACAAAATAACAAAGTGGAACAAAACAAAACAGTTCTGTCTGGTGCAGAAACACAAAACAGAAAACAACTACCCACAAACCCAGGTGGGAAAAAGGCTACCTAAGAATGATTCTCAATCAGAGACGATAGACAGCTGTCCCTGATTGAGAACCATACCCGGCCAAAACAAAGAAATACAAAAACATAGAAAAAATAACATAGAATGCCCACCCAAATCACACCCTGACCAACCCAAAATAGAGACATAAAAAGCTCTAAGGTCAGGGCGTGACATTGCGTCCTAAATAGTAAGCCATTTGGGTATGCTGAAATAGAACATTTTATAGTATGTAAAATGTCAAAGATTGTGTATGTTTATGTTTAGATGCCAGGATGTCGTACTCATTTCGGCTTTTTATCTAGTGCGAATTCGCTACGTGCTACCGAGGAAGATAATCGTCTTTTCAGACCCACCTGTGTTTGACAACAGGCCTAGCTAATAATCAGCTGATAATCAGACAAGGGGATTGAATACCGAAATGAACGAATGGTGGTAAACAAAGCAATTGCGCATAAGATGACACATTCTCAGTATGGGTGAGCCCACTATGTTGATATGTGTTACTTACTGAGTATATTTTTACTAAACAGTATGTTCTAAGTAGTATGATTAACACATAGTATGTCATTTCAGTAAGTAGTAGGCAAGACATATTTCAGACACAGCCATTAAGTCACTGTTTCAAATGTCTTCATCAGTTTTCCAGTCAACACCTGTTATTTCAAAGATAGGACGTGTGTTGTCTGTCTGTTTACATGCGTCAGTGTGTGTATTTTATCTGCTCTATCCATTTTCCCTGAACTTGATGTTATGAGTCACTCATTGCAGGAAATAAGAAAATAAATCGAGATGGCCCCTTTTTACTTATCTGGGCTGATGATCCTAATTGAATTGGTCATGAAGTGCTCTCATTTACTGTACGCCAGTAAACGGCCATGGCTGACAAACACCTACTCCCGCCCACTCACTTGTGACAGCACTCTGATTGGCCTGGGGTGGCCCTAGGGACTGTCAGTCAGGGACATCGAATAGGCAAGAAGCAACGAGACAATGTCAATGTTTATTTCTTACATTTCTTCTATGACGGCTTTATCTTTAGGAGGGCATCTACTCGACTATAGATCGGCAGATATATAGAAAGAAAGAAAGATAGAAAGAAAACAGTAGTAATAACCAAGAAAATAGAGATGTGAGGGAGTGGTGGGTGGGAGGAGATAGAGGAAGAGAGAGCAGCAATGAGACCGTAGTTATTGAGAGGATAGAGTGATCGTGAGAGGAAGGGAGGGGGAAATGAGTGCGTAGAGAGGTAAAGGGATGGAGGGAGGGATGGAAGAAGAGGACATGGACAAAGGTATGGCTGTACTGATGGACAGCAGAAACGAAGAGAGGTTGAGTTAGGAGCAGAAGGAAGTGAGCGAGAAAGACAAAATTGAGAGAGGGAGGGATGGAGAGAGAGATGTGGAGAGAGGAAAGATGGAGGGAGAGATAGTGACTGCGTGCAGGGAGAGTGTCTCTTTGTGTCCCAGGAGTGGGTGACTGCCTGATAAAGCAATCAAAGGAGTGACTCATAATAGATTGAGATTCCTAGCTCCGTCATGGGCTGTGTGTGTACGTGTCTGTGTGTGTGTGTGTGTGTGTGTGTGTGTGTGTGTGTGTGTGTGTGTGTGTGTGTGTGTGTGTGTGTGTGTGTGTGTGTGTGTGCGTATCATGCGTGCATGCATGCTGATCTCAGGTCTCAGTTTGTGCACGTAAGCGCATGTGAATGCCGATGTGTTTGTTTACCGCAAGTGTCCATTCTAAATGTATGCTTGTGCGTGCGAGCTGGGCTGTTTGGAGACAACAGGTTATGTGCCAGTCAATAGATGAGTCATCCAATAAGATACCAAGACAGAAGAGCTACAGAAGCCATCAATAGGACTGCACAGCTTGATTTCTGATATCTCCGATATGCTGCCACATTCATACATTTTATCATATATGTCATATATTTCACTGTTTTGTCAACCGTCCCTGTAGCATAAACGTATGGTGTGGCATCTGTGTGGATGGATGAATAGGATGGTTTTAAAGATCATTTTAAACAGAGACAGTCTCCCACAACCACCCTGATCCCTTCACTTCCTCCAGTAACCAGAGGGAAACAGAGAAAGGGGGAGCTAAAGAGGAGAGAGAGAGAGAGAGAGAGGGTAGATGGGCGAGAGAGAGAGAATCATTGGGGAGGAAATGGAGCAGGGGAGAGAGAGAGAGAAACAGAAAGACAGGGTCCAAAAGAGAGCGCAAGAGACGGGATTGAGAGGGAGCAAGAGGAGAAGAGAAAAAGAAGGCGAGAGAGAGAGAGAGAAAGGAGAAAAGGAGAAAGGAGAAAAAAGAGCGAGAGAGAGTGGCGTTCCGCAGTGTCTGTGCATAATGCGGAAGCAGAGCAGCTCCAAAATGTTCCTAGTCTTTTTTTTGTCCTGTCTCCTGCTCTGAATCATCCCATCTGCCCTCAGGGAGGACTGCTGCTAGCACGGCACTGCTGTACTCTTACTCCCCACTGATTAGCCAATTAACACTAGTTGGGCGCCCCACACATATACACACTCATTACATGCATTAAAGGGACCACTGATTATTAGATAGAGGATTGGTAGAGGTGACAGAGGCTTAGCCTTGCACTATGACACATAATCATGACATATTATCATTTTATTACACATCGCAAGATTCACAACCTTAGCACGGTCTTCATTGAACCACGTATATAAATAATTTAGTTCTGGGCTGAAATATTAGTCTGAACACTCTACATAACAAGGTTTTCTACCGTAAGCAGTCAAGAGAGCCAGGACAAAGCAACATATTAATAATGAATTGCTAAAGGTCCATGTGGGACATGACTGTCTCCATTAGCGAAGATGGAGATAGTGTAGCCCGACGGCCGTCTTAGGTTGACCTTTCTCCATTCTTTTCTTAATACTTGATTTTCACAGAGGCAATTTAGGTGAAGTACCTCATTCCTTAATTGTTAGAATGCCTTTTTTTCCAGTTTCAGTATAGGTGTGCTACTTCCTGTATGTAAATTCTGTGCCAATGTCATGCGTATGTCAATGAGCTTATAAACTCTATGAACACTGTATATATGCTTTAGGAATAGGGTTCAATAGTTCAACAATTGTCATGAAAACCTCTCTCTCTCCTTCTCTTCCAGCTTATATGACCTTAATGTATGCTTTAATGCTATATGTACTGTATACATGATTTAATTACAAATAACGTAAACTACTCTCTCCTCCTCCTCCTGTGTCGGCCATTCCAGCAAGACACTCGGGCGTCGTCCTCCCTGCCCAAGCTGGACCTCCACGTAATTCCCGTGTGGAGGAAAGGGATCACAGGGAAAGGAGTGGTCATCACCGTGCTGGATGACGGTCTGGAGTGGAACCACACCGACATCTACCCCAACTACGTAAGTCCACATTTCCATGGCAACAGAAATCACTAAGGGAGACCGTTCCCATAGCAACATCGGTGACACTTACACAGCCATCCATGAAGCACTAATAAGCAGTAATAAATTGCAATATGATAGGTGGTGATGACGGTTGTAAGCGTGCATAGATTATGGAATGGAATTATTATGGAATTATTATGGTCCTGGATTATTTTTTTGTGGTTGTGTTGACAGGAACTACAGTATAGGTGGCTTGGAGGCAAACAGTTCTTTCTCTATGAGACACAAGGGATTGTGAGACAGCCCTAGGGTCTTTCTAGAGAGGCAGAGAGAGAGAGAGAGAGAGAGAGAGAGAGAGAGAGAGAGAGAGAGAGAGAGAGAGAGAGAGGAAGTATGACAACAAGGCTGACTATAATTAGCGCGACTGTGATTAATCAAAGGGACTTAATCAAGCGAGACGCTTATCCATCTTCACTCAAAGTCTCAAAGCAGACCTGTTTCAGTGATTCTGATGCAGTGTAGGTATAAAGGTGCAGCCTGACCTCAGAGCCATACGAAACATACTATACACATTTTCCTGCATCGCCAAGACTTATGATATGTACTAATCGTGTAGTTACTTTAGACAGAAACAAAAGTAGGGTGGTAGGTCCGGGGAGGATGGGTGGGGGCGTATACCTCGAACCGACTAGCGATCCAAAGGTTGCATCGAGTCGCACAGGGGACAACTGTGGCATTTTAGGTAACCCGTTTCCTAAACCTTTTCGTGTTTCTTCGTTAATAAATAGAAGAATGTCTTCACATCACGCTGCGCCTTGGTCTCCTCCATTCAACGAACGTGACAGTAGCAATAAACCTTTCAGACGAAGACATATTGACAAATGTTTCGACATTCCCCTTTCTCAAAAATAATGGCTTTGTTTCAGCCCTAAATAATTTCCTACCTCGTCCTCTTGTCTGGTGTTCAACCATCCATGTAATTTACATGTCCCTCTCAGTGACAGGTCCCCGGTGCGGTCACCTAAGTGGGTTAAGTGGGTTGACAGATTGGGTTCTGGAGCGTATGGTGATTTTCCCTTCTCTCTCTTTCTTCTCCAGGACGCAGCAGCCAGCTACGATTTCAATGACAACGACCCTGACCCCTTCCCCAGATACGACTCCACCAATGAGAACAAGTAAAGTGTCTATTTATTTTAGGGATATGCCTGCTATCATGTTTTTGTTGTTGTGAGAAGCGTGTAGCATTTTTCACACACATTTGTCTCTTTTCAAATCCTCACTTGTATATTCATTATTTACATGCATTGGCATATTACTTATGTGGGCTATGTAGCATAGTAGCCAATAAAAATGATCTTGACATCCAGTATTAATGGAAAGTACATGTTCCTCATTGTTCGGGTCCCATGCAGTCTGGTGACCACTATAAAACCCATGTAATCCTGTTCCTAGTTACAGCATCCTCACTGTCGATTACACAACTAGATAAGAAGGGGAGCAGCCAGCTATCCTGCTAGACACACACAGGTCACACTCGCTGGAAATGGGCATATCTGGCACACACAGATGGAGCTGTTGATGTAACAACAGTTATATATATATATATATATATATATTTTTTTTTTTTCTCGCAGATTCCCAAGGAATTTATATATTTACCATTTTTCTACATTTAACGTAAAATACAGTATTTATTGTACTACATACAGTGAGTATAGAAAGTATAGAAAACACATAAAATCAGACGTTTTTCGGCTTTATTTACACACAGTAACCCACAATATCCAAAACATAAAAACTCTGAAAACGAATTACAATGAAGACAGTAAAATACCGTATTTGGATAAGTGAACACCCCCCTGAGTTAATACTTGGTGGAACCACCTTTTGCTTTAATTACAGCCATGGGTCTCTTTGAATATGTCTCTACTAACTTTGCCCACCTAGACTGTGCAACATTTGCCTACTCTTCCTTGCAGAATTCTTCAAGCTCGGTCAAATTGCATGGTCACCGCTCAAGGACTGCACTCTTCAAGTCATTCCACAGAGTCTCGATGGGATTTAGGTTGGGGCTCTGACTAAGCCACTCAAGGACATTCACCTTCTTGTCTTTCAGCCACTGTATGGTTGCTTTGGAGGTGTGTGCTTTGGGTCATTGTCATGTTGAAACGTGAACCATCTTCCCGTTGTCAACGTCCTGGCAGAGGGCTGCAGGCTCTCCTCAAGAATTTGTCTGAATTTTGCACTATCCATTTTCTCTTCTATCCTGACAAGTGCTCCAGTCCTTGCTGAAGAGGTCTTGGAATTTGTGATTTTTGGAAAAGCTCAAACAAGACTTGATGTGGCTTTTTTTGAGGAGTCTTTTTTTTCTTGCCACCCTCCCATAGAGGCCAGATGTGTGGAGCGCATGTGATATTGTGGTCACATGCACACATTGACCAGTCTTTGCCATTAAGGCCTGAAGCTCCTTCAAAGTCGCCATTGGCTTCTTGGTAGCCTCTCTGATCAGTCTCCTCCTTGCCCGGTCATCCAGTTTGGAGGGACAGTCTGATCTATGCAGGGTCTGGGTGGTGCCATACTCCCTTCTACTTCTTAATAATGGTATTAACTGTGCTCCGAGGGATAGACAAAGCCTTTGAAATCTTTTAATATCCATCCCCTGACTTGTGCCTTTCCACAACTTTATCTCATACATCTTTCCACCCAGAGTGGATTATTTGCTTTGAATTGCACTACTAAGCAGTAGAGTCCTCTGTGAACAACTGCTTTTAATCTGACCTAATACAAATCAGTACAATTGATCACAGATGGATGCCAATTAGCTTGATTTGTGATCTGGAAGGTGGTCGGTTATGCCTCAGAAAGTTTGCAATTGCAATTGTAAGGAGGGGTATTCACTTATCCAAATAGGTTATTTTACAGTTTTTTCAAATTTGATAAGTTTTCATTTCAGGCTGTAAGGCAACAAAAGGTGAACATTTTGAAAGGGGGTGGTGATTTTCTATACCCACTGGACATGCCCATAAGATTGTAGCCTGGGAGCCATATATGTTGTACTGTAGGTTAGTGTTTGAGTCAGTAAAATTAGTGCCAGAATGACATTCAGACTGGAAAGATTTAGTTGATAGCCCATCTCCCATTGTGCTTGTTAGCATTAGCTTGTGGTAGATCCCATAGATGTAGAATTACAGAATTACAGATAGTAGAATTATATTAGTTATATGCCTATGCGTACAGTGGCTTGCGAAAGTAATCATCCCCTTGGCATTTTTCCTATTTTGTTGCCTTACAACATGGAATTAAAATATATTTTGGGGGGTTTGTATGATTTGATTAACACAACATGCCTACCACTTTGAAGATGCAAAATGTTTTTTCTTGTGAAACAAACAAGAAATAAGACAAAAATATGGAGAGCTTGAGCATGCATAACTATTCACCCCTCCAAAGTTAATACTTTGTAGAGCCACCATTTGCAGACATTATAGCTGCAAGTCTCTTGGGGTATGTCTCTATAAGATTGGCACATCTAGCCACTGGAATATTTGCCCATTATTTAAGGCAAAACTGCTCCAGCTCCTTCAAGTTGGATGGGTTCCGCTGGTGTACAGCAATCTTTAAGTCATACCACAAATTCTCAATTGGATTGAGGTCTGGGCTTTGACTATGCCATTCCAAGACATTTAAATGTTTCCGCTTAAACCACTCAAGTGTTGCTTTAGTAGTATTCTTAGGGTCATTGTCCTGCTGGAAGGTGAACCTCTGTCCCAGTCTCAAATCTCTGGAAGACTGAAACAGGTTTCCCTCAAGAATTTCCCTGTATTTAGTGCCATCATTCCTTCAATTCTGACCAGTTTCCCAGTCCCTGCCGATGAAAAACATACCCACAGCATGATCCTGCCACCACCATGCTTCACTGTGGGGATGAAGTTCTCGGGGTGATGAGAGGTGTTGGGTTTGCAACAGACATAGCATTCTCCTTAATGGCCAAAAAGCCCAATTGTAGTTTCATCTGACCAGAGTTCCTTCTTCCATATGTTTGGGGAGTCTCCCACATGCCTTTTGGGGAACATCAAACGTGTTTGCTTATTTTCTTCTTTAAGCAATACATTTTTTTCTGGCCACTCTTCCGTAAAGCCCAGCTCTGTGGAGTGTATGGCTTAAAGTGGTCATATGGACAGATACTCCAATTTTCGCTTTGCAGCTCCTTCAGGGTTATCTTTGGTCTCTTTGTTGCCTCTTTGATTAATGCCCTCCTTGCCTAGTCTGTGAGTTTTGGTGGGCGGCCCTCTCTTGGCAGGTTTGTTGTGGTGCCATAGTCTTTCCATTTTTTATATAATGGATTTAATGGTGCTCCGTGGGATGTTCAAAGTTTCTGATATTTTCTTATAACCCAACCCTGATCTACTCCACAATTTTGTCATGGTGTCGCTTGCTTGGTGGTGCCCCTTGCTTAGTGGTGTTGCAGACTCTGAGGCCTTTCAGAACTGGTATATATATATATATCATATATATCAGATCATGTGACACTTAGATTGCACACAGGTGGACTTTATTTAATTAATTATGTGACTTCTGAAGGTAATTGGTTGCACCAGATCTTATTTAGGGGCTTCATAGCAAAGGGGGTGAATACATATGCACGCACCAGTTATTTTTTTCACTTCACTTCACCAATTTGGACTATTTTGTGTATGTCCATTTTATAAAATCCAAATAAAAATCCATTTAAATTACAGGTTGTAATGCAACAAAATAGGAAAAATGCCAAGGGGGATGAATACTTTTGCAAGGCACTGTATAAGCCAACCATAGCAACTCAAAGCAGTCCATTTGACCAAAATGCCACATCGTCGAAATCTCTCTTTCTCTCTTTCTCTCTCTCTTTCTCTCTCTCTCTCCTCTCTCTCTCTCTCTTTCTTTCTTTCTGGGCCTTTGTCTCACAGACAATACCTGTACATGATGACTCACTCTAAGCCAGCTGTGAGGGTTACACAAACACACACTCAGCCCCACTTCCCACCCCTGTTAGTGCACTCTTTTGTTGTCAATGTGCTCTGATCACACACTGTATAATTTAGACTCCAGCAGTAGGCTGTTTATTGTCTCCTATAGGCATGCCCGAATGACATGAAACCAAAGGGCCTTCCATTTTTGGTTGACAAGATTCTCCCTCAATATCAATATTTTCTATGGCAAGCACATCATTAAATGAAGAATCTTACATAACCACATTGAAACGAATTGAGGGACACTGGCTCTCTCTTTCAAGAGGTTTTATGATGGATCCAATCTGTTTTTGAGATGTTTACGTTTACTGTAAGCAATACTGACATATACTATAAACCAGTTTGTAAAGGTTCCAGATCAGACTTGTTTATTCTGAATTCACTGCTACATGTATATGAAATTAGAACTCAGAATATTAGAAATGAGAATTGTGTCAGTTAGTGGGCCAGTTTGTAAAGAAAAAAGCAGTTAAGTATAGTTGTAAGTGTGTGTTCTGTTTCTGTATGTACTCAGGCATGGAACCAGGTGTGCCGGTGAGATCGCCATGCAGGCAGATAACAATAAATGTGGAGTTGGGGTGGCGTACAACTCCAAGGTTGGAGGTAAGAGATGTAGCTAGCAACGTGCATGCCCTACCCACCTGATGATCTTTCTTTTTCTATTTCTGTGTTTGAGGGCTGCAAAATCCCCTTTTCACTTAAATATGCCTAGATGAATTGCTTGAATTTGACTCTGGAGACTCCTTCCCACTCTAGCTTGTGTCACTCGTTTGTTCATGTTAATGTCACTACCGTTGTAATGACGTGTCAAACACTCCAATAATGGCGGAAATGGGCTCAATGGAAAAACATTGGCTTTCCGTTGCACCTATAAGAATGTTAATGCTTCGTCAGGATTTAACACGCCGTCTCAACACTTACATCACAACAAAGAGAAGAAAGATAACTTTATTTTGATGTGTGATTTTTTTTGTACAATTGATAAAAATGCATGATTTAATGTAGTTGAAATGATTATAAATGAGATGTGCTGAAATGAAAGCAACTTAAGAAAAAGAACACTCAGATTATAGTGATATTATGTCTAATCTCACAAAAAAAGGTATAGTACAGTATGTACAGATAGGTGTTATCTAGAGCCAAGCGTTTTGATTTTAAATCGTGTGGCTATCCTTCTCTTATGCAAGAGAACATGACAACGACAGTAGTGAATTAATCATTAATGAGGAAGTCTAGACAGCACAGGTGAGCACAGGTAGGCCTAGACAGAGCCTGTTTTTGGTGGTTGCAGGCAACTTGCAGCCCTTTATATTAATTTATTAATGTATGCAAATACACCCAGTGTATATATGCAAATGAGGCAGATATAATTCTCTTTATTTTATCCCAAAGTATTACAAAGATACCTGATATACTAAGAAAGAAAATATATATGACTGCATAATAATATTTTTGTGGGACATTTTACAATAAATTGAATACCTGAACTCCCACCAAAATGCCTCAATTTATTTATTACAGAACAATCTTTTATGTACTATAATTCAGTCAATATCTGAGTGATTTGTGTGTGTGTGTGTGTGTGTGTGTGTGTGTGTGTGTGTGTGTGTGTGTGTGTGTGTGTGTGTGTGTGTGTGTGTGTGTGTGTGTGTGTGTGCCTGTGCCTGATTATCAAACGTGTCCCGGAGGTCGAGGGGCACCCAAATAGCATATGTGTAGAATTGCATGAAATATGCTTTAAAACTGCTACATTTTATCTCTGCCCCATGGCAAAAAGTGTAGAATTGCAGGAAATTTGTTTTAAAACTGCGACATTTTCTCTTAACCTCATGAAAAATGTGCAGAAAAGCATTGTGAAACTACACATTTTTCTTTCTGTATATATAAAAAAAATGGGGGGGTGGTGGGGCCCCTCAGAGGTTGGTGCTCCAGGGCTCCAAATGCTGTAGTCCGGCCCTGTGCGTGCTGGTTTGTGGGACCCAGACAACAGCTGGAAGATGTCCTGGTGGTGGCCTATTTTTTTGAGCGGATGATTACGCAATACCACTTAACCAAATGACTGAGCAACAATTGGGCATCTGTTCCTCAGGGGGCTAAAACATAGCCACAGAGGAGGCAGTTCATATATAATATTAAAAATAAATAAATAATAAATAATAAATTGCTCTCTCTTCGTCCGCCCACGTGTTCTCGCACACCCCGAGAGCTTCTGGTCAGCGGGGTGGTGGCACCGGGATCCTCATCTCTCCCAAGTGGTCATTCTCTCTTTCTCCCCTTACCCATCTGTCTATCGCCTCCTTTGAATTCCATGCTGTCACAGTTACCAGCCCTTTCAAGCTTAACATCCTTATCATTTATCGCCCTCCAGGTTCCCTCGGAGAGTTCATCAATGAGCTTGATGCCTTGATAAGCTCCTTTCCTGAGGACGGCTCACCTCTCACAGTTCTGGGCGACTTTAACCTCCCCACGTCTACCTTTGACTCATTCCTCTCTGCCTCCTTCTTTCCACTCCTCTCCTCTTTTGACCTCACCCACTCACCTTCCCCCTCTACTCACAAGGCAGGCAATACGCTCGACCTCATCTTTACTAGATGCTGTTCTTCCACTAACCTCACTGCAACTCCCCTCCAAGTCTCCGACCACTACCTTGTATCCTTTTCCCTCTTGCTCTCATCCAACACTTCCCACACTGCCCCTACTCGGATGGTATCGCGCCGTCCCAATCTTCGCTCTCTCTCCCCCGCTACTCTCTCCTCTTCCATCCTATCATCTCTTCCCTCTGCTCAAACCTTCTCCAACCTATCTCCTGATTCTGCCTCCTCAACCCTCCTCTCCTCCCTTTCTGCATCCCTTGATTCTCTATGTCCACTATCCTCCAGGCCGGCTCGGTCCTCCCCTCCTGCTCCGTGGCTCGACGAATCATTGCGAGCTCACAGAACAGGGCTCCGGGCAGCCGAGCGGAAATGGAGGAAAACTCGCCTCCCTGCGGACCTGGCATCCTTTCACTCCCTCCTCTCTACATTTTCCTCTTCTGTCTCTGCTGCTAAAGCCACTTTCTACCACTCTAAATTCCAAGCATCTGCCTCTAACCCTAGGAAGCTCTTTGCCACCTTCTCCTCCCTCCTGAATCCTCCTCCCCCTCCCCCCTCCTCCCTCTCTGCAGATGACTTCGTCAACCATTTTGAAAAGAAGGTCGACGACATCCGATCCTCGTTTGCTAAGTCAAACGACACCGCTGGTTCTGCTCACACTGCCCTACCCTGTGCTCTGACCTCTTTCTCCCCTCTCTCTCCAGATGAAATCTCGCGTCTTGTGACGGCCGGCCGCCCAACAACCTGCCCGCTTGACCCTATTCCCTCCTCTCTTCTCCAGACCATTTCCGGAGACCTTCTCCCTTACCTCACCTCGCTCATCAACTCATCCCTGACCGCTGGCTACGTCCCTTCTGTCTTCAAGAGAGCGAGAGTTGCACCCCTTCTGAAAAAACCTACACTCGATCCCTCCGATGTCAACAACTACAGACCAGTATCCCTTCTTTCTTTTCTCTCCAAAACTCTCGAACGTGCCGTCCTTGGCCAGCTCTCCCGCTATCTCTCTCAGAATGACCTTCTTGATCCAAATCAGTCAGGTTTCAAGACTAGTCATTCAACTGAGACTGCTCTTCTCTGTATCACGGAGGCCCTCCGCACTGCTAAAGCTAACTCTCTCTCCTCTGCTCTCATCCTTCTAGACCTATCGGCTGCCTTCGATACTGTGAACCATCAGATCCTCCTCTCCACCCTCTCCGAGTTGGGCATCTCCGCGCGGCCCACGCTTGGATTGCGTCCTACCTGACAGGTCGCTCCTACCAGGTGGCGTGGCGAGAATCTGTCTCCTCACCACGCGCTCTCACCACTGGCGTCCCCCAGGGCTCTGTTCTAGGCCCTCTCCTATTCTCGCTATACACCAAGTCACTTGGCTCTGTCATAACCTCACATGGTCTCTCCTATCATTGCTATGCAGACGACACACAATTAATCTTCTCCTTTCCCCCTTCTGATGACCAGGTGGCGAATCGCATCTCTGTCTGGCAGACATATCAGTGTGGATGACGGATCACCACCTCAAGCTGAATCTCGGCAAGACGGAGCTGCTCTTCCTCCCGGGGAAGGACTGCCCGTTCCATGATCTCGCCATCACGGTTGACAACTCCATTGTGTCCTCCTCCCAGAGCGCTAAGAACCTTGGCGTGATCCTGGACAACACCCTGTCGTTCTCAACTAACATCAAGGCGGTGGCCCGTTCTTGTAGGTTCATGCTCTACAACATCCGCAGAGTACGACCCTGCCTCACACAGGAAGCAGCGCAGGTCCTAATCCAGGCACTTGTCATCTCCCGTCTGGATTACTGCAACTCGCTGTTGGCTGGGCTCCCTGCCTGTGCCATTAAACCCTACAACTCATCCAGAACGCCGCAGCCCATCTGGTGTTCAACCTTCCCAAGTTCTCTCACGTCACCCCGCTCCTCCGCTCTCTCCACTGGCTTCCAGTTGAAGCTCGCATCCGCTACAAGACCATGGTGCTTGCCTACGGAGCTGTGAGGGGAACGGCACCTCAGTACCTCCAGGCTCTGATCAGGCCCTACACCCAAACAAGGGCACTGCGTTCATCCACCTCTGGCCTGCTCGCCTCCCTACCACTGAGGAAGTACAGTTCCCGCGCAGCCCAGTCAAAACTGTTCGCTGCTCTGGCCCCCCAATGGTGGAACAAACTCCCTCACGACGCCAGGACAGCGGAGTCAATCACCACCTTCCGGAGACACCTGAAACCCCACCTCTTTCAGGAATACCTAGGGTAGGATAAAGTAATCCTTCTCACCCCCCTTAAAAGATTTAGATGCACTATTGTAAAGTGGCTGTTCCACTGGATGTCTTAAGGTGAACGCTCCAATTTGTAAGTCGCTCTGGATAAGAGCGTCTGCTAAATGACTTAAATGTAAAATGTAAATGTAAAAAAGCTATTTGGGGGCACAAGACCACTCTACTTTCGAAGTATGACTTAAAACACTTCAACTACAATTAAAAACAACTAGTTGCTGACGATTTTCATCATGTTGACCCTGTAGGGATCCGCATGTTGGACGGTATCGTGACGGACGCCATCGAGGCCAGTTCTATTGGCTTCAACCCAGACCATGTGGACATCTACAGTGCCAGCTGGGGACCCAACGACGATGGCAAGACGGTGGAGGGCCCCGGTCGCCTGGCGTCAAAAGCCTTTGAGTACGGCATCCAGAAGGTAACATACCACAGTCCTCTCTTTTTTACCCCCTCAGAAAACATATTCATTGTAAAAATGTACTCAAATGATTATTTACCCACAAAGCAGTCAAAACAAACTGAAATCCAAACAAATGGCCCATCTAAATACATTGAAATTGGATTAAAAGTGAAGATAGAAAAGGGACCTAGGCTAAAGGCTACTAAAAACAAACTTAACACTAACTCCTCCCATCAGGGCCGCGGCGGGAAGGGCTCCATCTTTGTGTGGGCATCGGGGAACGGGGGCCGTCAGGGGGACAACTGTGACTGTGACGGCTACACGGACAGCATCTACACCATATCCATCAGCAGTGCCTCCCAGCAGGGCCTGTCTCCCTGGTACGCTGAGAAGTGCTCCTCCACCCTGGCCACCGCTTACAGCAGTGGAGACTACACCGACCAGAGAATAGTGAGTTAAAGTGAACACACCACACCACTGGATAGTGGAGACTACACCGACCAGAGAATAGTGAGTTAAAGTGAACACACCACACCACTGGATAGTGGAGACTACACCGACCAGAGAATAGTGAGTTAAAGTGAACACACCACACCACTGGATAGTGGAGACTACACCGACCAGAGAATAGTGAGTTAAAGTGAACACACCACACCACTGGATAGTGGAGACTACACCGACCAGAGAATAGTGAGTTAAAGTGAACACACCACACCACTGGATAGTGGAGACTACACCGACCAGAGAATAGTGAGTTAAAGTGAACACACCACACCACTGGATAGTGGAGACTACACCGACCAGAGAATAGTGAGTTAAAGTGAACACACCACACCACTGGATAGTGGAGACTACACCGACCAGAGAATAGTGAGTTAAAGTGAACACACCACACCACTGGATAGTGGAGACTACACCGACCAGAGAATAGTGAGTTAAAGTGAACACACCACACCACTGGATAGTGGAGACTACACCGACCAGAGAATAGTGAGTTAAAGTGAACACACCACACCACTGGATAGTGGAGATTGGTATTGTGCTACATTTTGTTATGGTACATTGCGTTTTTAACATGACTTTTCTTTACTGTACCTGTGGTTTCTTTGTTTACTTCTGTGTCCCTGCAGACCAGTGCTGATTTGCATAACGAATGCACCGAGACGCACACGGGAACCTCCGCCTCCGCCCCACTGGCTGCTGGGATATTTGCCCTGTCGCTGGAACAGAAGTGAGGCAACAATCTTGACTTAAAAAATGTCAATGGAATATGTGTTTAGGACTCCCTGTCATAATGAAATGTGTGTGCAAGACTTCCTATCTGATTTCTTATTTGTCCATCCCCACTAACCCCTCCCCCAGCCCTGAGCTAACATGGAGGGATCTGCAGCACTTGGTGGTGTGGACTTCTGAGTTCGACCCGCTAGCCAACAATCCCGGCTGGAAGAGGAACGGGGCGGGCCTGATGGTCAACAGTCGTTTTGGATTTGGCCTGCTCAACGCTAAGGCCCTGGTGGACCTGGCCGACCCGGCCACCTGGAAACACGTCCCCGAGAAGAAGCAGTGCATCGTCAGGGACGACTCCTTCCAGCCCAGGTACAAATACACTGCACTAGTCTAGTAGATCAGAAACATCTAATCCTCCTGACATAACATACATGTTGTATTGTTCACTTCAGACTAATTCTGGTGGGCAAGCAAACTTGTAGTGTACCAGTAATTCCTTTATGGACAGAGTCCCGTGTCCTAAGATGTCCCTGTGTTTTGGCTCTTCTATTGACGCAGATCAAGAGCTCTTTGATAAGACACTATCTCTACTTTTGACTAGTTTCCCATATGGAACAATATGTCAACAGTAAAATGAAAGCTAGAGGTTTGTGTTTGCTCAAGTGTGTTTTTGTGTATTTCATGTTTATGTGTATGTGCGTACGTGCACATGGTCCGTATTGGTAGGAAAGCTGGGATTCCGGCTTAGATTTCTGTAACGGAGGGCTCAAAAAATCTTTGGAGCAATCTTTCATTTGTTAAATCACTTTAGGTTTTTAGGCTTTAGGATAAGCTAAGGCTAGCTGCTAATATTGCTATGTCAACATTTATCTCCAGACTAAATCTGTTCCCGGAGGAAGGGATTTTTTTTTTATCTGAGCAGATGTTTTGTTTACCTTCCTTTTGGATTAACTGCCTCAGGACATGTAGTGCACTAACTACAATAGGTTAGCCACCAAGGCTAGGCTACATCATCTAAATTACCTTCATCTTAAAGGATAGGTTTGGTATTTTAGAGCTTACGGTTATACGGTTCCTTACCCTGGCATTAGTTTACAGGCCAGGAGAGATTGTATTTCATGGTTAGGATTTTCTTATGCAGCCACTACTAGCCTCTGCTAACCCCAAAAAATCTATGGGAGAGATGAGGACATCTGCACAATGTTAAACATTTAAACGCCAAATCAACTGAAATCACCTCAATGATTTGGTCACCTTTACATCACTTAAAGGTCCAATGCAGCCCTTTTTATCTCAATATCAAATCCTTTCTGGGTAACAATTAAGTACCTTACTGTGATTGTTTTCAATTAAAAAGTTCAAAAATAAACAAAAATAGCTTCTTAGCAAAGAGAAATTTATCAAGCAAGAATGTGGGGAGGGGGAAACTGCAAACTAGCTGTTATTGTCAAGGAGGTTTGGAACTCTCTTTCTTATTGGTCTATTAACTAATTTATCACCTGGTGATGTCACCAGGCAGGCCAAAACTCCATCCCACCAAAGGGCAATATCATAACTTTCACAATTTCACAGTATTATTCCAACCTCAGTGTGGAAATATATATAAAGCATAGGAAATCATATCTTTTAATGCACTGGGACTTTAAATGAATAATCTGTAACTATCTTTTGGTATTTGTTTCATTGGCCCACTGTTGATACAGTCCCGAAATGTTTTGCATGTCAGCAATCAAGTTATCAATAAATAGGACTTTCAAAAAATGGAATGTAACTTGCCATATCATCACGATGATGCGCTTTGCGTTTTAACATGTTAAAATATGTTTTTTGAAAGTACTATATAATCTACAAAAATGACATGAAACGGTTTCCCAATCTGGCCCATTGATTTGTGGTTAGTGAATAAAACGTTAGTAATGGCTGTTTAAAGAATTCCCTGGCCCGTAGACTACTGTCAGTATGAGGGACCATATAACTGTCAATTCTAAAATACCAAATGCATCCTTTAAGTTTGCTATCATCTCTAGCTAATGATGATGTCCCTATGCCAGGCAGCTTGGGTTAAGCGACTCAGTGGCATTGACACCCAGTTTCCCCTTTACCTAGGCCATCATGATCATGCCATCTCAGCATCTCAGGAGGATTTAAGACTCCACTTGTGTCATTGCTCACTGGTCTGCAGCCCCCTTCCTCCAGTCCTGTATGCCAGCTTGTTGTGTTTGACTGTATTTGTTAATATATAAATAATGACCATTATATGTTAAGCTAAAGGTTTGGTATGTTGTGCTGTGCTGTGCTGCAACCACAGTACTGATTTCTCCGTGCTGTGTCTTTCTGCCAGGGCATTGAAAGCAGCAGGGGAGATCACCATTGAGATCCCCACCAAGGCCTGTGCCGGCCAGAACAACGCTGTCCTCTCACTGGAGCATGTGCAAGTGGAGGCCAGCATCGAGTACACCAGGCGAGGAGACCTACACATCAAACTCACTTCCCCATCAGGTTCGTTAGACACACGTACATGCACGCGTGCACACACAAAATCTATATGTATACAGTACCTGTCAAAAGTTTGGACACACCTGTTCATTCAAGGGTTTTTCTTTATTTTTTAAACTTTTTTCTACATTGTAGAAAAATAATGAAGATATCAAAACTATGAAATAACACATTTGCAACCATGTAGTAACCAAAAAAGTGTTATTCAAATCAAAATATATTTTATATTTGAGTTTCTTCACAGTAGCCACCCTTTGCCTTGATGACAGCTTTGCACACTCTTGGCATTCTCTCAAACAGCTTCACCTGGAATTATTTTCTAACAGTCTTGTTAGAAAAGCATTCCAGGTGAAGGAGTTCCCACATATGCTGAGCACTTGTTGGCTGATTACAGCGTATCGTTGCAGAATTCTGTGGTAGCCATGCTGGTTAAGTGTGCCTTGAATTCTAAATAAATCACAGACAGTGTCACCAGCAAAGCACACCCACACCTCCTCCTCCGTGCTTCACGGTGGGAACCACACATAAGGAGATCACCTAATCTGCGTCTCACAAAGACACAGGAATTGGAACCAAAATATCTCCAATTTAGACTCATCAGACCAAAGGACATATTTCCACTGGTCTAATGTCCATTGATCGTGTTTCTTGGCCCAAGTAAGTCTCTTTGCAGCAATTCGACCATGAAGGCCTGATTCACCCAGTCTTATCTGAACAGTAGATGTTGTGGTGTGTCTTTTACTTGAACTCTGTGAAGCATTTATTTGGGCTGCAATTTCTGAGGCTGATAACTGTAATGAACTTATCCTCTGCTGCAGAGGTAACTCTGGGTCTTCCTTTCCTGTGGCAGTCCTCATGAGCCAGTTTCATCATAGCGCTTGAGGTTTTTTGTGACTGCACTTGGAGAAACTTTCAAAGTCTTAAAGTAATGATGGACTGTAATTTCTCTTTGCTTATTTGAGCTGTCCTTGCCATAATATGGACTAGGTCTTTTACCAAATAGGGCTATCTTCTGTATACGTTGTCAAAACACAACTGATTTGCTCAAACATTAATTAAGAAGGAAAAAAATTCCACAAATTTACTTTTAACAAGGCACAAGGCCTGTTAATTGAAATACATTCCAGGTGACGACCTCATGAAGTTGGTTGAGAAAAAGCTAAGAGTGTGCAAAGCTGTCATCAAGGCAAAGGGTGGCTACTTTGAAGAATCTCAAATATAAAACTTTTTATTTTATTTGTTTAACACTTTTTTGGTTACTACATGATCCCATATGTGTTATTTAATTGTTTTGATGTTTTCACTATTATTCTAAAATGTAGAAAATAGTAAAAAATAAAGAAAACCCCTGGAAAAAACCCTGGGTTGTCCAAACGTTTTACTGGTACTGTATATATATATATATATATATATATATATATATATAAAGCTCTGGAAAAAAATAAGAGACCACTCCAAAATAATCAGTTTCTCTGGTTTACTATTTATATGTACAGTTGAAGTCGGAAGTTTACATACACTTAGGTTGGAGTCATGAAAACTCGTTTTTCAACCACCTCCACAAATTTCTTGTTAACAAACGATAGTTTTGGGAAGTCGGTTAGGACATCTACTTTGTGCATGACACAAGTAATTTTTCCAACAATTGTTTACAGACAGATTATTTCACTTATAATTCACTGTATCACAATTCCAGTGGGTCAGAGGTTTGAATACATTAAGTTGACTGTGCCTTTAAACAGCTTGGAAAATTCCATAAAATTATGTCATGGCTTTAGAAGCTTCTGATTGGCTAATTGACATCATTTGAGTCAATTGGAGGTGTACCTGTGGATGTATTTCAAGGCCTACCTTCAAACTCAGTGCCTCTTTGCTTGAAATCATGGGAAAATCAAAAGAAATCAGCCAAGACCTCAGAAAAAAATGTGTAGACCTCCACGAGCCTGGTTCAGCCTTGGGATCAATTTCCAAACACCTGATGGTACCATGTTCATCTGTACAAACAATAGTACGCAAGTATAAACACCATGGGACCACACAGCTGTCCTACTGCTCAGAAAGGAGACACGTTCTGTCTCCTAGAGGTGAACGTACTTTGGTGCAAAAAGTGCAAATCAATCCCAGAACAACAGCAAAGGACCTTGTGAAAATGCTGGAGGAAACAGGTACAAAAGTATCTATATCCACAGTAAAACGAGTCCTATATTGACATAACCTGATAGGCCACTCAGCAAGGAAGAAGCCATAAAAAAGGCAGACTACGGTTTGCAACTGCACATGGGGACAAAGATCTTACTTTTTGGATAAATGTCCTCTGGTCTGATGAAATAAAAATAGAACTGTTTGGCCATAATGACCATCGTTATGTTTGGAGGAAAAAGGGGGAGGCTTGCAAGCCAAAGAACACCATCCCAACTGTGAAGAACTGGGGTGGCAGCATCATGTTGTGGGGGTGCTTTGATGCAGGAGGGACTGGTGCACTTCACAAAGACAAATCTGCCTGATACCAGCCTTGCTGAGCACCCCCAGATCATTACCGATCCTCCACCAAATTTCACGTGGGTGAAATTAATCCAAATCCTTATTAATCTGAAACACAATACCCCATAATGACAAAGCGAAAACAGGTTTATAGACATTTTTGCAAATGTATAAAAATATATATTTAAAAAATACTTCATTTTCATAAGTATTCATACCCTTTGCTATGAGACTCAAAATTGAGCTCAGGTGCATCCTGTTTCCATTGAACATCCTTGAGATGTTTCTACAACTTGATTTACCACCTGTGGTAAATTCAATTGATTGAACATGATTTTGAAAGGCACACACCTGTCTATATAAGGTTCCACACTTGACGGTGCATGTCAGACCAAAAACCAAGCCATGAGTTTGAAGAAATTGGTCCGAGACACCAAGACAGGATTATGTCTAGGCACAGATCTGGGAAGGGTACCAAAACAATTATGCAGCATTGAAGGTCCCCAAGAAAACAGTGACTGCATCCATTCTTAAATGGAACAAGTTTGGAACCACTAAGACTTTTACTAGAGCTGGCCGCCCGGCCAAACGGAGCAATCGGGGGAGAAGGGCCTTGGTCAGGGAGGTGACCAAGAACCCGATGGTCACTCTGACAGAGCCTCAGAGTTCCTCTGTGGAGATGGTTGTCCTTCTGGAAGGTTCTCCCATCTCTGCCTCAATCCACCAAACACGCCTTTATGGTAGAGTATCCAGATGGAAGCCACTCCTCAGTAAAAGACACATGACAGCCAGCTTGGAGTTTGCCAAAAGGCACCTAAAGGACTCCAGATTCTCTGGTCTGATGAAACCAAGATTGAACTCTCTGGCCTGAATGCTAAGCGTCACGTCTGGAGGAACCTTGGCACAATCCCTACGGTGAAGCATGGTGGTAACAGCATCATGTTGTGTGGATGTATTTCAGCGTTAGGGATTGAGAGACTAGTCAGGATTGAGAGAAAGATGAAGGGAGCAAAGTACAGAGAGATCCTTGAGGAAAACCTGCTCCAGAGCGCTCAGGACATGAGACTGGGGCGAAGGTTCACCTTGCAACAGGACAACAGGATTAACTTCCGGCACCGACAGAGATGGCCACCTCGCTTCGCATTCCTAGGAAACTATGCAGTATTTTGTTTTTTTACGTGTTATTTCTTACATTGGTACACAAGGTAATCTTAGGTTTTATTACATACAGTCGGGAGGAACTACTGGATATAAGAGCAACGTCAACGTACCATCATTACGACCAGGAATACGACTTTCCCGAAGCGGATCCTGTGTTTTGCCTTCCACCCAGGACAATGGATCGGATCCCAGCCGGCGAACCAAAACAACGATGCCGTAAAAGGGGCAGACGAAGCGGTCTTCTGGTCAGGCTCCGGAGACGGGCACATCGCACAACGCTCCCGAGCATACTACTCGCCAATGTCCAGTCTCTTGACAACAAGGTTGATGAAATCCGAACAAGGGTAGCATTCCAGAGAGACATAAGAGACTGTAACGTTCTTTGCTTCACGGAAACATGGCTCACTCAAGACACGCTATCGGAGTTGGTACAGCCAGCTGGTTTCTTCACTTATCGTGCCGACAGACACAAGCATCTTTCTGGTAAGAACAGGGGGGGGGTGTATGCCTTATGATTAACGAGTCGTGGTGTGATCATAACAACATACAGGAACTCAAGTCCTTCTGTTCACCTGACTTAGAATTCCTCACAATCAACTGTCGACCGCATTATCTACCAAGAGAATTCTCTTCGATTATAATCACAGCCGCATATATTCCCCCCAAGCAGACACATCGATGGCCCTGAACTGACTTCATTTGACTCTATGTAAACTGGAAACCACATATCCTGAGGCTGCATTCATTGTAGCTGGGGATTTTAACAAGGCTAATCTGAAAACAAGACTCCCTAAATTCTATCAGCATATCGATTGTGCTACCAGGGTTGGTAAAACCATGGATCATTGTTATTCTAACTTCCGCGACGCATATAAGGCCCTCCTGCGCCCTCCTTTCGGAAAGCTGACCACGACTCCATTTGGTTGCTTCCAGCCTATAGATAGAGACTAAAACAGGAAGCTCCCGCGCTCAGGTCTGTTCAACGCTGGCCCGACCAATCTGATTCCACGCTCAAGATTTCTTCGATCACGTGGACTGGGATATGTTCCGCATTGCGTCAAACAACAACATTGATGAATAAGCTGATTCGGTGAGCGAGTTTATTAGCAAATGCATCGGTGATGTCGTACCCACAGCAACTATTAAAACCTACCCAAACCAGACACCGTGGATTGATGGCAGCATTCGCACGAAACTGAAAGCGCGAACCACTGCTTTTAACCAGAGCAAGGTGACCGGAAACATGACCGAATACAAACAGTGTAGCTATTCCCTCCGTAGGGCAATCAAACAAACTAAGCGTCAGTATAGAGACAAAGTAGAGTCGCAATTCAACGGCTCAGACACACGAGATATGTGGCAGGGTCTACAGTCAATCACGGATTACAAAAAGAAAGCCAGCCCCGTCGCGGACCAGGATGTCTTGCTCCCAGACAGACTAAACAACTTCTTTGCTTGCTTTGAGAACAATACATTGCCACTGACACGGCCCGCTACCAAAACCTGCGGACTCTCCTTCACTGCAGCCGATGTGAGTAAAACATTTAAACGTGTTAACCCTGGCAAGGCTGCATGCCCAGACGGCATCCCCAGCCACGTCCTCAGAGCATGCGCAGACCAGCTGGCTGATGTGTTTACGGACATATTCAATCAATCCTTATCCCAGTCTGCTGTTCCCACATGCTTCAAGAGGGCCACCATTGTTCCTGTTCCCAAGAAAGCTAAGGTAACTGAGCTAAACGACTACCGCCCCGTAGCACTCACTTCCGTCATCATGAAGTTCTTTGAGAGACTAGTCAAGGACCACATCACCTCCTACCTGACACCATAGACCCACTCCAATTTGCCACAGACGACGCAATCGTAACCACACTGCACACTGCCCTAATCCATCTGGACAAGAGGAATACCTATGTGACAATGCTGTTCATCGACTACAGCTCAGTATTTAACACCATAGTACCCTCCAAACTCGTCATCAAGCTCGAGACCCTGGGTCTCAACCCCGCCCTGTGCAACTGGGTCCTGGACTTCCTGATGGTGAGGGTAGGTGGTGAGGGTAGGTAACAACATCTCCACCCCGCTGATCCTCAACACTGGGGCCCCACAAGGGTGCATTATGATCCCTCTCCTGTACTCCCTGTTCACCCACGACTGCATGGCCATGGACGCCTCCAACTCAATCATCAAGTTTGCAGACGACACTACAGTGGTAGGCTTGATTACCAACAACGACGAGACAGCCTACAGGGAGGTGAGGTCCCTCGGAGTGTGGTGTCAGGAAAATAACCTCACACTCAACATCAACAAAACAAAAGGAGATGATTGTGTACTTCAGGAAACAGCAGAGGGAGCACCCCCCTATCCACATCGACGGGACAGTAGTGGAGAGGGTAGTAAGTTTTAAGTTCCTCGGTGTACACATCACGGACAAACTGAATTGGTCCACACAGACAGCGTGGTGAAGAAACCTCAGGAGGCTGAAGAAATTTGGCTTGTCACCAAAAGCACTCACAAACTTTTACAGATGCACAATCAAGAGCATCCTGTCGGGCTGTATCACCGCCTGGTACGGCAACTGCTCCGCCCACAACCGTAAGGCTCTCCAGAGGGCCATGAGGTCTGCACAACGCATCACCGGGGGCAAGCTACCTGCCCTCCAGGACACCTACACCACCCGATGTCACAGGAAGGCCATAAAGATCATCAAGGACAACAACCACCCGAGCCACTGCCTGTTCACCCCGCTATCATCCAGAAGGCGAGGTCAGTACAGGTGCCGAGAAACTGAAAAACAGCTTCTACTAACATTGAGTGGCTGCTGCCAACATCCTGACTCAACTCCAGCTAGGAAAATTGATGTAAAAAATGTATCAGTAGCCACTTTAAACAATGCCACTTAATATAATGTTTACATACCCTACACTAGTCATCTCATATGTATATACTGTACTCTATACCATCTACTGCATCTTGCCATCTTTATGTAATACATGTATTACTAGCCATTTTAAACAATGCCACTTTTTTATGTTTACATACCCTGTATTACTCATCTCATACGTATATACTGTACTATACCATCTACTGCATCTTGCCAATGCCGTTCTGTACCATCACTCATTCATATATCTTTATGTACATATTCTTCATCCCTTTACACTTGTGTGTATAAGGTAGACTCGCATTAACATCTGCTAACCATGTGTATGTGACAAATAAAATGTGATTTGATTTGATTTGACAACGGCCCTAAGCAAACTGCTAAGACAACACAGGAGTGGCTTCGAGACAAGTCTCTGAATGTCCTTGAGTGGCCCAGCCAGAGCCTGGAGTTGAACCCAATCGAACATCTCTGGAGAGACCTGAAAATAGCGATGCTCCCCATCCAACCTGACAGAGGTTGAGAGGATCTGCAAAGAATAATGGGATAAACTCCCCAAAATATAGGCGTGACAGCTTGTAGCATCATACCCAAGAAGACTCGAGGCTGTAATTGTTGCCAAAATGTGCTTCAACAAAGTATTGAGTAAAGGGTCTGAATACTTATGTAAATGTGAGCAATTTTATTTGAATTTTTAATACATTTGCAAAAATAAAAAATAAAACATGTTTTTGCTTTGTCATTATGGGGAATTGTGTGTAGATTGATGAGGGGAAAAAACTATTTAATCCATTTTAGAAAAAGGCTGTATTGTAACAAAATGTGGAAAAATTCAAGGGGTCTGAATACTTTCCGAATGCCCTGTATATAGGTAAATCTGAAAACTGGAGTTAAACAACTCTATATTGTACATTATTTTCTCCCATTAGGCACCAGCACAGTCCTGCTGGCGGAGAGAGAGAGGGACACGTCATCTAACGGCTTTAGGAACTGGGACTTCATGTCAGTTCACACATGGGGAGAGGACCCCACTGGCACCTGGACCCTTAAGATCACTGACACAGTGAGTCCCAGGGCTGGAGAACACTTTGGCTGTTTCACAAGTTTCATATATTTTAAGGGATATTTCCAATCCAGTATTTTCCAACAAATTTCGAACCACATAGAAAATGTAGCTGGTAATTGCATCAACATGTTGTCTAAACAGGGTGATTTTTACACTCTTTTTCAATTTCCCTCTGTCAGTCGGGGCGAATGGAGAACGAAGGTCAGATCCTAAGCTGGAAGCTTATCCTCCACGGCACGTCAGAAAAGCCTGAGCACATGAAGAAACCCAGAGTGTACGTCCCCTACAACGCTGTCCAGAATGACCGTAGAGGAGTGGAGCACATGGATGACATGATAGAGGTGAGCTTGATAATTAAAGTGGCAATTCACTTCTTTTTAACCTCCTATTCATTATCTCCAGAAGCATACCAGTTTCTACATACAGCAGCATACCACCCTGCAGCCCACTGCTGGCTTGCTTCTGAAGCTAAGCAGGATTGGTCCTGGTCAGTCCCTGGATGGGAGACCAGGTGCTGCTGGAAGTGGTGTTGGAGGGCCAGTAGGGGGCACCCTTTTCTCTGGTCCCCAAAAATATCCAAATGCCCCAGGGCAGTGATTGAGGACATTACCCTGTGTATGTTGCCATCTTTCGGATGGGATGTTAAACAGGTGTCCTGACTGGTCACTAAAGATCCCATGCCACTTATTTGTAAGAGTAGGAGTGTTTACCCCAGCGTCCTGGCTACATTTCCAATCTGGTCTTCATACTGTACCATTATGGCCACCTAATCATCTCCAGCTTACAATTGGCTCATTCATCCCCTCCTTTCCCCTGTAACTATTTCCCAGGTTGTTGCTGTAAATGAGAATGTGTTCTCAATCAACTTACCTGGTAAAATAAGGGATAAATACAGTATGTATGTATGTATGTATGTATGTATGTATGTATGTATGTATGTATGTATGTATGTATGTATGTATGTATGTATGTATGTATGTATGTATGTATGTATGTATGTATGTATGCATGCATGCATGCATGCATGCATGCATGCATGCATTGTCTGTTGACTGACCAGAAATTGAATTCTGTGTGGCTTACTGACCTTATCCACTGAAAAAGTGCAGAACTGAGGAGTTAAATCAACTCCTAGGTAGAAGCTACCTCTAAACCATTTTCTGAAGTTCTGTTCGTCCTTCTCCCTGTCATATAGGAGCTGCCCACCCAGGCTGAGGTTCACCCACCACAGAAGACCCAGCCCCCTCCTCCTGCCACCCCTGAGAGGAAGGAGACAAGACCCTCCTCCTTTCCCCCCTCCCTGGCCCTTCTGCGTCTCCTCCAGACGGCCTTCAACAGACAGACCCCAGCCGCCCTGTCCCAGTCCCCAGCCAAGGCCTCTAGCTGGGGAGAGCAGCACACGGGCAGGGACCCCTCCCTTCCATGGAGAGCAGGCCCTCATGTCGCTCCACAGAAGCTGTACCAGGCCCTGGACAGGATCAACCAGTACCAGCAGGGTGGGCAGGACAACAGCCTGTATAGCGACTACAGCGACGGCTTTTATAGCACCAAGCCCTACAGACACAGAGATGACCGACTGCTCCAGGCGCTCTTTGACATGCTCTCTGACGACAGGCAGTGAGGAGGGAGGATATGGGAGGAGAGTGGGTAAGGCAAGGGCGGAACTCCAGTCCTGCAGTGTGTGTTGGCTTTTGTTCTAGCTTAACAGATCCGGCCCCCGAATCCCAACTTGAGTCGAGTTAGGATTCGGGGCCAAATGAACACACCCGATTTAACCAAACACGGTCTACATTGAAGACCTCCTTCGTTGACTACCGGTAGGTGAATCAGGTGTGTAAGTGCTGGGCTAGAGTCTGCACAGCCCTGCCATTCTCCTTGGTCAAGATTGGCCACCCATGGGGTAAGGGGTGAGAGAGAAAGTGTGAGGAGGTGGGAGCTGGGCATGGAAGGAGGGAGGGGGAGAGTGAACACCAGATAGAAACTCTTCCAGCCAACTGTGATGTTGTTTTTCCAAAAC
Organism: Oncorhynchus nerka; assembly: GCF_034236695.1. Taxonomy (NCBI): domain Eukaryota; kingdom Metazoa; phylum Chordata; class Actinopteri; order Salmoniformes; family Salmonidae; genus Oncorhynchus; species Oncorhynchus nerka. The sequence goes on along the minus strand of NC_088410.1, from coordinate 43,634,263 downwards.
GCTACTTTTCTTTCCTTGCAGCATTCTAGCCTGTCTGTCTGTAGTTTTGTCTTTCATTCTGTACAGTTAGTTTTAAGTCGGTTGCATCTCAATACCCACAAGTGGCTTCCTTTCCTCCTCCTCCTTCCTTTCCTCCTCCTCCCCCCTCCTCCTGATGTATTGAAGTCTAGCTAACCCATAGACCATAGATCTCTGTCATATTGCTTCAGTCTTTTCAGATCAATATGCAGGAAGGAAAGGAGACAAGGAAAGGGAACCCCTGTAGCGTATTTAAATTAATCTGTGGTTGCATTCCACCCCTCCTCCAGCCATCTATCCAATAGTCTTCAAGTGACAGTTAACATCAAAGTCAACGTTCAGCCGATGTTTTCAGCCCTCAAAAGTGGTCTGATGTCAGGATGTGTCCAGGCCCCACGACATCTGTTTTGTAGACCCAGCTGTAATCCCTCAACTCCAAATTAATGAAAAACATAGCCACTGCGCTGCTAAATGCATATAGGGGAAATGCTGCTCTATTTGACACCTTTACCTGTCAGTCGTATTGAAAGTAAGGAGACAAGAGAAGGAGACAGAGATGAGGAAAGGATGTTTTTAAGACTTTTGGGACACAGCCCTATTCTCCCTTCACGGCACTACCTGCTTGAGCATGCTATGTACAATACCTTTAGAATTTCAAGTTCATAATTGTATTATGACTGACACTATTATCTATATATTATACAAAGACAATGAATGTAATGTTGTTTTTACACTGAACAAAAATATAAGCGCATCATGCAAAAAAATGATTCACTGAGTTACAGTTCATATAAGTAAATCAGTCAATTGAAATAAATTCCTTAGGCCCTAATCTATGGATTTCACATGACTGGAAATACAGATATGCATCGGTTGGTCATAGATACATTTAAAATAGGTAGGGGCGTGGATCAGAAATCCAGTCAGTATCTGGTGTGACCACCATTTACCTCATGCAGCGCGACACATCTCCTTCGTATAGAGTTGATCAGGCTGCTGATTGTGGCCTGTGGAATGTTGTCCCGATTCTCTTCAATGGCTGTGCTAAATTGCTGGATATTGGCGGGAACTGGAACACGCTGTCGTACACTTCGATACAGAGCATCCCAAACATGCTCATGGGTGACATGTCTGGTGAGTATGCAGGCCATGAAGGAACTGGGACATGTTCAGCTTCCATCTGTGTACAGATCCCTGCGACATGGGGCTATGCATTATCATGCTGAAATATGAAGTGTTGGCAGCTGATGAATGGCATGACATGACAGTGGGCCTCAGCATCTCGTCATGGTATCTCTGCATTCAAATTGCCAATCGATAAAATGCAATTGTGTTCGTCGTCCGTAGCGTATGCCTGCCCACACCGTAACCCCACTGCCACCACGAGGCACTCTGTTCACTAGGTTGACATCAGCAAACCGCTCACCCACACGGCACCATACATGCTGTCTGCCATCTGCTTTGCACAGTTAAAACCAGCATTAATCTGTGAAGAGCATACTTCTCCAGCGTGCCAGTGGCCATCGAAGGTGAGCATTTGCTCACTGAAGTCGGTTACAACGCCAAACTGCAGTCAGGTCAAGACACTAGTGAGGATGATGGGCACACAGATGAGCTTCCCTGAGACTGTTTCTGACAGTTTGTGCAGAAATGTCTTTGGTTGTGCAAACCCACAGTTTCATCAGCTGTCCGGGCGGCTGGTCTCAGACAATCTCGCAGGTGAAGATGTGGAGGTCCTGGTCTGGCGTGGTTAAATGTGGTCTGCGGTTGTGATGCTGGTTGGACGTACTGCCAAATTCGCTAAAACGACGTTGGAGCTTATGGTAAAGAAATTAACATTACATTCTCTGGAAACAGCTCTGGTGGACAATCCTGCAGTTAGCATGCCAATTGCATGCTCCCTCAAAACTTGAGAAATCTATGGCATTGTGTTGTGTGACAACTGCACATTTTAGAGGGGACTTTTATTGTCCCCAGCAGAAGGTGCACCTGTGTAATGATCATGCTGTTTAATCAGCTTCTTGATATGCCTCACCGGTGAGATGGATGGATTATCTTGGAAAAGGAGAAAGGCTCACTAACAGGGATGTAAAAAAAAATGTGTGCACAAAACTTGAGAGAAATAAGCTTTTTGTGCGTATGGAAAATGTCTGGGATCATATATTTCAGCTCATGAAACATGGGACCAACAATATATGTTGCGTTTGTGTTTTTGTTCAGTATAAATATACTTGACCTCTAAACTAACCACCTCTCTAAACTCCAAATATGAAATCTGTATTTAATATTTATATTTTGACATATTTATTTTGACATATATTTGTTTTTTTGCAAGAGTAGACGTACTCACTGTGCTACTGTATCTCAGCCCCAAATCCTGATTTGGGGAATGTACTTTTGAGGTATATTCACAATTTCAATTTAGGAGTCCGATACTTTATTATGCATAAAAAAATGCAGTCCCCTTACTGTTTTTCAAACTGAAAACTCTTTTATGCTGTTCTATTGAGAAAAAATGTGTAGTAAAGTTCACTTCTTTGCGATTTTCTTTTATAATAGAAAAAAAAGAAAGAACAAGAAATGGGGACAATAAATTACCAAGAACCAATTGGTTGAGTAATTCTTCTGGAGGTTATTCGACCCTCGAGATCTATAGATATAATGAATATGATTAAAGCTTTTGCAAATTGGTCATGTTGAAACCATTTGAATAATTATTTAAACTGACAATATAAAATAACTCTAAAAGGAAACATTTCAAATATATATCTATATATACAGTAGAACTATATACATATATATATACTACACATGTTGTGTAATTTGATTTATTTTAGATTCAAAGTACAACGCTGCATTAAATGAAATATTTTTCTAGAAATTGATCAGTTTATAAAAAATGATATACGTATATATAAATCCCTTAATTCATTCCGTTTATATTACAAGTGGTTTTAGTTGACATTTTCAGTTAAATTCTAGGTTTAAATTAAAACAAAATAAATGGAATTATGAATAGAAATGAACATTGCCAAACTGTTGTGCTGCCGAAGAAAAATAGCTTTTCTGTGTTTGGGTGATTGTAAAACAGGCTTGGATGTCGTTGCTTCATTTACAAACTCATGTTGACACAACTACCTAGTTACATGCAACGCATTGGATATCTTCATTTCTACATTTCTACTCTTTGGTATTAGTGGACCTATCATCATTCAATCCAAGTATACTTTAGTAAACTGTATACTGGTAATACTTTAATGTAGGCGCTTTACACTAAAAGACTATAACTAATTTATAAGCTATATATTATACCTTCATATGCCGGTGAGGCTCTCAACTGCAGGTCGGTAGATGTCACTGCATATCTTATGTCAACTTGCGGTTGTTAGTCTTAGCTGACATTTACACGTATAAATGCTTATGTAGTGCTTATGACAGTGTAATGAACTGCTATGAATGTGATGTTTCCCTATGTATGTAGAGCCCCATACATTACAGTGTTAAGTAGCCCCTATTTTCTGTGGTATTGGCTCTAGCCCTGCTCTCTGCCAAACAAGGTGAAAGATTGAGACGACAGATGAAGAACAGTTTACATGCATCCTATAATTATACATCTTTCAATGTAGCCAGTGTTGTTCTAATGTTTGTTTATATTTTGGATTTAAAATCGATGCTTCTGTCCAAAATTGTTTACAAAAGCTGAAATATTCTGTATGGATGTACAAAATTAGATTTATCGTAATAAACTGCAAAGTGACTTTGTGAGTGTGTCTGAGTTGTTGGGATTGTGACTGATCTGCCACTTGAGTTCATATAGACATTTCAGTTCATATGGACATCTGAGTTCATCGACATTTCAGTTCATATAGACATTTCTGTTCATGTGGACATTTCAATTCATATAGCGTAGACATTTCAGGTCATATTACCTTTCCAAACAAGCTATTGTTTCTTCTGGCCTTGCTGAGAACATTTTGAGTTCCATCACTGATTAATTGCTGTGAATATAGATATTGGAATAGAACAAATATGTGCAATGGCTGGGGGTTCCTGAGGACTAGGTTGGCCTATGTCATACTTTGTCATTTGAAATTCCTAGTCATGTCATATGCCAATTTCATGTTAAATACCACCACCTTGTGGCTAAAAACACAACAGTACACAATGGGGGGATAAACAGTGAACACTAAACCATTGGGAGAAATCTGCCAAAAATGAATAGCTACCCTTTTTCAACGCAGCCAACCAGTATATTACAGTTCCAACACAACTGGACGGGTGAAAGCAGACTCCTAGCACCACATCACTTCCACCTATCCTGTATTTTCAGATTGGTACAGTAGATGAGAGATGGGTGCAAAAAGTAATAGCCTTTTTGTACTTTTCAAAACATGAATTAATTTATACACGTTTTTACAAAGTAACTTGAAGTAATGTTCAACCTATAGGCACTGAACAATAAACAAACACATTACTCATCAATCCTTAACTGTAGAGATACAGTATGTCTGTGCACTTGAAAAAAAAAGTAGAAATGTTGTGGGATAAATACGGTGTAGTTCTCCTTGTTTAACTTCTTATGGCAGGGGGCAGTATTGAGTAGCTTTGATGAATAAGGTGCCCAGAGGTGCCCAGAGTAAACTGCCTGCTACTTAGTCCCAGTTGCTAATATATGCATATTATTAGTATATTTGGATAGACAACACTCTGAAGTTTGTGAAACTGTTTGAATGATGTCTGTGAGTATAACAGAACTCATATGGCAGGCAAAAACATGAGAAAAAATCCAACCAGGAAGTGGGAAATATGAGGTTGGTCGTTTTCAACTCATTCCCTATTGAAGATATTGGTCATGTTGCACTTCCTACGGCTTCCACTAGATGTCAACAGTCTTCAGAACCTTGTTTGATGCTTCTACTGTGAAGTGGGGGCGAATGAGAGGGGAATGAGTCAGAGGTTTGCCAGAATGCCTTGAGCTCGTTCACGTGAGAGTTAGCTCGTGTTCCATTGCTTTTCTACAGACAAAGGAATTCTCCGGTTGAAACATTATTGAAGATTCATGTTAAAAACATCCTTAAGATTGATTCTATACATCATTCGACATGTTTCTACGGACTGTAACGGAACGTTTGGACTTTTCGTTTTGGACGTTTTCGTGCTCGTGTGCCATGAAATTGGATTACTGGGCTGAACGCGCTAACAACAAGGAGGAATTTGGACATAAATGATGGACATTATCGAACAGAGAAACAAACATATGTGCAACAGAGGGTTCTGGATGAGAATGGTGCCTACTCACCTGGGGTGACGCCAGAGTGCCCTGTCTGGTACCTCGATTCCCAGAGGAATCAACCCGGCACCGACCAGCAGTGTGACCTCTGCGACCACATATGGTGCACGAGCGGGAACCCCCTCCGGTCTGCCTGCGTTCCGTCCCTCCCAGCTCCATGGGTATCGGAGAGTGTGTGCAGGAGGATGGAACAACCAGACCCCGATCTGGACGTCTGCCAGCAGGTTGTCAGGCCGGATGGACAGGTCTACCAGCTGGTCGAAGGTGAAGGTGGTGTCTCTGCAGGCCAGCTCCCAACAGACGTCCCCGCGTAGACTACAGCGGTAATGGTCGATCAGGGCCCTGTTGCTCCATCCAGCGCCGGCAGCCAGGGTCCTAAACTCCAGCGCAAACTCCTGGGCGCTCCTCGTCTCCTGCCTTAGATGGTAGAGGCGCTCACCCGCCGCTCTGCCCTCGGGTGGGTGGTCGAATACTGCCCGGAAACTGCAGGTGAACTCCTCAAATTGGTCCAAATCTGCATCTCCCCTCCACATACAGCGCTGACCCACTCCAAGGCTTTCCCGGTGAGGCACGAGACGAGGGCGAAACTCTTCTCACGGTCCGATGGAGCTGGGTGGACCATGGCAAGGTACAGGCTTAGTTTGAGGAGGAAACACTGGCAGCCGGCAGCATATCTGTCGTACCCCTGTGGCATGGATAGATGGATCCTGCTGGGTTCAGGCGGGAAAGGAGCACTCAGAGGAGACCCCGGTTCTGCTGGTGGAGGCGCTGGAAAAACTCCCTGTGTCTCCCAGCGGTCCATATTCTGGACAACGCGATCCATGGCGGCGCTCAGATTGTAAAACATCTCTGTATGTTTCATGACGCGCTCCTCCACCTCCATGGACGGGGTACCTTCTCCTGCTGACTTCATGTAGGGTCAGAGATTCTGTCAGAGTCATGTATAGGTGGCAGGGAAGTCAGGCGCAGGAGAATCAAACTTGTGGAATGGAGTTGTTTAATAACTTGAAAACAAACATTACTCCAAAACCAATAAATAAAACAAAGTGGGTACGAGGACCCGTCGCGCACCAATACAAACAACACGAATACTGAACAACAATCTCTGACAAAGACATGAGGGAAAACAGAGGTTTAAACACAACAGGTAATGAATGGGATTGAAACCAGGTGTGTAGGAAGACAAGACAAAACCAATGGAAAATTAAAAATGGATCAATGATGGCTAGAAGACCGGTGACGTCGACTGCCGAGCACCGCCTGAACAAGGGGAGGCATCGACTTCGGCAGAAGTCGTGACACTCATCCATGTGCACCTTGTCAGTAACAACCACATCATCAACATTAAGGGACATGTGCAGCTGTGAGGAGGATGGTTTATTCTCCAGGTCTTTCATCGTTTTCCAGAACTTCTTAGGGTTAAACCCACAGAGCAAGAACTGCTCCTTAAAGTAACTATAGCTTTAGCCTTTCGCATTGGCGACCCATCCTGACCCCCACCTGTTTTGAGACCCACATTTTTAGCAACAAAAAAATATATAAGTATCATTGAGATAATAAAGCAAACATAGTCTATTTTATGTTTTCTTGAGTAAGGTTTCTCCAAAATGCAGGTCTTCCAGCCTAGCTCAGTGCTTTCTGTTGTGGTGGGGAAAGCCAGTAGAAAATACGGAGCGTTGCGCCGTGATTGGCTCAGTGTTCTGTCACTCATGGGGACACTACGTCACCGCCAAGTCTAAGGGTAGAGCTACAAAATTCTATCCCCATGGATGCTGCCTGAGTTACATTAGAAGTGCCCATCCAAGAAGGCTAAAGGTCATTGGCCATAGAAAAAATTATGTCAAATCACATTATATGTACAGTAGCTTTGATTGGACTGATCATGTCAACATCATACTTTCAAAATCTTAGCTAGCAGTCATCATCATGAATCAAGTTGAGAATCTACTGGCAAATCCTTTTTAATCCTTGTCATATGAAGAGAAATAATGAAGAGAAATTATAGATACAACGTATTGGTGCTAATCACCCATTGGACATAAACATTACAGAACAAGTTGGAAATCGCAAATTCAACAATGAGTGGTTTGGCAGGAATCAGTGACAGCGGTTAACTGCAAGAATTGCAAAGCAATCACTAGCCTGCTATTCAGTGGAGTGGCTATGAGGACCCAAATCTCGGATTAAGGGTCTCTGTTCCAAGTTTAAAATGATAAACACTCAACATTGGTCATGCTGTTGTCATACCCTGATCTGTTTCACCTGTCTTTGTGAGTGTCTCCACCCATCTTCCCCATTACTCCCAGTGTATTTATTCCTGTGTTCTCTGTTTGTCTGTTGCCAGTTTGTCTTGTCTTGTCAAGCTTACCAGCGTGATTTTCCAAGCTCCTGTTTTTTCTTAGTCTCTGTTTTTTCTAGTGCTCCCGGTTTGGACCTTTTGCCTGCCCTGATACTAAGCCCGCCTGTCTGACTATTCAGCCTGCCCTGACCTCGAGCCTGCCTGCCGCCCTGCACCGTTTGGACTCTGACCTGGTTTATGAACTTGTGCTTGTCCTCGACCTGCCTCTTGCCTGCCCCTTGTTGTTTAATAAATATCAGAGACTCAAACTATCTGCCTCGTGTGTCTGCATCTGGGTCTCACCCTGTGTCGTTATAGCTGTCAATGAAGCATGATTTGTGCCTCGCTCAAAACAACAGTTAATTCGGAAATGCGAAAACTGGACTTTGGGAATAAACGAGCTCTGAAAATAAGTTTTGCACGGTCATCCTTCTCGGAATTGTAAATTTGGGCTCTTTCTAGAGGTACGACCTGAAGATCAATGACATCATCATGATCAAACCTTGTTTTTTAAGTTCCAAGTTGTTTTGAATGCACCATAAATACAGAGAATGCCAGACTTTCATGACAAAATTTGCCCACAAAGGACCACAGCACCACCTTCTAATTCTAGTGAGCACAGCACAAGGTGAGTCCAAAAATGTATTGTATGCTGCTGCATAAATGATGTAATATACCAGGTAGATATGTATATCGTAACTAAGAAAGTAATACTAAGTTTATGTTGTGTAGAAAGATAGTTAGTAGCCCATGTGCCTCAGCCTAATAATTTGGTCTATTTACCCCTCTCAATTTCACCTACTGTTCTGACTTGGTGGTGCACATGTAGCCTATAACCTGTTTTAGAGAAATGTAATCATCAAATATTGTAAGAGCTTTCATTGTCTGCTTATATACCCCCTTTATTTATCCTATGGTTCTGACTTGGTGTACAAGAAGAATACTGTAAGAACGGCCCATGTTCTGAATTCTGTCGCTGTACATTTCAAAAGTGCTAAACAAATAGTTATATTGACTATGTCCGTCCTAGCTGGCTAATTAATGTCTTAATTGAAATTACGTCCCCTTATGCCATAGTTTGTACATCTCAATTGTCACTAGAAACCACATTTGTTTAAGCAAGTAGGCCATATCAACTACAGTCTGTTTTTTTAAAGGCAGTAAATGAGGCTGAATGAACTGTTTCGCTGCCAGACAAGGCTCTGCTGATAGCCAGGTGTAGCAGTGGTAAGATGTCAGGACTGCTGTTGGAACAGCTTTATGTATAGGCCCTAACAGTTTATGGCCACTGTTAGTCACAGTTTTAGGGCAATTAATTTATGGTTTATTGTTGTGTTGTGCAGTGGCTTTGCTGGCATGTATCCCACTTTATTTATTGTTTGCCCCACCAAGATTTACATGTTAAAATCGCCACTGGCCTTTCGGACAGCCTGAGTGCACTTATTCTCCTTTGCCTGAAATATAGCCAGTCAGCATGAGTATGTGTGTGCCGAGCTTTTCGCCAAATGGAATTCTTGAGGTGGAGTAACTCTGCCTGATCACGGTCGAACCAGGGGCTGAACCTGTTTTTAATTATTTTTTTCTTTATGGGGCGTGTTTGTTAACAATACCACTGAAAATGCCAAACCGAAGGTCCAAGCGTATTCGACAGAGGGGATCAAGCTTATTCTATACCAATTTACAGAGGCCAGGTCATGAAGGAAGGCTTGTTGATTCATCTCTGGAGAGACCTGAAAATAGCTGTGCAGCACCGCTCCCCATCCAACCTGACAGAGCTTGAGAGGATCTGCAGAGAAGAATGGGAGAAACTCCCCAAATACAGGTGTGCCAAGCTTGTAGCGTCCTAAACAAGAAGACTTGAGGCTGTAATCACTGAAAAAGGGGCTTCAACAAAGTACTGAGTAAAGGGTCTGAATAACTATGTAAATGTGATATTTACGTTAGTTTTTTGTTTTGTTTTTGGCAAAGATTCCTAAAAACCTGTTTTTGCTTTGTCATTATGGGGTATTGTGTGTAGATTGATGAAGGAAAAAATAAACAATTTAATCCAATATAGAATAAGGCTGTAATGTAACAAAATGTGTAAAAAGTCAATGGGTCTGAATACTTTCCGAATGCACTGTACCTGTTTAGCTGAAATGACAGCGGAGAACTGACATTAGGCAGAAATATTAGGCAGATGGAAAGTATGAGGTGATGTTCAACCGTATTGGTAACATTGAGGAGAGTCTACCGGTACTTCCATAACCTGGTTGAGGAACGTACACTGTACAGTAAAGATGGTGATGAAATTGTTGAAATAATATTACCCAGTTATACATTTTCATTGCTGACATCCTCCACTTGTTTATCGCTCTCTTCCAATAGGTTGTCCTTCTCTGCCAGTCTGTGGTTCCTGGCTTCTAGTTTAATGTATTTTTTTCCTGCAGTAGGACTCTAAAGTTATCTACTTGGTTGTTCTTGTCCTGCAGGTCCTTCCCCAGTGCCTCCAGTTGTCTCTTACTTTTCTCCACCTCTTTAATAGTGTTTTCCAGTAGTCTCCCATTCTCTCTCACTTGCTTGGTCATATCATCCAGTTGCGTGTCTTTCTCCTGAAGGTATTTGATGTCCTCATTCAGAAGCTTTGTGTTTTTTTCTAGGCTGCCCTCTGTGGCCGTAAAGATGCTTCGTTTTTTTTCTAGGCTGCCCTCTGTGGCCGTAAAGATGCTTTGTGTTTTTTTCTAGGCTGCCCTCTGTGGCCGTAAATATGCTTTGTGGTTTTTTTCTAGGCTGCCCTCTGTGGCCATAAAGATGCATTTTCTAACGTTTGTGTAATTTCAGCCAGTAGTTTTGAAAGAGGTGTTCACTAGCCAAAACGGGTCCCTGTTTTTTGTATACTATGTCATCCAATTCTGTACTCCATCATCCATTTTGTGTGATATGTTACGAATTTTGCAATTTGTGTGATATGTACAAATCCAATTTGTGCAATACATTACGAATTTGTTGAGCTTAAGATTCTGGCGTGCATCTTTAAATTATTTCTCTCCTCCACAGTTGTGTTCTTCTCTTTTAGCTTCTCTTCAGATTCACTCGATGCCTTCCTCTTCTCCTCAAGTCTGTCGTTGTCTTCTTATTTCTGGCAGCCTGTCTGTCTCATTTAGTTCTTCTTCCAACTTCATCTTTGAGGGAGAGCAATGAGAATCTTTAGATTTCTATTGATCACTGATAATTGTGATGACCATCTTCATGTTATAAAAAGGATTAACCTGACACTATGATGTAAAACAGAAAGGCTTTCTTGATCCTCCATTATCCAAGATGGAAAACCATGAATAATAATAACAAGAGAGAATGTATGCGTTATTATTATTATTATGAAATTACCATATGTCACATTATCCAATCAATTGGCATAAGTAATGGCACATTCTTTTGAATTTCAGGAAATTAACTTGAACTGCAACACAATCTGGCTTAGGGCCCCCAAAAGGCTAGATCTCTGCAGCTCACTGGAATTCAGACAGGCAAACCTCAGGTTACTAGCCCACCTCTCTTATCTTAAGACTACCACAACCTTTATGCATTTGTTTTCTTGTAAAGAATTAAATGAAGGCCTCATGTTGTATCATTTGAAAGCACCCTCCACTCTAATTTCCCCTCTTCCACTCCTTCTCGTCTGCTTTCTCTCCATATCTTATTTCCAAACTCATCCCATCTGCCCAGATTCCCAAAACATCTGGTTGCTTTGGGCATGCTCCAGATGAGAAGCCTCCAGAATCCTGAAGCGGAAAGAGTGAAAAGAGAGGGGGAGAAAAGAAAGAGGAGGAAAGACAAGGGACTGGGATATGAGAGAGGAAAACAACGGAGAAAGACGACTGAGAAAGACAATATTGATATCTTAAAAAGTGCTAGACGTAGAGAAAGATATATATATATATATATATATATGTATATATATATAGAGAGAGAGAGACAGAATAGGAGTATCCTGGCAGCTATCCAGGCCTCAGCCCAAAGCCAGGTCCTGCTGCCGCTTCTTGTCTGTCCAGAACATGGTGCTGTTCCCACTCTGCAAACTGCTCTCAGGTCAGTCCAACTTATCCATCAAGGCACCTTCACTTCTTCTTTTCATCTCTCTCTCCCCCTCTCTCTCTCCTTATTTCTCTCTATACCTCACTTTCCCCTCTCTGTGAATCCTCACATCGCAGGCAATTGGTAAACAGGTCATGGTTTTTCCAATTGCGAAATGGAGGAGAGTGAGAGATGTTTTTTTGGTTCATGTTTTAACCTCATACTGTTCTATCCGAAGCAATCAACCTGTTCAGTAGAAATAGAAGAAACAGAAGAAAACGCTGCAAAACAGAGTGAAACAGGAAACCCAAAAAGAAACACTTGTTTTCATTTTCTATTGCCAAAGTGTTTCTACTGTGTCCCCTAATGAACACAATCCTGGTGTCCTGATTTTATATTTTGGATCTAACACAGTTGTTTCATAGATACGATCTTGGTAGCTCACTGACTACAAGACTTTCAGGACACGATGGTAGGCCTACATGAAGCAGGATCATTTAGAAAGTAGCCTTGGGTGACACAGCCTACAAATTCTGTAATGATACCGAGAGAGACTTTCACTACTAAAAGAATTGCAAGTTGTCACGGTTCCAAAGTGTAAGTGCATTCTTCTCATTCCCAACCTGGACTTGTAACATTTCTTCCCTCATCAATGCTTCATTTTCAGAGCCACTGAGACATTTGTAAGCTGTGTACATAAAGGCCCAATGCAGCTGTTTTTATCTCAATATCAAATCATTTCCACGTAACAATTAAGTACCTTACTCTAAAATAAGAAAAATTGCTTTTTAGCAAAGAGAAAATAACCATTTCTTAAACAATAATTTTGCTAGGACTGTCTGAGAGTGTTCTGAGCAGGGAGGGGAAAACTGAAAACTAGCTGTTAATGGCAGAGAGTTTTGGAACTATCTTCTATCTTCTTCTACGTGTTTCTACATATGCATCGCTTGCTGTTTGGGGTTTTAGGCTGGGTTTCTGTATAGCACTTTGTGACATTGGCTGATGTAAAAGGGGCTTTATAAATACATTTGATTGAATGATTGATTATTGGTCTATTAACTAATTTACTGCCAGGTGATGTCACCAGGCTGCATTTTCAGGTAGGCTGTTCAAACAACTGTTACACTAAAAGGGCATAATCATAATTTTCGCAACTTCACAGTATTATTCCAAGCTCATAGTGTGGGAATGTATATAAAACACATTTTTGACTGCACTGGGCCTGTAGCCCTTTCCTGCAGCGAAATTACCAAATCGCCATCTAGTGGCCTCATGGGTGGAATGTTATTAATATTGTTCATCATTTCATAACTAATCAACATTATTTCAAAAACCTGCTTAAAATCTGGTGTTTCTATATAAAATGTTTTTGTTATATTTCAGTCTTCTGTGATCTATATACAGTTGAAGTCAGAAGTTTACATACACCTTAGCCAAATACATTTAAACTCAGTTTTTCACAATTCCTGACATTTAAGTAAAAATTCCCTGTCTTAGGTCAGTTAGGATCACCACTTTATTTTAAGAATGTGAAATGTCAGAATAATAGTAGGGCCATTCGCAGTGGGTCAGAAGTTTACATACACTCAATTAGTATTTGATAGCATTGCCTTTAAATTGTTTAACTTGGGTCAAACATTTTGGGTAGCCTTCTACAAGCTTCCCACAAGAAGTTGTGTGAATTTTGGCCCATTCCTCCTGACAGAGCTGGTGTAACTGAGTCAGGTTTGTAGGCCTCCTTGCTCGCACATGCTTTTTCAGTTCTGCCCACAAATATTCTATGGGATTGAGGTCAGGGCTTTGCGATGGCCACTCCAATACCTTGACTTTGTTGTCCTTAAGCCATTTTGCCACAACTTTGTAAGTATGTTTGGGGTCAATGTCTATTTGGAAGACCCTTTTGTGACCAAGCTTTAACTTCCTGAATGATGTCTTGAGATGTTGCTTCAATACATAATTTTCCTTGTTAATGATGCCATCTATTTTGTGAAGTGCACCAGTCCATCCTGCAGCAAAGCACCCCAACAACATGATGCTGCCACCCCTGTGCTTCACAGTTGGGATGGTGTTCTTCGGCTTGCAAGCATCCCCCTTTTTCCTCTGAACATAACAATGGTCATTATGGCCAAACAGTTCTATTTTTGTTTCATCAGACCAGAGGACATTTCTCCAAAAAGTAAGATCTTTGTCCCCATGTGCAGTTGCAAACCGTAGTCTGGCTTTTTTATGGCGGTTTTGGAGCAGTGGCTTCTTCCTTGCTGAACGGCCTTTCAGGTTATGTCGATATAGGTCCCGTTTTATTTTTGAATCTGTTTCCTCCAGCATCATCACAAGGTCCTTTGCTGTTGTTCTGGGATTGATTTACACTTCTCACACCAAATTACGTTCATCTCTAGGAGAACGCATCTCCTTCCTGAGCGGTATGACGGCTGCGTGGTCACATGGTGTTTATACTTGCATACTATTGTTTGTACAGATGAATGTGGTACCTTCAGGTGTTTGGAAATTGCTCCCAAGGATGAACCAGACTTCTGGAGGTCTAAAAAAAAATTCTAAGGTCTTGGCTAATTTCTTTTGATTTTCCCATGATGTCAAGCAAAGAGGCATCGAGTTTGAAGGTAGGCCTTGAAATACATCCACAGGTACACCTCCAATTGACTCAAATTATGTCCATTAGCCTATCAGAAGCTTCTAAAGCCATGACATCATTTTCTGGAATTTTCCAAGCTGTTTAAAGGCACAGTCAACTTAGTGTATGGTAACTTCTGACCCACTGGAATTGTGATACAGTGAATTTTAAGTGAAATAATCTGTCTGTAAACAATTGTTGGAAAAATTACTTGTATCAGGCACAAAGTAGATGTCTTAACCGACTTGCCAAAACTATAGTTTGTTAACAAGAAATTTGTGGAGTGATTGAAAAACAAGTTTTATGACTCCAACCTAAGTGTATGTAAACTTCTGACTTCAACTGTAAAGTATAGTGTACAAAAATTGAATACATTTCAACTCTATATCTGACACGGTATAGGTGTTTTCTTTTTTTTAAGCCCATAACCATGTGTGTGAAGTGTATACTTTTGTTTCAAAATAGATTTGTTTAAGACTACCAAGAAGCACTCTGTGTGACCCTGACTTAGCCCACTTCAGTAAATAAGACAGGAATGTATGTTCTCAATCACTTTGACTCAAAAGGGCCACAGATCCATTACTGTGTATTCTAGGCTGATGGAACCAGTGTGGTAATTTTGTTTTGTGTGTGTGTGTGTGTGTGTGTGTGTGTGTGTGTGTGTGTGTGTGTGTGTGTGTGTGTGTGTGTGTGTGTGTGTGTGTGTGCGTGCGTGTCCGTACACACCAGCCCCAGGTCAGTTAACCAGTAGGCTATGTTGTGTTATATCCAACAGGGTCAGTCAGAGTGACCAAGAAGCAGCTGGTCCTGTACTGTCTGCTCCTATCTCTGCTCGTATGTAAGTGTTACATCAGTATTTGTTCTCTCGTCACATTCTGTGCTCAGGAAGTGGAGAACGCTTTTGTTTTTGTCAGGGTACCTTTCGTGCTGTAACCTCACTTGCCCTGAGTGGTGTCTAAAAGTAGTTCCCTTCATTTCAGCCATTTTCAGCAGTCTGCTAAGAAAATACGATACTGACAAACAATTCGGTGACACGTCTTTCCAAACATTCTGTGGTAATATGGACAGATGAAGATAATTAAGACCAACTCAATACATTCTAAACTTCATTAGAAAAGTGCACTGCTCCTATTGCTTCACATTGTAATAGAACCACTCACACTAAATATTTGATTTGTTCCTATCGTATAGTTGATGTGTTTCTATGTAATTCATCTGTAAAAGTGAATAAATTGCACGTTATGAACATGGTTGACAAATTGTTGACTTTTTTTCTCCTCAGACTTTTTAAGATGGAGGAGAACAGTGCTCAAGGTGGACACGCACCCTCTTCCTCTTTCTCTGGAGGCGGAATCAGGAAGTGTGGTCAGAGACATAGTGGTGGGCAGTGTGGAGGAACAGCAACAGCGCCTCCCGCTGGAGACATCCTGGGGCGCTCCTCTGGTGTGGGGCGACTCTGACGGCTCAGCGTGGCGGAGGGCCGAGTTTGCCCACCGCAGTGTCCGCACAGGCCTGCTGACGCTCGCCGTGGGGCCCTACGGCCACTTCCTACGCCGCTTCCTCTCCTCGGCCGAGCTCTACTTCCTGCCCGGTAACACCGTGGTCTACTACGTCCTTACGGACAGCCCTCGCGCCCTGGATCCCCCGACCCCGCTGGGCCCTGGCAGAGAGCTGAGGGTGGTCCCTGTGGCAGAGATGCCCGGCTGGGAGCGTCTGGCCCAGGGCCGCATGGCCCTGCTGGCGGCTGCCATTAAAGAGCCGGTTAGGCACGAGGTGGAGTACGTCTTCTGCATGGACGTGGACCAGGAGCTGGTGGCCCCGGTGGGAACTGAGATCCTGGGGGAGCTGGTGGCCGCGCTGCACCCGGAGCTCTACGGCATGCCCCGCCACACCTTCCCGTACGAGCACGAGCCCGCCTCGCTGGCGCACGTGGAGGAGGACGAGGGCGACTACTACTACACGTCGGAGCTGTACGGGGGTCTGTGCGCTGATGTGTACGCCATGGCCCAGGCCTGCTCCCAGCTCATCCTCCAGGACCAGGAAAAGGGGCTGAGTGCTCGTGGACTGGAGGAGAGCTACCTCAACCGCTACCTGATCAACCGCAGGCCCACCTGTGTCCTCTCGCCCGAGTACAGCTGGTGGGACTCAGCCCTGGCCGCCGACGTACCCACAAGAAGAGTGGTGTCCCTGGGGAGGCAGTGTGACTCCCTGGAGCCACAAAAGAGACAGGAGCAGGACTGCTGAGAGGGTTATTTCTTTGCTTTGTCATAGAATTAGAACGACCATAAAATGTAGACAAATTCAAAAAGCAATTTTAAGGCAAACACAAGGATCCCTTGGAATCTGTTGATGTGTCAGTAAATAAACTAATGGCAGCAGACCCATTGGAGTGAATACTGTGTGTGTGTGTGTGTGTGTGTGTGTGTGTGTGTGTGTGTGTGTGTGTGTGTGTGTGTGTGCGTGCGTGCGTGCGTGCGTGCGTGCGTGCGTGTGTGTGTGTGTGCGTGTGTGTGTTTTTGCAGTCTATCTCTTCTGCACCAGACAAAAAATGAATTAACCTGTCTCTTTAGACACAGGCCTATACCATTAATGTCAGCTTGGAGATATGACTCCAAAGGCTTTTGTGGTTTCCAATAAGAATCAACATTGTAAGTGCCCACTTTCACTGCACTAGCCAATCATTAACTGGTGGAGCTGCCGTTTCAAGGTCTTTAAATACACAGCAGTGGGATGCTGCTTCCCCACGTGCCATGTTGGCCTTTGTGTTCAGGGCTGTGTGTGTGCAGAACTAGAGGACGCTAGGCAAAGTTTTCCCATTGTCAATATAATAAGTATCCTCTTTCTTATACTGCTTACGAAAATGTTTGTTCCCCAACCGGTCGTTTACAGCACATTCGGTCCTGGGTGAAATATGCATTCGGCATATCAATATAATTAATGATAGGTGCTTAGGAAGAAACATGAGAATACTGAAAATTCCACAAAAAAGACCCGCTATAACTCACCAACTTTTTAAACGCACAAATGTTTCAATATCTTCCTCAGGTGAAGAGAAGCTTAGCGATATCCATCTCATAAGACACCCATTCTTAGTTTTATGTATTTAATAAAATTGTACTTTTTTAGGTTCTTTAACATGTTCTGGCATTACGCTCTCTCTCTGTTTCTCTCTCGCGCTCTCTCTCCTCCCATTCTTGCATGCTACTACTCTTCAATGGGAAGGCTAACACAGGCAGATGGCTTTTTCCCACTGCCAAAAGTGGCTGTCTCCAGGGCCAAATCGCCACGTGTAGTCATTCTTCAGTTTTTACTGTCTCACAGTCCCAGTGAACTCTTAACAGTCTTGGTCACGCTTCCACAGTAACACTTCCTTTTGATAGAACACATCTGTAGAGGTTCAAACTATCCAAAATATCCACAAACAAGTTTTTGGATATTTATGTCATTTGCATAGCTGTTAGCTTAAAGGGCAACTTCGCCACTTTTCAACCTCATATTCATTATCTCCAGCACCAAACCAGTGTCTACATATGTGAAAACTTTGCATTTCTACATTTTGTAGAAAAAAATATAAATGTTAAAAAGTTCTACCCAGTGACATCATCAAAAGTTTTTTTTAAATGTACACCTGATCTTCAAACACTATGAGATTGTGATGTGGGCAGCAAGAAGATACGCTCTCTCTGGCTAGAAAATTGTTCCAGGTTTGGAAAATCACTGTTTTTCTTACTTTTAATCCTACCATGTGAAGTCACAGAGAAGCATTTTTTTAGGCCCTTTCTTCTAATATTTTTGACCACAGATCATAGAAACGCACTGTTTTCACATGTATGTAGACATTGCTTTGGAGCTGGAGATAATGAATATGAGGTTGAAAAGTGGCGGAGTTGCCCTTTAATTGTCACAACTATGCATCCTCATCTTTAGTGCAAGTTAACAGAAAAGCAAGCTCAAACTTCAAATAAACCACTACGTTTCATATTTATACACCGATATTAACTTTAAACACTGATAAAAGGAATAAGTGATTTTCTCATGCTACTTGAAGAATGCTAACAGAGGTCCTACCTCTTCTTTTGAACTCAATCATTTTAAGCTGTTGCTTAGTAAACAAACACCCAAATGTAGGATCACTGACTCTCTGGGTCCATAGCAGACTTTCATGTGTTTCAATAAGAGTTCAACATTATTATTATTATTTTTACCTTTATTTGACTAGGCAAGTCAGTTAATAACAACTTCTTATTTACAATGACTGCCTAGGAAAAGTGGGTCAACTAACTAACTGGTGATGCCTCGTCGCAATTGGTTATTCCCTATCATTTCCTACAATGTCAATGAGCATCATCACAATTTTTCATTTGCGGTACCTCAAAATGTTGTGATTACCAGCTGAGATAAACTTTTATGAGTTTGTCTGGGCTGTGTCTTAAACCTTTTACTGCAGTGGGCTAAAGCAGGGTCACACAGAGTGTTTCTTGGTATTCTTAAACAAATCTACTTTGAAACAAAAGTATACACACATGGTTAAAAAAGAAGACACATGTACCATGTCAGATATATATGGTTGAAATGTACTCAATTTTGAGTTTGCATCCCAATATAACATTTTAGATATAGTACCAGTCAAAAGTTTGGACACACCTACTCATTCATTTATTTTTACTATCTTCTACATTGTAGAATAATAGTGGAGGCATCAAAACTATGAAATAACATATGTGGAATCATGTAATAACCAAAGAAGTGTTAAACAAATGAAAATATATTTGACATTTGAGATTCTTCAAAGTAGCCCACCTTTCCCTTGATGACAGCTTTGCACACTCTTGGCATTCTCTCAACCAGCTTCAACTGGAATGCTTTTTGAGGGAGTTCCCACATATGCTGAGCACTTGTTGGCTGCTTTTCCTTCACTTTGTTGTCCAACTCATCCCAAACCATCTCAATTGGGTTTCGGTCGGATTATGACCTGGCCAAGAGTCTGAACAATCTGGAGGGCCACAATTTTAGAATAAGCCAGAATTAGTGTTTCACTTAAACTTTTCTGGGGTGCGGCTTATCAAGTGGATTTCTTCCAAATGCTATTTCTAACTCAAATTTAGATTTGTGATAAAAAATCAATATCCTACAATTGACCTAAATACTGGGGCATAACACATTCATTAACAGGGCCTCTGAGTATTGGCAAAGGAGAAAGAGCATCTTTATCTCTTTGTGTACTGATTAGAGGCTTTAGGGGCAGTCCAGTGAGCATGTGCTGTTGATTATCACCGATGAGGGAGCCTGTCCAAATAGCACGCTGATTAATGATTTACTTTTTTTCTTGTCGTTCAAAATAGATTCAGAGGTGGGAGGAGAGTCTGAGTGCCAGACAGGCAGAGTGTGTATTGCAAAATGAATGGAACTTATAAGAAGTGAGTTCTTGTACAATATGCATATGGAGATAGGCCAGAACCTGTGTATCTCAGGGATGTACATTTCCCCGCTGTCAAGAATCCCTGTGCTGAACCTTACCTACGGGTATTCACAATGCAATGTGATATAAGCCTAATGAATCCAAAGAAGCCATTTTGGAATAAAAATGGACACTTTAAGGCTTTACAGTGCCTTCAGAAAGTATTCACACCCCTTTGACTTTGTCCACATTTTGTTTTTAACCTACATGACAGAGTGAAAAGAAGAACGCCTGTACAGAATAACAAATATTCCAAAACATGCATTCTGTTCGCAATAAGGCACTGAAGTAAAATTGCAAAAAATGTGGCTCAGATATTAACTTTATGTCCTGAATACATTGCGTTATGTTTGGGGCAAATCCAACACAACACATCACTGAGTCCCACTATTCGTATTTTCAAGCATGGTGGTGGCTGCATCATGTATGGGTATGTTTGTCATCAGCAAGGACCATATCGTTTTTTGGGGGATAAAAATAAACTAATAGTGCTAAGCAAGGCCAAATTCAAGAGGAAAAACCTGGTTCACTCTGCTTTCCAAAAGACACTGGGAGACAAACTGTCACACCCTGACCTTAGATTCTCTGTTTTCTATATATTTTGGTTAGGTCAGGGTGTGACTAGGGTGGGTACTCTAGTTGTTGTATGTCTAGGGTTTTTGTCATCTAGGGTTTTTGTATGTCTATGTTGGCCTGATATGGTTCCCAATCAGAGACAGCTGTTTATCGTTGTCTCTGATTGGGGATCATATTTAGGTAGCTATTTTCCCCATTGTTAGTTGTGGGATCTTGTCTATGTTTAGTTGCCTGTCAGCACTATTTTGTATAGCTTCACGTTTCGTTTGTTATATTTAGTTGGTTTGTTCGGGATTCATTTATTAAAAGAATATGTACGCATACAACGCTGCGTCTTGGTCCGATCCTTTCAACGAATGTGACACAAACTCACCTTTGAGCAGGACAACAACCTAAAACACAAGGCCAAATATGCACTGGAGTTTCTTACCAAGACGACATTGAATATTCCTGAGTGGCCTAGTTACAGTTTTGACTTAAATCGGCTTGAAAATCTATGGCAAGACTTGAAAATGGCTGTTTAGCAATGATCAACAACCAACTTGACAGAGCTTGAATATTTTTTTAACGAATAATGTGCAAATATTGTACAATTCAGGTGTGGAAAGCTCTTACATGCTGCCAACTCCGCTCGCGTCGCATTCGCGAGCGTTGCAAAATAAAGTTACACCTACATGTTATTTAATCATTGCACCCACACTGCTCGCACGTGCCAACGAGCGTCTGTGTTGCCAAGCGCTAAAATAGAAGTCAGTTATATTTGTGACGCTGAACGCGGTGCAAATCCTGCCTCTCCCTTCTCATTGGTTTATAGAAGCAGATAACCAATGAGGAGCTGGCACATGGGTATACCCACGTGGGTGATTGAAAGATTAACTGAGGTCGGTCGGTCGTGGTAATAGACCTTATTATGCGTGCGGTTTGAGCATGGTGTTACAGACTTACCCAGAAAGACTCACAGCTGTAATTGCTGCCAAAGGGGCTTTACAAAGTATTGACTCAGGGTGTGAATACTTATGTAAATGAGATATTATGTAAATGAGATTCAATCAAATGGCTACCCTGTCACGTCCTGACCTTAGTTCCTTTTTTATGTCTGTTTTAGCTTGGTCAGGGCGTGAGAGTTGGGGTGGGCATTCAATGTTTTTGTTCTATGTTTTGTATTTCTGCTTTTGGCCTGGTATGGTTCCCAATCAGAGGCAGCTGTCAATCGTTGTCTCTGATTGAGAACCATACTTAGGTAGCCTGTGTTCCCACTATGATTTGTGGGTAGTTGTTTTCTGTTTAGTGTATGTCACCTTACATAAGGAACTGTTTTGTTTCTTCCATTCACTTTGTTATTTTGTTTCGTGTGTTCACTGCTAATAAAGTAACATGGACACGTACACGCTGCGTATTGGTCCGATCCTTCATACTCGTCGTCAGACGACGAAGAGATCCGTTACATACCCAGACTATTTGCAATGCCCCACTCCCCTCTTTTATACTGCTGCTACTCTCTGTTGTTATCATCTATGCATAGTCACTTTAATAACTCTACCTACATGTACATATTACCTAAACTAACCGGTGCCCCCGCACATTGACTCTGTACCAGTACCCCCCTATATATAGTCTGGCTATTGTTATTTTACTACTGCTCTTTAATTACTTGATACTTTATTTCTTATTCTTATCCGTATTTTTTAAACTGCATTGTTGGTTAGGGGCTAGTAAGTAAGCATTTCACTGTATGGTCTGCACTGGTTGTATTCGGCGCATGTGACTAATAAAATTTGATTTGATTTTTATTTGAATTACGGCTGTAACACAACAAGACTTGGAATAAGTCAAGGGGTATGAATACTTTCTGAAGGTACTGTAGGTAAATGTCATGATCAATTTCACTTTAAAATCAGCCTAAACAAAGGGAGGTGTACTCAGTACTCAATCTAATGTGTTTCTTTGTTTAACATTATGCAAATGTAAATAAATAGGGCCCAAAGTGACTTTCTTCAGTGACACAGGTCTTAAGACCCTGTGTAGTGGATGCTTTAGGATATGTTATTGATATGTTAAGTGAATTAGCCCAATCACATCCGTTGCGCTTTATGTGCCCAGCAGGGTGCCTGGCTTGAATAGGAGCACAGTCTTGAGGACCTCTTCTGTCACCCCACTCAGTACTGACAACCTCAAACAATGAGCACTTGTGTCAACAAAGAGGAGGCATGCTACAGAGGAAATGTCATCATATGAGATGACATGATTCTGTGAAGAAATCTCACTGTTATTATGCAGTAATTCCTGTAAAACGACGATGACAATATGTCATCAGGGTACGTTGACTGGTTTATCAAGGTCCGGATGACTGTTTCAGGTGTGTGTTTGTGTTAGAGAACGACAATATGTATTTTTTTAGGACCGATATCGATTTTGGGGGGTCAACTAGGCCAATGGCTGATATTTTTGGCAGATATTCAATATAATTACATTTGAAACTGTTGACGACAAAATCTATTCAGTGAAAATGGGTCCAACGTAACGTCATGATTTGTGATCACTGATGCTTATGAAACTAGTATTTTTTTGTCATTTTCCATGATCGGGAAAATGTCATTTTTTGGGGCTGATCAGAACGCATCTCTGCTAACAGAACAAAATTAGAAATTAGAAACAAATCAATTGGCTAGTTCAGCTATCTGTCAAGACACGGTGTTGTAACTTAACTTGATCCTACTGTTTTCGATTGGATAGAGCGAGGCTGTAACTCCTGTCCCTTTCAAATCTCTCATATCGCTTGCTGCCATTTACTGCTACTATGAGAACTCCTGTAGCTCAATGGTGATGAAATTAGTTACCAAGCCATAAATGTGGATAATATGTAACAAGGAGAGCGAGGGTATGCCTCTGAATGCCTCAAATCTGCTCATAGTTTGAGAAGTGAACGCAAATCAAATTGTATTAGTCGCGCACCCATACATACGAAACAGGAACACATGCTCTTTCCATGAGATAATCTGACCAGGTGAAAACTATGATCCCTTACTGATGTCACTTGTTAAATTAACTTCAATCAGTGTAGATGAAGAGAGGAGACAAATTAACTAAGGATTTTTAAGCCATTCATGTGTGCCATTCAGAGGGTGAATGGGCAAGGCAAAATATTTTTCACCTTTATTTAACCAGGTAGGCAAGTTGAGAACAAGTTCTCATTTACAATTGCGACCTGGCCAAGATAAAGCAAAGCAGTTCGACAGATACAACGACACAGAGTTACACATGGAGTAAAACAAACATACAGTCAATAATACAGTATAAACAAGTCTATATACAATGTGAGCCAATGAGGTGAGAAGGGAGGTAAAGGCAAAAAAGGCCATGGTGGCAAAGTAAATACAATATAGCAAGTAAAACACTGGAATGGTAGTTTTGCAATGGAAGAATGTGCAAAGTAGAAATAAAAATAATGGGGTGCAAAGGAGCAAAATAAATAAATAAATTAAATACAGTTGGGAAAGAGGTAGTTGTTTGGGCTAAATTATAGGTGGGCTATGTACAGGTCCAGTAATCTGTGAGCTTCTCTGACAGTTGGTGCTTAAAGCTAGTGAGGGAGATAAGTGTTTCCAGTTTCAGAGATTTTTGTAGTTCCTTCCAGTCATTGGCAGCAGAGAACTGGAAGGAGAGGCGGCCAAAGAAAGAATTGGTTTTGGGGGTGACTAGAGAGATATACCTGCTGGAGCGTGTGCTACAGGTGGGAGATGCTATGGTGACCAGCGAGCTGAGATAAGGGGGGACTTTACCTAGCAGGGTCTTGTAGATGACATGGAGCCAGTGGGTTTGGCGACGAGTATGAAGCGAGGGCCAGCCAACAAGAGCGTACAGGTCACAATGGTGGGTAGTATATGGGGCTTTGGTGACAAAATGGATTGCACTGTGATAGACTGCATCCAATTTGTTGAGTAGGGTATTGGAGGCTATTTTGTAAATGACATCACCAAAGTCGAGGATTGGTAGGATGGTCAGTTTTACAAGGGTATGTTTGGCAGCATGAGTGAAGGATGCTTTGTTGCGAAATAGGAAGCCAATTCTAGATTTAACTTTGGATTGGAGATGTTTGATATGGGTCTGGAAGGAGAGTTTACAGTCTAACCAGACACCTAAGTATTTGTAGTTGTCCACGTATTCTAAGTCAGAGCCGTCCAGAGTAGTGATGTTGGACAGGCGGGTAGGTGCAGGTAGCGATCGGTTGAAGAGCATGCATTTAGTTTTACTTGTATTTAAGAGCAATTGGAGGCCACGGAAGGAGAGTTGTATGGCATTGAAGCTTGCCTGGAGGGTTGTTAACACAGTGTCCAAAGAAGGGCCGGAAGTATACAGAATGGTGTCGTCTGCGTAGAGGTGGATCAGAGATTCACCAGCAGCAAGAGCGACATCATTGATGTATACAGAGAAGAGAGTCAGTCCAAGAATTTAACCCTGTGGCACCCCCATAGAGACTGCCAGAGGTCCGGACAGCAGACCCTCCGATTTGACACACTGAACTCTATCAGAGAAGTAGTTGGTGAACCAGGCGAGGAAATCATTTGAGAAACCAAGGCTGTCGAGTCTGTCGATGAGGATGTGGTGATTGACAGAGTCGAAAGCCTTGGCCAGATCAATGAATACGGCTGCACAGTAATGTTTCTTATCGATGGCGGTTAAGATATCGTTTAGGACCTTGAGCGTGGCTGAGGTGCACCCATGACCAGCTCTGAAACCAGATTGCATAGCAGAGAAGGTATGGTGAGATTCGAAATGGTCGGTAATCTGTTTGTTGACTTGGCTTTCGAAGACCTTAGAAAGGCATGGTAGGATAGATATAGGTCTGTAGCAGTTTGGGTCAAGAGTGTCCCCCCCTTTGAAGAGGGGGATGACTGCAGCTGCTTTCCAATCTTTGGGAATCTCAGACGACACGAAAGAGAGGTTGAACAGGCTAGTAATAGGGGTGGCAACAATTTCGGCAGATAATTTTAGAAAGAAAGGGTCCAGATTGTCTAGCCCGGCTGATTTGTAGGGGTCCAGATTTTGCAGCTCTTTCAGAACATCAGCTGAATGGATTTGGGAGAAGGAGAAATGGGGAAGGCTTGGGCGAGTTGCTGTTGGGGGTGCAGTGCTGTTGACCGGGGTAGGAGTAGCCAGGTGGAAAGCATGGCCAGCCGTAGAAAAATGCTTATTGAAATTCTCAATTATGGTGGATTTATCAGTGGTGACAGTGTTTCCTATCTTCAGTGCAGTGGGCAGTTGGGAGGAGGTGTTCTTATTCTCCATGGACTTTACAGTGTCCCAGAACTTTTTTGAGTTAGTGTTGCAGGAAGCAAATCTCTGCTTGAAAAAGCTAGCCTTGGCTTTTCTAACTGCCTGTGTATAATGGTTTCTAGCTTCCCTGAACAGCTGCATATCACGGGGGCTGTTCGATGCTAATGCAGAACGCCATAGGATGTTTTTGTGTTGGTTAAGGGCAGTCAGGTCTGGGGAGAACCAAGGGCTATATCTGTTCCTGGTTTAAGTGCCTTTGAACTGGGTCTGTATGGAAGTAGGTGCCAGGCACACCGGTTTGAGGCTGTCAAGAACTGCAACTCTGCTCTGTTTTTCATGCTCAACAGTCGTATCAAGAATGGGCCACCATCCAAAGCACATCATGCACTACTAGACACAACTGTGAGAAGCAATGGAGTCAACGTGGCCCAGCATCCCTGTGGAACGCTTTTGAAACCTTGTAGAGTTCATGCCCGATGTATTGAGGCTGTTCTGAGGGCAAACGTGGGTGCAACTCAATATTAGGAAGGTTTTCCTAATGTTTTGTACACTCAGTGTATTTTGCAGATGTTATGCTTCTGTTTCTAGCTCCAACAGTGCAGTAGTACCTAACAATACAACACAATACACACAAATTTAAAGACAGGAATGAAGAAATATTTAGAACAAGCAATGTCAAGAGTCCTGAATATAAATACATCCATTATGTATATGAATAGAAAATGTGTATACAGCAGTAGTTATACAGGATGAGCCTGGACTAAAATACAGTTTATACATATGAAGTGGGTAAAACAGTATGTAAACATTATTAAAGTGACCAGTGTTCAATGACTATGTACAGTGCATTCGGAAAGTATTCAGACGTCTTGACTTTTTCCACATTTTGTTACGTTACAGCATTATTTAAAAAATCTACACTGCTCAAAAAAATAAAGGGAACACTAAAATAACACATCCTAGATCTGAATGAATGAAATATTCTTATTAAATACTTTTTTATTTACATAGTTGAATGTGCTGACAATACAATCACACACAAATTATCAATGGAAATCAAATTTATCAACCCATGGAGGTCTGGATTTGGAGTCACACTCAAAATTAAAGTGGAACACCACACTACAGGCTGATCCAACTTTGATGTAATGTCCTTAAAACAAGTCCAAATGAGGCTCAGTAGTGTGTGTGGCCTCCACGTGCCTGTATGACCTCCCTACAACGCCTGGGCATGCTCCTGATGAGGTGGCGGATGGTCTCCTGAGGGATCTCCTCCCAGACCTGGACTAAAGCATCCGCCAACTCCTGGACAGTCTGTGGTGCAACGTGGCGTTGGTGGATGGAGCGAGACATGATGTCCCAGATGTGCTCAATTGGATTCAGGTCTGGGGAACGGGCGGGCCAGTCCATAGCATCAATGCCTTCCTCTTTCAGGAACTGCTGACACACTCCAGCCACATGAGGTCTAGCATTGTCTTGCATTAGGAGGAACCCAGGGCCAACAGCACCAGCATATGGTCTCACAAGGGATTTGAGAATCTCATCTCGGTACCTAATGGCAGTCAGGCTACCTCTGGCGAGCACATGGAGGGCTGTGCGGCCCCCCGAAGAAATGCCACCCCACACCATGACTGACCCACCGCCAAACTGGTCATGCTGGAGGATGTTGCAGGCAGCAGAACGTTCTCCACGGCGTCTCTAGACTCTGTCACGTCTGTCACATGTGCTCAGTGTGAACTTGCTTTCATCTGTGAAGAGCACAGGGCGCCAGTGGCGAATTTGCCAATCTTGGGGTTCTCTGGCAAATGCCCAACGTCCTGCACGGCGTTGGGCTGTAAGCACAACCCCCACCTGTGGACGTCGGGCCCTCATACCACCCGCATGGAGTCTGTTTCTGACCGTTTGAGCAGACACATGCACATTTGTGGCCTGCTGGAGGTCATTTTGCAGGGCTCTGGCAGTGCTCCTCCTGCTCCTCCTTGCACAAAGGCAGAGGTAGCGGTCCTGCTGCTGGGTAGTTGCCCTCCTACGGCCTCCTCCACGTCTCCTGATGTACTGGCCTGTCTCCTGGTAGCGCCTCCATGCTCTGGACACTACGCTGACAGACACAGCAAACCTTCTTGCCACAGCTCGCATTGATGTGCTATCCTGGATGAGCTGCACTACCTGGGCCACTTGTGTGGGTTGTAGACTCCGTCTCATGCTACCACTAGAGTGAAAGCAACGCCAGCATTCAAAAGTGACCAAAACATCAGCCAGGAAGCATAGGAACTGAGAAGTGGTCTGTGGTCACCGCCTGTAGAACCACTCCTTTATTGGGGGTGTCTTGCTAATTGCCTATAATGTCCACCTGTTGTCTATTCCATTTGCACAACAGCTTTTGAAAGTTATTGTCAATCAGTGTTGCTTCCTAAGTGGACAGTGTGATTTCACAGAAGTGTGATTGACTTGGAGTTACATTGTGTTGTTTAAGTGTTCCCTTTATTTTTTTGAGCAGTGTATATATATAATATTTAACATTTATTTAACTAGGAAAGTCAGTTAAGAACAAATTCTTATTTACAATGACGGCCTACCCCGGACAAACCCTCCCCTAACCCTGATGACGCTGAGCCAATTGTGCGCCGCCCTATGGGACTCCCGATCATGGCCGCTTGTGATACAGCCCGGGATTGAACCAGCGTCTGTAGCGAAAACAGGTTTTTAGACATTTAAGCAAATTCATTCAAATTCATAAACAGAAACACTTTATTTACATTAGTATTCAGACCCTTTGCTATGAAACTTGAAATTGAGCTCAGGTGCATCCTGTTTCCATTGATCATCCTTGAGATGTTTCTACAACTTCATTGGAGTCCACATGGGGTAAATTCAATTGATTGCGCATGATTTGGAAAGGCACACACCTTTCAATATAAGGTCCCACAGTTGACAGTGCATGTCAGAGCAAAAACCAAGCCATCAGGTCGAAGGAATTGTCCGTGACAGGATGGTGTCAAGGCACAGATCCGGGGAAGGGTATCAAAGAATTTCTGCAGCGTTGAAGGTCCCCAAGAACACAGTGGCCTCCATCATTCTTAAATGGAAGAAGTTTGGAACCATTAAGACTCTACCTAGAGCTGTCCGCCCGGCCAAACTGAGCAATCGGGGGAGAAGTGCCTTGATCAGGGAGGTGACCAAGAACCCGATGGTCACTCTGACAAAGCTCCAGAGTTCCTCTGTGGAGATGATACAGTAGAACCTTCCAGAAGGACAACCATCTCTGCAGCACTCCACCAATCAGGCCTTTATGGTAGAGTGGCCAGACGGAAGCCACTCCTCATTAAAAGGCACATGACAGCCCACTTAGAGTTTGCAAAAAGGCACCTAAAGACTCTCAGACCATGAGAAACAAGATGTTTTGGTCTGATGAAGCCAAGATTGAACTATTCGGCCTGAATGCCATGTGTCACGTCTGGAGGAAACTTGGCATTTAAATGTTTTATTTATTTATTTAACCGGGTAAGCCAGTTGAGAACAAGTTCTCATTTACAACTGCGACCTGGCATCATCCCTATGGTGAAGCATGGTGGTGGCAGCATCATGCTGTGGGGATGTTTTTCAGTGGCAGGGACTGGGAGACTAGTCAGGATCGAGGGAAAGCTGAATGGAGCAAAGTACAGAGAGATATTTGATGAAAACCTGCTCCAGAGCACTCAGGACCTCAGGCTGGGGCAAAAGTTCACCTTCCAACAGGACAATGACCCTAAGCACACAACCAAGACAACACAGGAGTGGCTTCGGGACAAGCCTCTGAATGTCCTTGAGTGGCTCAGCCAGAGCCTGGACTTGAACCCGATTGAACATCTGTGGAGACACCTGAAAATAGCTGTGCAGCAACGATCCCCATCCAACCTGACAGAGGTTGAGAGGATCTGCAGAGAAGAATGGGAGAAACTCCCCAAATACAGGTGTGACAAGTTTGTAGCGTCATACCCAATAAGACTCGAGGCTGTATTCGCTGCGAAAGGTGCAAAGTATTGAGTAAAGGGTCTTTATACTTATGTAAATGTGATATTTCATGTGTTACCATTTCTAAAAACCTTTTTCTTTGTTATTATGGGGTATTGTGTGTAGATTTATGAGGGGGGAAAACAATTTAATCAACTTTAGATTAAGGTTGTAACGTAACAAAATGTGGAAAAATTCACGGGGTCTGAATACTTTCCGAATGCACTGTACATAGGGCAGCAGTCTCAGGTGCAATGTAGAGTACAGGATGGTAGCCGGCTAGTAACAGTGACTATGTTCAGGGCAGGGTACTGGGCGGAGGCCGGCAAGTGGTGACTATTTAACAGTCTAATGGCCAGTAGATAGAAGCTGTTTTTCAGTCTGTCACAATTTTGATGCACCTGTACTGTCTCCTCCTTCTGGATGGTAGCAGGGTGAACAGGCCATGGCCTGGATGGCTGAAGTCCTTGATAATTTTCTTGGCCTTCCTGTGACACCGGGTGCTGTAGAGGTCCTGGAGGGAAGGCAGAGTGATGTGTTGGACAGACCGCACCACCCTCTGGAGAACCCTGCAGTTGCGGACAGTGCTGTTGCAGTACCAGGCGGTGACACAGCCCGATAGGATGCCCTGAATGGTGCATCTGTAAAAGCCAAGTGAGGTTGAAGATGCACTGTTGTGACTTCTTCACCGCACTGTCTGTTTGGGTGGACCATTTCAGCTTGTCAGTGATGTGCATGCCGGGGAACTTGAAGCTTTTCACCCTCGACACTGCAGCCCCATCCATGTGGATAGGGACGTGCTCTCTCTGCTCTCCTGAAGTCCACGATCAGCTCCTTCATTTTGTTGACATTGAGTGATAAGGTTATTTTCCTGGCACCACTCTGCCAGGGCCTTCACCTCCTCCATGTAGGCTGTCTCGTTGCTGTTGGTAATCAGGCCTACCACTGTTGTCATCTGGAAACTAGTTGAGTTGGAGAAGTGCGTGGCCACACAGTCAGCACACATACACACGCTGATCTACAGCTTTCTTTGTCCATAAACATGCAGAAAGATTCTTAGGTATCTAAACCTATCGCCAACCTTTATTTAGGAATTTTAAAACACTTATTTTCCTATTATGACAGTCATCTAATCCGACTATCAACTGTCAATTTAAGGATACGATTCTCGCTGGTCAGATCAGCACACCAGTAAATAGCTAACGTTACACCGCAAGTCAGATGTCTTGTTGCCAAAAATGGTGCTTGTTCAAAATGATAACTAGCTAACGTTAGCTAGCTACGTTGGTTATTATCTCCTATCTGATATCTTAGCACCATGTTTATCTAGCCAGCTAGCTAGTATACTAGCTAATATAGCTAGCTAGCTAACACCACAGATGAAAGGGTTAGGTATTGTAATCTTTGCTAACAGGTTACATAGCTAGCTTATGTATTGCATTTATATCATGTGTGTGTGTTAAAGAACAGGCACGTCAACACAAGGCTTATTAATATTTGCAACAGGTGTTAAATTTTGGTCACTGTGTCAATTCCTCCATTTCTCAATACCGCACCTTTCTGTTGAAAAATTAGCTAGCTCGTTGCTTCTGCTGATTTTCCCAGCTAGACATTCCTCTGCCTTGTGCAGTGCTCATGGCTCAGGTGGTGAGTGGCGGCTGGCATAGCAGCAGTTTTGCTATGTAGCGGGACTATCGGCAAAACCGATAGAGAAGGGCCAATAGACTAGAAAAAGTCAATATCGGCCTGATATAATCGGCCCGGCCGATTATCGGTCATTCTCTAGTGTGTGTGTCTGTGTGTGTGTGAGAGATTGACTAAACTGACAGGATGGGTGTGGTGGACAGGCTACAGTAATCTGCTGGATTCACACAGGCTTTCCCACACCCTGGCTGACGCTACACCACACCAAAACATGCTGCATAATCAACCTTCAGTGAGGACTGACTGGGTGAGATAGTGCAGGTGTGTACACACAAGGAGACTTGTGCTTTAATGCCCTTTTGAGTTCACTCCCCTACTATTTTCAAGCATGATAAAAAAAAAGTGCATTATAGAACAGTGGTTCTCAACCTGGGGTAGCCTACATGTACCCCTGGAGGTACTTGGCCTATCCACAGAGGGTACTGGTAAAATGTATGTGGGGGTACTCCAGACAGAGCAAAATGTGTAAACAAAAAAGGTTGAGACAACTGGGTTCCCTTCAAGATATATTAATTGTGAGATCATCTGAATTGTCAGTGAAAAGCAAACAAAAATAATAGATGTCAAAGTAATCCCTGTAAGTATGACTTTATAGAGTAAAAAAATGTCAGCAATAAAACGTTGTTCGTTGTACCATGTCAGCACACATACATTTCTACTGATAGCAGTGAAGGTTGTTCTGTTGTTAAGCATAATGACATGACTGATAAAAATTCAAAGTATTACATAGCTATATGACATAATAGTGGACAGAACACATCTGATTCGATCCGATCACCTTTCAAATAGTTCTACAATTACGAACTGTACTAGCATTCATATACTGAGGGAGAGAAGTCTGTGAGGGAGCAAAAAAAAGTCAACCCAATCAGACGAAAAAATCTAGAACAAGTGGAAGTCCCTCCCTTGAATTTTAGCGAGGTAGAGCTGCTATATGCTCGGACGTCAGAGGGACGATGGTGGAGGGCTGGTAAAGATGGCGGCGCTCTCCGAGGATGGGAGGTATGGACTGAATTGTGGCCGACGGAATGCCGATCGAGTCACCGTATTGCACGTAAAATTGACAGAGACAGCTTTCAGAGCAATAGAGAGCCACCAAACCTGTAAGGTAAGTTGAATGAATGTTTTATAGCTTACGTTATACGAGGCTATCAAAACTGGTGAACAAACTGCCACGCACAGCCAGTTTGAGCTAACGTTAGCTGTCTAGAGCTACATTATCCCCGGCCAAGTCAGTTTTATTCTACTTCA